>NW_027043021.1:115000-431914 GCF_036013475.1 Columba livia
GGAGGGGAGGGGAGGGGAGGGGAGGGGAGGGGGAGGGGAGAGGAGGGGAGAGGAGAGGAGAGGAGAGGAGAGGAGAGGAGAGGAGAGGAGAGGAGAGGAGAGGAGAGGAGAGGAGAGGAGAGGAGAGGAGAGGAGAGGAGAGGAGAGGAGAGGAGAGGAGAGGAGAGGAGAGGAGAGGAGAGGAGAGGAGAGGAGAGGAGAGGAGAGGAGAGGAGAGGAGAGGAGAGGAGAGGAGAGGAGAGGAGAGGAGAGGAGAGGAGAGGAGAGGAGAGGAGAGGAGAGGAGAGGAGAGGAGAGGAGAGGAGAGGAGAGGAGAGGAGAGGAGAGGAGAGGAGAGGAAATAAGGCTGGACTGACAACAAATCCAGACTCTATTTTTGCAAAAAAGGGCCATGGTTAGGTTGATTACTCCCCTGTGTTGCAGGTACAGTGAGTGATTTGGGGCCAGCAGCTCAAGGGCTTCCTCCAAAGGGTGCTGGACAGAGCGGGGGTGGGCGGGGCTGCACATGGGGGCTCTGTCACCCCCACGTCACAATGCCAGCACCCGGCAACGCTGAGGTCACAATGCCCCGGGGCACCATAAAAGGGAGCAGCCTCCCGTGCCCACCGCCAGAGCTGGCCCGGGGCAGCCCCAACACATCCCCGAGGAAGCACTGGAGCAGCTGGTGGAATCACAGGGCAGGGATGAAGGGAGAAAGACCTTGCATGAGGCTGCTGGAGGCTCTCCGCTGCAAGACAACCTGCTGACAGAGCCACCACCTTCCAAACTCGTCGGATGCTTGGAAACACTTCTCAACCGGATAGCAGGGGCAAGAGCAAAGGAGTTTTGCCTTCTTGAGAAGCACGGCAGAGCTCATCATCCTCATGCCCTACAGGAGCAGGCTCAGGAGCTGTAAGAGAGAGGATGTAGAGGGGTTGCAGAGCTTTGGAACACCCACTGGTGTCCTGACAGGCCCAGGAAGGATTCTTGTCCCCAAAGTCCATGAGCTCAGAGGCATTTGGGCACTCTCGGAAGTCCAGGAGATGGCTCCAGGTGGAGGGAGGATAGGAGAGGATAGGAGAGGATAGCGTTTGGGCAGGTCCTGGTGTTATAGTTGAATTGAATTTTGTGGGCTGTGTTTTGATTCTGTAGACCGTATCCAAGATTCTTAGCTTTGATAATGTATCCAGGTTCAAAATGTGCATTCAAGCATGATTTTATGTAACCATACCCTATTCTTGAAATTGACATAGATTTATGACATATTCTTTAGAACAGGTAACTTAAACCATACCCTATTCTTAAGATTGATATAGATTTATGATATTCTTTAAAACAGGTAAAAACAGGTAACTTAGAAATAACTGGTTAACATGCGAATGTTACTTAGCATTGCTTAGATAAATAATTTGTGTTAGAATAGGTGTGGAATATGCTAATGGTTGTCAAGAATTGTAATGCATATGTATGTGATCAAATTGTATAAATATGGTGTAGACTGAATCAGTGGCTGAAGCCAGCTTTGGGTGCGAACCCCTGGTTTCCCAGCGCTGAAATAAAGCACCGCATATAACTGCACCTGTGGTTATGTGTCTTGAATGCTAACATTTTTGGCGACCCAGATGGGACCTCGCGAGCATTGCTGAGGCGGATCGCGTCTTGATCCTGCTCCAGCTAGCACCGAGGTATTCTTGGGGAGCGCATCGGACGCGACCGACCCTCTGCTGCTCACGACGGACCTCTGACTGGTAAGAAGGTGCTTTATCTGGATTGTTGGGTACCCACCTGGTCTGGTTCTGGTCTGGTAGCCTGCTGGTCAGGCATCTGGTAGCCTGCCGGTCAGACGCGGCGAAAGCCACGCTCGGTTGGGCAGGGAGCTCCCGTGGTATTGCCTAGGCAGCCGTCCGTCAGACAGAGGGAAACCTCTGCAGGTTCGGCATCTGGTCTGGTTATTTGTGCCGCAGGCTCGGCACCTGGTCTGGTTATTTGTGCGCACCTGGTCTGGTTATTTGTGCTACTCAGCACCTGGTCTGTAGTTCTGGTGATTTAATCTGTATTTACTGTTGAAACCGGTGATTTGATCCTGTTTACTGTTGTTCTGGTAAAGTTACTGTGTTATCTTTCTGTGTTAGTTATCTGTATCCTTCTCTGTTGATATGTCCAATTCAAACGTATCGCCGTCAAATTGCTTTATGAAACATTAGAAGAAGGCTGGGTTTGGACAGTTTATGCATAAAAGAAGTGTGATTGTGATCTGTTTGCATATTTGAACTCGGTATTCGGTTTGCATGTCTGAGCTCAGTATTTTAGTTTGTATGTTTATATTTGGTACCAAAAGAATTTGTTTGGGGAAATAATTACAAAATAAGAACCGTTTCCGTTACTAAAGTGCCACCTTGCTCCCCCTTCAGATGCATCTGTACACATGAAAGTAAATTGAGTTAGCTGTATTGCAGTTAGTGTTGTTTTGTGGATAGACTGATTTGGATTTGGATCTAAAATTAATGTCAGGGATTGATGTTTAGTATGCTGTTTATTGACATCTGTAAGAAGTTACAAAAGGGTAGGAGCTGAGGGATGTAACTATTGTTCAGCTAATTGGAATTACATATAAAGTTTATAATCACAGGAATTAAATGAAGAGAGAAAAAGGGCAAAAGGAGCCCAAACCTGTGCCCGGCAGCTTCTCCTTGATAAGATGCAGAGAGAAAAAAAAAAAAGGTGAAAAGCTGACTGTCTGCTAAAGCGGTGTGAAAGGTGAAAGGGGGGGGGAACGGCGGCTGCTAAGGCTGAAGCTGCAGCTCCTCTCCTCCAAGCTCGCCGCCCGCGGGGGATCATCAAACGTAATAGCACCCCTGCGGCAGGCAGTAGGTGTTGGGGTTGGAACCAGTCTATGTAAAAGTTTTCGCCGGGGGATTTAATGATCTGGAAGCAGTCGGCTGGTCCTTATCGGGAAAACCCAGATAAGGTTGCAAAAGTGATTAAGATGATAATTAAGACGCAGAATCCTGATTGGGATGATTTACAAGTCATTTTAGATACATTAATGGACTCTACAGAAAAATATGTGGTTATACAGGTTGCGAGGGATAAGGTGAGAGAAGATATTCGGAATGGGAAAGTAGAGGCTAACGTTGACGAGAACTTTCCAAAAGAAGATCCCCGATAATACAGGAGATACAGACAATACAGGAGGCGGGTTAAGCCGTCTCCGGAGGTATCAGGATTGGTTATTGATTGGCGTTTAAACTGCTATGCCGAAGCAAATGAATTGGTCAAAATTGTATGATGTGATGCAGGAAAACAATGAGTCTCCCTCGGCCTTTTTAGAAAGACTAAAAGAAGCTGCCAAAACCGGGATGTAAAATTTTTAGTAGACACAGGGGCTATTTATAGTCCCTACTGAATTCCTTACAGGGGGCGGTAGGTCACAGAGCTACAACAATTGTTGGTGCCACGGGGAAGGAGGAAGTACGGCCATTCCTGCAACCTTTGGATTTGTGTTTTGGAGAAAAGGAGCTAACCCACGAGTTCTTATATGTTCCAGATTGTCCAGTTTCTCTTTTAGGACGAGATTTGCTGACCAAATTAGATGCCACAATAACATTTGAGGATGGAAATTTGGTAATGAAAGTTCCGGAGTCAAAGGTAGGACAAATTTTACTATTAAAGGAAAATCCAATTGTAAAAATACCACAGGCAATAGAAGATGCAGTGATTCCCACGGTATGGGAAACTGACATACCTGGGAAGTCAAAGGCAGCTAAACCTGTGAAAGTAGCGCTGAAGGAAGGTGCTGAACCGGTACGATTAAGACAGTACCCATTGAAATTGGAAGCCAGATTAGGAATAGTATCTTTAATTGAGAAATTTTTGAAATATGGAGTTCTAGAAGAATGTGAATCAGAATACAATACTCCAATTTTTCCAGTAAAGAAACCTGATGGTAGCTATCGACTAGTCCAAGACTTATGAGCAATAAACCAGATCACTAAGGACATACATCCAGTAGTTGCAAATCCGTATACCTTGTTAACATCTGTGAGAGAGAAATATAAATGGTTTACAGTACTTGATTTAAAAGATGCCTTCTTCTGCATACCCCTTGACCAGGAAAGCAAAAGCTATTCGCTTTCGAATGGGAGAATCCACACAACAGGAGAAAGGCCCAATTAACCTGGACACGCCTTCCACAAGGATTTAAGAATAGTCCAACTATCTTCGGAAATCAACTAGCCAAAGAGCTTGAGGAATGGACTACAAGAGGCTATATCAGAATTCCTCGACAATGGTATTTGTTGCTGCAATATGTGGATGATATTCTGATTGCTGCTGAGACCCAAGAACTTTGCATTCAGGTAACAATTGAAATATTGAATCAATTAGGAATGAATGGATATAAAGTGTCAAAAAAATAAAGCTCAGATTGCATCCACAACTGTGATCTATCTAGGATGTGAGCTTTCTCAAGGACAGCGAAGACTAGGTATAAACCGTGTACATGCTATCTGTGCGATCTCAGAACCGCGTAACTTACATGAATTAAGATATTTTCTAGGAATGGCAGGATGGTGCAGGCTCTGGATCATGGACTATGGACTTATTGCCAAACCTTTATACGAGGCACAGAAGAATAAGACCTTGGTGTGGGAAAGACCACAACAAGAAGCTTTTCAAAAATTGAAACAGGCCTTAATGCAAGCGCCTGCTTTGGGCCTACCTGATCTGAGTAAAGACTTTCAGTTATTTGTACATGAATGACAGAGACTTGCTCTAGGGGTATTAACCCAATGGCTGGGATCTTGGAAAAGGCCCGTCAGTTATTTCTCTAAACAACTTGACCCGGTAAGTGCTGGATGGCCGGCGTGCTTGCGGGCGGTGGCTGCTACCGTGACATTAATTCAGGAAGTCCGGAAACTGACTATGGGGAAAAGGATCGAAGTGTTTGTATCCCATATGGTGACTACTGTATTGGAACAAAAGGGGGGCCATTGGCTTTCCCCAAGTAGGATGATGAAATATCAGGCAATTTTAACAGAGCAGGATGATGTTATCCTAAAAACAACTAACCTAATGAATCCAGCTGTGTTTTTAAGCGCAGAGACTGAAGAAGAAAATCTGGAACATGATTGTGTGGAGGTCATTGAATATACCCACGCAAGTCGACCTGACCTGAAAGATACCCCATTGGAGAAGACGGATTGGGAGCTTTTTACTGACGGCAGTAGTTTTGTGGAAAGCGGAGTGCGGTATGCAGGATACGCGATTACTACTGCCAAAACAGTAATTGAAGCTAAATCCCTACCACCAAACACATCAGCACAGAAAGCTGAGTTGATAGCCCTAACTAGGGCATTAGAGCTCAGTGAGGACAAAAGGGTCAATATTTGGACCGGCTCAAAATATGCATTCGGGGTTATTCATGTACATGGAGCTCTTTGGAAAGAGCGTGGACTACTCTCCTCCCAAGGAACAAACATCAAGTACCAAAAAGAAATATTGAACTTGATTAATGCCGTTCAAAAGCCATCACTAGTTGCCATCATGCACTGTAAAGCTCATCAGAGTGGGACATCGACAATTATTGAAGGAAACTGACTTGCTGATCAAACAGCCCGATCAGTGGCACGACGAGTCTGGATGATGGTGGGTCTTGTCTCCCAAAAGGTAAGAGCAATTGATTTATTACCTACACCTTCAGAGGCACCTGAATATTCTACAGAAGATGAGAAATTGGCAAGACTAGTAAAAGCCGTCAAGGGTAATTCTGGATGGTATGTAACCACCAACAGACAAATTGTGGTCCCAATCACAATTATGAGAGGGATACTTCAAGCGGAGCACCAGAAGTGTCATTGGGGTGCAGAAGCATTGGTAACTTATCTAAGAAAACAAATTATCTCGGTCCAGATGTTAACAATGGCAAAATCTATCACAGCTAAGTGTGAAATTTGCTTGAGAAGTAATGCTTTAGTTAAAAGAAAAGTAGATATGGGAAAAATTAGGACAGGTGTACAACCAGGGGATTGTTGGCAAATAGATTATGTGGAACTCCCCAAAACTCGAGGATTCAGATATCTGCTAGTTGGGGTATGCACCTTTTCAGGATGGCCAGAAGCCTTCCCTTGTCGCACCAACCAGGCACAAGAAACTGTAAAATGGTTACTGAAGGAAATAATTCCCAGATTTGGAGTACCATTGGGAATATCATCTGATAGGGGACCGCATTTTGTTGCTCAAGTGGTAAAGGAAGTCAGTAGATGTTTGGGAATTAAATGGGAATTACATACCCCATGGAGACCCCAGTCTAGTGGCCAGGTGGAGAAAATGAATCAGACGTTAAAACGACAACTTAGCAAAATTTGCCAGGAAGCAAAAATTCAGTGGCCCCAGGCCTTACCAATAGCGTTATTGCGAATTAGGATTAAACCTAGGAGTGGAATGTCCGTAAGCCCATACGAAATTCTGTATGGCAAACCATACGAAGCACCTGATCCGAATCCAAGCGTACATGTAAAAGGTAATCAGGATGTGTACAATTACGTATTGTCTCTCGGCAGGACATTGAATCGACTCAGATCCGTATTAGTGTGGAATCGCCCGCTAGCACTTGAGAATCCGGTACATGATATAGAACCTGGAGACACGGTGTATATGAAGACTTGGAGAGAAGATCCTTTAAAAGAACGTTGGGACGGACCTTATCAAGTACTTTTAACTACATTCACCGCAATCAAGGTTGCTGAAATAGACTCCTGGATACATTACACTCAAGTGAAGAAAGTCCCAAAACTGTGGCAATCACGATTAGTGGGTCCAACCACACTTAAAATCACAACGCAGGATGTCTAACTTTTGTTACCGTTTTGTTTTTATAGTAGTTTATGTACCCAGACTGTATGCCACACTGATTTGCAAAGTCACTGGAGAACAATTATGTAAAACATGAAGGGCTATAGGAGATAGTGACGATACTCAAATGCCACAAGTAGTACAGAGTGTACAGAATCAGGCAGAGAATCTGATGATAGGACTAATTCGAGATTTTGCACAAACCCAAAATGTCAGTAGCATCATTGCTTGTCTTCCCATCCCGAAATCAGCTGAAGATCCGGTACAGTGGGGAATAATATCTACGACCTTACCAGAAGTAAATAAGACTGGTAAGATAGTGTGTGAGTCCCATACTAAAATAGAGCAAGTACCAATTGAACAACGGACAAAAGAGCTTGTTAAGAATGCCATGATAAAAAGAGGTGACTGCTTAAAGTTGCCAGGAGCAGAATTTGTAAAGATATGACGATTTCATAATATTGGGTATTGCACGTATGAAAAGTGGACCACCAAAACAGTATATGAAAAGGTTGAGCGAGCCTATTGGGAATGTAAAGATCAGGATAATCAGAACATAACTGAATCATGGGATAACATGTGGATGTTGAGTATAGTACAGCAATATCAATATAGCGAAGCATTTCCATGGTGTATACGATGGACCAATGTAACAAGAGGAGTAACAGTACCGTGGTGGAATTGCTCTCAAGTAATGACCTGCCAGACAGATGTGAAAGAAATACCTCTGTCCATCATTAAAGTTGCAGTAATCGCAGGTTGCATTTGTCAGAAACAATTGGATCCAAAGGAAGCAATCAAAATAGGCATTGATGGAGATAAGATAGATTGTAGAGGAACTATAGGTAGTGTGGGACATTTGGTTTGGGCCTTAAGTGATGGAACCTGGACAACACATTTACCGATAGCAGGACCAGTAAGGGAGGTTACTTTGGGGTTACCAACCCTATGGCCCATTTGGAAAAGGTCACCCTTGAAGAATAGGCAAGAACTCCTACAAGTTAGGCACAAGCGAGAGATAGATGAAGATGATGTGTGGCACGAGCCATCGGGTAGTGTTAAATTCGGCTGGGCATTAGAATCTTTCTTTGCACCAATCGCAGCCTATAGAAACAGAGAAATGATTGACAGATTAATTGGACAGATGGATCGATTGGCAAGGGTAACCAAAAAGGGTTTTCGAGAATTCAATATACAATTACAAGCTACGACCAAAATGACTTTGCAGAACAGAATGGCACTTGATATAATGTTGCTAAAAGAAAATGGGGTTTGTGGATATTTAAAAGATAGGGTTGACCATTGCTGCATTCATATCCCAAACGTAACCTCTGAAGTGGAAAAAGATATTTCCCAATTAACCCAAACAGAAGAAGAACTGCAAGCGGAAAAACAAGATGTAGAGCAGAGCTGGGTTGGGGCCTTGCTAGGCAAATTGAACCTGAACCTGGGAGGATGGGTACATTCGTTATTGGAGAGTTTATTTTTGCTTGCCATTATAGTTGCTCTTTTCTTTTTGCTTTATGCTTATATTAAGAATCAAATAAGTCAATCAAAGGCAAGGAACGACCGCATCTTTACTGTCCTTAGCAGATCCACGTTTGACAACCCTCCAGCTTATAAGGAAAATATAATGTAGTGAAAATGCATTGTCTAGGAATAGAAAAGCATTTTCAAAGGGGGGAAATGTTATAGTTGAATTGAATTTTGTGGGCTGTGTTTTGATTCTGTAGACCGTATCCAAGATTCTTAGCTTTGATAATGTATCCAGGTTCAAAATGTGCATTCAAGCATGATTTCATATAACCATACCCTATTCTTGAAATTGACATAGATTTATGACATATTCTTTAGAACAGGTAACTTAAACCATACCCTATTCTTAAGATTGATATAGATTTATGATATTCTTTAAAACAGATAAAAACAGGTAACTTAGAAATAACTGATAAACATGCGAATGTTACTTAGCATTGCTTAGATAGATAATTTGTGTTAGAATAGGTGTGGAATATGCTAATGGTTGTCAAGAATTGTAATGCATATGTATGTGATCAAATTGTATAAATATGGTGTAGACTGAATCAGTGGCTGAAGCCAGCTTTGGGTGAGAACCCCTGGTTTCCCAGCACTGAAATAAAGCACCGCATATAACTGCACCTGTGGTTATCTGTCTTGAATGCTAACACTGGGAGGGCGTGAGCAGCCTGTGGGACAAGAAGCCACGTCTGTCTCACATGCTCAGAGAACAGCCGATCGCCAGCACTGGGGTCAGGAAGGAATTTTTTCCCCCGGGGCACATTGGCATTGGTCCCCGGGGGTTTTTTGCCTTCCTCTGCAGCATGGAGCATGACCACTTTGCAGAGCTCCACTGTGCCCTTTTGGCTCGGTTCCTACCTGCTGCTCAAGCACCAGGAAGATGGCCTCTCGTGCCCTGAAGCTGGGGGGAGGAAGGCTTTTTTTTCCCCCCATGTGGGACACCAAGCGTCTCTGGGGGTTTTTTGCCTTTCTCTGCAGCATTGAGCATGGCCCGCTTGCCACGGCTTCTTTGGGCCATTTGGGCTGGGTGCCTGCTGCTCCACGAGGTGGCCCTAAACTTAGCTAGAACAGCCTACCTAAAGCAGCATAGAACAACTCACCTAAAGCAACCTTCAACAACTGGAAACAACCAACCTTGAAGAAGCTAAAGCAATCTACCTTCCAAATCTTCAAAGAACCGCACCTGAACAACCAAACAAGAACCTGAAACAACCTATACCATATGACCTGAAACAAGGTAAAACAAGGTGAAGCAAGCAACCTAAAGCAAAACCAAACTAGCAGCCTTCCATGATGTGAAAGAAGCAAGCTTAAACAACATGAAAGCTCTGCCAAACGGACAGCCACCAAAGACACAAGCAGCCTGATAGAGCATAACACCTGTGAAAGAACACGCCACAAAAAAACCCAAGCAACCTAAAGCAAGGAAAGGAGGGGAAAGGTAAGGAGTGGAAAGGAAAGGAGTGGAAAGGAAAGGAGTGGAAAGGAGCGGAAAGGAGTGGAAAGGAAAGGAGCGGAAAGGAAAGGAAAGGAGCGGAAAGGAAAGGAAAGGAAAGGAAAGGAAAGGAAAGGAAAGGAAAGGAAAGGAAAGGAAAGGAAAGGAAAGGAAAGGAAAGGAAAGGAAAGGAAAGGAAAAGACACAGAAGAAGGAGAAGAGATGAGAAGAGAGGAGAGGGCAACAAAACAAAAGAAACTAAAAAACAAATAAGACTAAATAAAATGAAATAAAATAAATTAAAAAATGAAACAGTTGTATCCATTGTGTTATGTGTCCTTGAAAGTGCTTTTGGAGCTGATATTCCCCTGTCCTTTCAGGCAAATAGTCTTTTTGTTATTTGACTCACTATGGGGAGAGAGGAAAAGAGAAAAAGAGGAGAAGGGAGTGGACGAGAGGAGAGGAGAGGAGAGGAGAGGAGAGGAGAGGAGAGGAGAGGAGAGGAGAGGAGAGGAGAGGAGAGGAGAGGAGAGGAGAGGAGAGGAGAGAGGAGAGGAGAGGAGAGGAAATAAGGCTGGACTGACAACAAATCCAGACTCTATTTTTGCAAAAAAGGGCCATGGTTAGGTTGATTACTCCCCTGTCTTGTACGTACAGTGAGTGATTGGGGGCCAGCAGCTCAAGGGCTTCCTCCAAAGGGTGCTGGACAGAGCGGGGGTGGGCGGGGCTGCACATGGGGTCTCTGTCACCCCCAGGTCACAATACCAGCACCCGGCAAAGCTGAGGTCACAATGCCCCGGGGCACTATAAAAGGGAGCAGCCTCCCGTGCCCACCGCCAGAGCTGGCCCGGGGGCAGCCCCAACACATCCCCGAGGAAGCACTGGAGCAGCTGGTGGAATCACAGGGCAGGGATGAAGGGAGGAAGACCATGCTGAGGCTGCTGGAGGTTCTCCGCTGCAAGACAACCTGTTGACAGGGCCAGGACACGACAGGAACGAAGACACATGCAGCCAGACGAGCGGTGTTTTAGTGCAGGGACCATGCAAATCATGGGAATATTTCACCATTTCTGCTCTGGTTTAAAGTGTATTACACCAAAACACCCACCTGATGGGAGAAATTCAGTAGCAAAGGCAGCAATTTGCAGAATTCTGCTTCTTTGGGGAACTGAGAACTTGCTGAGCTGACACCAAGTCCTGTACTGTCCCTGTCACCTGCAGAGTCACCGCATCCTCGCCATGGTAGCGGGCATTGTGACAAAGGTTCTATGTCAGCTGGGTGTGGTAGCCGAGCGCCCCCTAGGGGAGGGGGAGCCTGTCAGCCCCGGGCCTGTCACTGCCTGCTGTCCCTGCTGTCACCAGCCAGGCCTCTAAAAACTGGTCAAACCATGCCCAGACTTGCGGCCAAAGTGGCCCAAAGTCTCCAACAGACAAGTCGGGAAGAAAGATATTGGACAGAGGGAGAAAGCGAAGGGAGCAGAAGAAATGGAAGGAAGAATAAAAAGTAGTGTTGGGCTGCAGATGTTAGATGGAGGAATTGAAGAAACGAGTCCGGAAGGAGGAGAGTGAGAGAAAAGGAAAGAAGAGATATGCAGCCAGAAGAGGGGTTAGTGAGAGAGGATGGGACAGAAAACAGGATGAGGAGGAAATAAGGCAAGGCAAGGACAGGCAAGGACAGGCAAGGCAAGGCTAGGCTGCTGGACATTTTCTTGCATTATAGTTTCTAGCACTCTCATCTTCAGACGACAAGGAAAGCCATAAGACCTAATGGATTAGGCCCAAGCAAAAATCCCAGCTACTTGAGGCACTTAGACTAAGCCTAAAATACGAAGATCTCTCCATAAGGGTGGTTCTTATATTGTACTTCCACAATCTGCTGACAGTGCAAAAAAAAAAGTTGCAGATCTCCTTAGCCTGAGTCACAGTTTCACAGTATCACAGTATGTTTGGGATTGGAAGGGACCTCAAAAGATCATCTAGTCCAATCCCCCTGCTGGAGCAGGAACCCCTAGGTGAGGTCGCACAGGAACATGTCCAGGAGGGTTTTGAATGTCTCCAGAGAAGGAGACTCCACAACCTCCCTGAGCAGCCTGTTCCAGTGCTCTGTCACCCTTACTGAGAAGAAGTTTTTTCTCAAATTTAAGTGGAACCTCTTGTGTTCCAGTTTGATCCCATTACCCCTTGTCCTATCATTGTTTGCCACCGAGAAGAGCCTGGCTCCATCCTCATGGCACTCACCCTTTATATATTTATAAACATTAATGAGGTCCCCCCTTAGTCTCCTCTTCTCCAAACTAACGAGACCCAGCTCCCTCAGCCTTTCTTCATAAGGGATGTGCTCCACTCCCTTAATCATCTTCGTTGCCCTACTCTGGACCCTCTCCAGCAGTTTCCTGTCCTTCTTGAACTGAGGGGCCCAGAACTGGACACAATATTCCAGATGTGGTCTCACCAGGGCGGAGTAGAGGTGAAGGAGGACCTCTCTCGATCTACTAGCCACCCCCCTTCTAATACACCCCAGGATGCCATTGGCCTTCCTGGCCACAAGGGCACAGTGCTGGCTCATGGTCATCCTGCTGTCCACCAGGACCCCCAGGTCCCTTTCCCCTACAGTGCTCTCTAATATGTAATTTCCCAACCTATGCTGGAACCTGGGGTTGTTCCTGCCCAGATGCAGGACTCTACACTTTCCCTTGTTAAATTTCATTAGGTTATTCCCCACCCAACTCTCCAGCCTGTCCAGGTCCCGCTGGATGGCAGCACAGCCTTCTGGCGTGGCAGCCACACCTCCCAGCTTAGTGTCATCAGCAAACTTGCTGATAGTACACTCTATTCCCTCGTCTAAATCGTTAATGAATATATTGAATAATATTGGCCCCAGTACTGACCCCTGAGGCACTCCACTAGATACAGGCCTCCAACTAGACTCCGCACCATTGACTACCACTCTCTGGCTTCTCTCCTTAAGCCAGTTTGCAACCCACCTCACTACTCTATTGTCTAGACCACACCACCTCAACTTAGCTGTGAGGATGCTGTGGGAGACTGTGTCAAAGGCTTTACTGAAGTCAAGGTAGACCACATCCACCGCTCTGCCATCATCCATCCACCTTGTTACATTCTCATAAAAGGCTATGAGGTTGGTCAAGCACGACCTACCCTTGGTAAAGCTATGCTGACTGCCACTAATAGCCCTCTTATCCTTGATATGCCTTGAGATGGCACCAAGGATAAGCTGTTCCATTACTTTCCCAGGGACAGAGGTGAGGCTGACCGGTCTATAATTACCCGGGTCCTCCTTCTTGCCCTTTTTGAAGACTGGAGTGACATTTTCTTTCCTCCAATCCTCGGGCACCTCCCCCGTTTCCCAAGACTTGGCAAAGATGATGGAGAGCGGTCCAGCAATGACTTCAGCCAGCTCCCTCAGCACCCGCGGATGCATCCCATCTGGACCCATGGATTTATGGATGTCCAGACTATTTAATTGTTCCCTAACCCAGTCCTCATCGACTAAAGCAAATTCCTCCATTGACCTGGCTTCATCCGGGGTCTCCGGGGTACAGGGCTCCCCAGGACAGCCTCCGGCAGAGTAGACAGAGACAAAGAAGGCATTCAGTAATTCTGCCTCCTCTGTATCTTCTGCCACCAGGGCACCCACCCCGTTCATCAGTAGGCCTATATTGCCTCTGGTATTAGTTTTATCTGCTATGCATTTGAAAAAGTTCTTTTTGCTGTCCTTGACCCCTCTCACCAGCTGTAATTCTAAGGAGGCCTTGGCTATCCTAGCTGCCTTCCTACATCCTCTAACAGCAGCCTTATATTCTTCCAAGTGGCCAGCCCCTGCTTCCACGACCTGTAAACTCTCCTTTTCTGCTTGAGCATACACAACAGATCCCTATTCAACCACGTGGGACTCCTGGCTCCCTTCCTTGACTTTCTTCGTGTGGGGATGCTCTGATCCTGAGCATGAAAGAAGCAATATCTGAATGCAATCCAGCTATCTTGGGCCCCTTTTCCTTCAAGCAGTCTTGCCCATGGGATTTCCCCCAGCAATTGCTTGAAAAGGCCAAAGTTAGCCCTGCTAAAGTCCAGGGTTGCAATTCTACTTGCTATTCTGTTCCTGCCACCCAAGATGCTGAACTCCACCATCTCATGGTCACTGCAACCCAGGCAGCCCTCAACCTTTACTGCTTCAACCAGACCCTCCTTGTTAGTGAGGATGAGATCCAGCAGTGCACCTCTCCTAGTCGGCTCCTCCACCATCTGCATGAGGAAGTTATCACCAATGCACTGGAGGAACCTCCTGGACTGTGGCTGGCTGGCTGAATGGTCCTTCCAGCAAACATCAGGAAAGTTAAAATCACCCACAACAACCAGGGCCTGTGACTGTGAGGCCACTCTCAGCTGCCCATAGAAGGCCTCATCAACTTCCTCAGCCTGATCTGGTGGCCTGTAACAGACGCCCACAACAGTGTCACCCCTGCCAGCCTGTCCCTTGATCCTGACCCATACACTCTCAATTCGCTCGTCATCCACTCCTGGGCAGAATTTAGTACATTGTAGTTGCTCTCTCACATAGAGAGCAACTCCACCACCATGCCTGGCTGGCCTGTCTTTCCTGAAAAGGGCATAGCCATCCATGACCACATTCCAGTCATGTGAACAGTCCCACCATGTTTCCATAATTGCCACCAGATCATAACCTCTCAACCGAACATAGGATTCTAACTCCTCCTGCTTATTCCCCATGGTCATGGTGCTTTGGTGCAGGGATCATTCATATCATGGGAATATTTCACAATTTCTGCTCTGGTTTTCAGTGTATTACACCAAAACACCCACCTGATGACATCCTTTCAAGAGCAAAGACAGCAATGTCCAGAACTGGTTTTCTTTGAGGAACTGAGGAATTGCTGAGCTGACACCAAGTCCCGCAGTGTCCTGTCACCTGCAGAGTCACCACATCCTTACCACGGTAGCGGGCATTGTGACAAAGGGTCAATGTCAGCTGGGTGTGGCAGCGAGCGCCCCCTAGGGGAGGGGGAGTCTGTCAGCTCCGGGCCTGTCACTGCCTGCTGTCCCTGCTGTCACCAGCCAGGCCTCTGAAAACTGGTCAAACCATGCCCAGACCTGGGGCCAAAGTGGCCCAAAGTCTCCAACAGACAAGTCGGGAAGAAAGATATGGGACAGAGGGAGAAAGCGAAGGGAGCAGGAGAAAGGGAAGGAAGAATAAAAAGTAGTGTTGGGATGCAATATTGTGATGGAGGAATTGAAAGAAAAGAGGCAGGAAGCAGGAGAGTGAGAGAAAAGGAAAGAAGAGATATGCAGCCAGACGAGAAGTTAGTGAGAGAGGATGGGACAGAGAACAGGATGAGAAAGAAATAAGGAAAGGCAAGGACAGGCAAGGAAAGGCTAGGTTGCAGGACATTTTCTTGCATTATAGTTTGTAGCACACTCATCTTCAGACGAGGAGGAAAGCCATAAGACCTTATGGATTAGGCCCAAGTAAAAAACCCAGCTACTTGAGACACCTAGACTAAGCCTCAAAATACAAAGATCTCTCCATAAGTATGGTTTTTATAATGTACTTCCACAGCCTCTTGCCTCTACAAAACATTAGCTGCAGCTCTCCTTAGGCTGAGTCAGGGTGGATTGGTGAAGGGATCATGACTATCATGGGAATATTTCACCATTTCTGCTCTGGTTTTCAGTGTATTACACCAAAACACCCACCTGATGGTAGAATTTCAAGAGCAAAGGCAGCAATTTGCAGAATTCTGCTTTTTGGGGAAGTGAGAAATTGCTGAGCTGACACCAAGTCCTGCAGTGTCCCTGTCACCTGCAGAGTCACCGCATCCTCTCCACGGTAGCGGGCATTGTGACAAAGGTTCGATGTCAGCTGGGTGTTGACAGCCGAGTGCCCCCTAGGGGAGGCGGAGTCTGTCAGCCCCGGGCCTGTCACTGCCTGCTGTCACCAGCCAGGCCTCTGAAAACTGGTCAAACCATGCCCAGACTTGGGGCCAAAGTGGCCCAAAGTCTCCAACACACAAGTCGGGAAGAAAGATATGGGACAGAGGGAGAAAGCGAAGGGAGCAGGAGAAAGGGAAGGAAGAATAAAAAGTAGTGTTGGGATGCAATATTGTGATGGAGGAATTGAAAGAAAAGAGGCAGGAAGCAGGAGAGTGAGAGAAAAGGAAAGAAGAGACATGCAGCCAGACGAGGGGTTAGTGAGAGAGGATGGGACAGAGAACAGGATGAGAAGGAAATAAGGCAAGGCAAGGACAGGCAAGGCAAGGCTAGGCTGCAGGACATTTTTTTGCTTTATAGTTTCTAGCACATTCATCTTCAGACGAGGAGGAAAGCCATAAGACCTTATGGATTAGGCCCAAGGAAAAACCCCAGCTACTTTGGACACTTAGACTAAGCCTAAAATACAAAGATCTCTCCATAAGAATGGTTTTTATACTGTATTTCCACAATCTGCTGGCAGAGACACTTAGACTAAGCCTAAAATACAAAGATCTCTCCATAAGGATGGTTTTTATACTGTTCTTCCACAATCTGCTGGCAGTACTAAAATTAAGCTGCAGATCTCCTTAGGCTGAGTCATGATGCTTTGGTGCAGGGATCATGCATATCATGGGAATATTTCACCATTTCTGCTCTGGTTTCCAGTGTATTACGCCAAAACACTCACCTGATGGCAGAATTTCAAGAGCAAAGGCAGCAATTTGCAGAATTCCGCTTTTTTGGGGATCTGAGAAATTGCTGAGCTGACACCAAGTCCTGCAGTGTCCCTTTCACCTGCAGAGTCACCGCATCCTCGCCACGGTAGCGGGCATTGTGACAAGGCCGTCGCTGTGGAGCTGGGCCCTGCGCTGGGCAGGCTATGTCTGTGCTGGTCCCTCCTCCATGCTCTGCAGACATTGGAGAAACCATGTTCTCTTCTTCATCCTTTGCAATTGGGACGAGAGGGCTGTGCTGGCCTGTCCCTCATCCTCTCCTGCCAAATGACCCTCAATGGCTTCAAGTCCTGCAGGTGCTGGTGCTGCCACTGGAACATCCATGCATTGGGCCAGGTCCTGCTGTTCCACCGGTTGCTGGCCAGGTCCCTGCATCTCAGCCTCAGCCCTGTGCACGGCCTCACTGATGATGTACTGCACAATGTCTGCCAGGTCCACATTGTCCTCTGTGGGGCTGTGCTGCGCAGGTGCTGGGTGCTTTACCTCTGCTGCCGCCTCCGTGTCTGTGCAGCTGGGTAAGCCAGACCCCTCCTGGGGACCTGCAGGGGCATCCTGGAGGTGCTCCTGGACTGAGGGGTTGATCCAGATGCTGTGGATGGTGTCTCCGCCTTGGCACCCCTCTTTGCCATTCTCATCTTGCAAGTCCACGTGCTGGGCCATGTCCTGCTGTTCCTCCGGTTCCTGGCCAGCTGCCACGATCTCAGCCACAGCCCTCCACATGGCCTCACTGACGATGCGCTGGGCTGTGTCCCACAGAGCCGCGTCATCGGCTGTGGGGCCCTGTGGGGCAGGTGCTGGGCACTCTGCCTCTGCTGCTGCCTCGGTGTTGGTGCTGCGAGGCCAGCCAGACCCCTCCTGGGGACCTTTATGGTGGTCCTGCAAGCGCTCCTGGACCGAGGGGGTGACCCAGGTGCTCTGGAGGGTGTGCTGGCCCAGGCTGTGGCTGATTTGCGGGCAGGAGGAGGAGCAGGACACATGGGATGGAGGCGGCAGCCCCGGCACCGCAGCAGCTGCTTGCGGCCCCATCCAACCACCGGCCTCCCACTCCTGCCCTGTCCCGTCCCTCCCATGTGGCCTATGGAGCAAGGGTGGCAGCCCGAAGGGCTGGGAGTGGGCGTTTGCCTCCTCGTCAGTGGGCATCTTGGGTCTCGTCTACCACAGAGCTGCGGTGAGCACTCAGGGGAGATGCTGCCTCCTGAGAAGCTGCTGCCTCCTGAGAAGCTGCTCTCCTGGGAGTGAGCACCCCAGGGCTCTTGCTCCTTAAATACCCCCACGGTCATGGCGGGGACCCCCGTGTCACAATGGCCTCTGGCTATGACGACCCCATGTCACAATGGCCTCTGGTTATGACGTCACAGAGCCCGGGTGGTCGTCACGGAGACACCCACCTCCGGGCCCGGCTGGGACTGGCTGTGTGTGGCGTGGGGCAGCCCCTGCTAGAAGGAGGAGGGAGCAGAGAATGGCGAGGGAAGCTGTCCCCAGCACACAGGACCCCGTCCCCCAGAGCTTTGCTCAGAGACGCTGCCGCCTGCTCCACTACACCTGCAAGAATCCGCATTCAGAGCTTGTTTGCAGGACAAACCAAGGGCCACTCTACAGCCTCACCACACTGATTCTTTGTTTTTGTTGTGGTTTGATCGTGGGGAGACAATCAAAACCTTGGGGAAGGTTTCCCTTCACCCTTTTTCCCCCTTCCCCCTTCAGGCCACAGTAGTCTACAGTTAATCTCCACTCATCGCTAGACTTACACACTGGCCAAATTGGGCTATTGAAAGGTGAGCGAGTCTTCCTGATCACACCCTGGCTTTCCAGTTGACGAATCAATTTCCGAATAGGAATCCAAGAGTCCCGATTGGTGCGATACTGTCGACGATGCACCGTTGTGGTAGCAACTGGCACCTGCTGATCATCAACCATCAGCAGTCCTACAACAGAAGGGCCATCTGAAAGACCAGGAAAATCAGACAGCTGTTCAATTCTCTCAGTGTCCACAGCTGCTATCCCAAATGCCCACCTATACCCTTCTGGGTCCTTAAAATACCCTCTCTTAAGGTAGTCTATGCCAAGGATGCACAGAGCATCTGGGCCAGTCACAATGGGATGCTTTTGCCAATTTTTTCCAGTTAGGCTCATTTCAGCCTCTACAACAGTCAGCTCTTGGGATTTCCCAAGTCACTCCAAAAATACTGATGAGTTGTGTCCCCTTACAGTCTGAAGGAATTATTGTGCACTGAGCAGCAGTGTCCACCAAAGCCTTGTACTCCTGAGGGCGTGTTGTACCAGCCCATCTTATCTGTACCGTCCAGTAAACTCTGTTATCCCTTTCCTCCGCCTGGCTGGAGGCAGGGCACCTCTAATCTCGGTCTTCCACGGTCACTCGGTGTGAATTAGAGGTTTCTTCACGAGCACCAGAATCTCTTTTGTAAACCGGGGCAGGCCTTTTCCTAGAAGCCTGCCCTGTTAACTCATGCACTCGTTCTTGAAGTTCCCCAGCAGGTTTATCGTGCCACTTACTCATATCTTCTCCCTGCTCACGTAGGAAGGACCACAGTAAACCTCTGATGGTGGCCTGCCTGTGTTCTCTCTCTCTGGAAATTGGGGACGCCTTCTCTCTCTCTCTGGGGACTGGAAACGCTTTCTCTCTCTCTCTGGATATTGGAAATGCTTTCTCCTAATAGCTGAAACATTGGTTCCTACAAATCGAGAGTCATGTGTGTGTTCCCTGAGTGCTTTAATTTCTCTCAACAGCTTTTCAAAACAGTCAACAGTTGTTTCACTCAGTTTCTCCACCCTAGAGACATAAGCCCCTAGGGGATCAGAAAGGTTTTCCTCAAATTCCCGGAGCCGCCCCTGTTGACGCCCCTGGGGATGAATGTGGCCCCTTGCCATCATCTGCAGCCCGATTAGTCTTCTTAGTCGCTTTCTTACAACCGGCTACTGATGCCGATATGGGCTTAACATTATCGCTGGGCTTGTTTTTGCTACAACAGGAACAATACCCCGTATTTGAGGAAGAAGCTTGAGCCTGAGTAGCCATGGTGTTTATGACTGGGGAAGTGGCAGCCACAACGGCAGCCCCTTTTCCAGCCTCACCAGACACCGTGCAACTCTCATTGATCAAAAGATACACAAGCCTTCGATTTAACCTAATCTCTCCTAACAAATATATGAATACTAAGATATTTTTCAGGACAGAGATCAGTATCATAGTTCTTTCAAAACTCCATGAATATTCCAAGTGCTCAAAAACATCGGGAATCGGCTCAAATGAGAAGGGAGAAGTACGCTGAGTCATAGTTTCCCAAGATTCACTAGCCCATTTAGCAAACACATAACTGGAATTTAGCTTTCCTGGCAGTCTCTCAAGGTACAGCAGAAAGGAACAGAAACTCATTATTGGTTGCACTACCATAAGGTAAACCACTGCCAAGCCACAGAGTACCGTTATAAGCATGGTCCAGTTCTTTGTTGTTATCTAATGTAAAACTCTATTGACAAGAAACATCCAGAGAAAACAAGGAATACTTGTGCACAAGGTATAAAATAACTTACAGAAAATAAACCACAATGTTTTTCAAATCAAAGTAATTCACCTCTACGTTGATACCACTATTCAATATTCTAAACATCCAGACCTGCGAGTCTTATAATCCTATGAGTTGGCACTGTGCCAGGACAATTCAAAGGTACTGTTGATCAGTTTTAAAACCTCCCATTTTTTTTTTTCCCCGTGCCACCCCACGCTGAGCCTGCCGCGTGGCCACGTGGAGCCGAGCCGCGCTCAAACAAAGACACGGCAGACAGCGACACCTAGTGCCCGCGCTGCGCAACGCTGAGCCCGCCACATGGCCGCCGAGGCAAAGGCTGATGGCGGCAGAGAAACGGCAGGGCGCAGGAGCACGCGGGTCCGACCCTGCCCTTAGAAGTGCCAAAATACTAAAAATGTCTCAAGTCCCGAATTTGCCCGCATTCTTCACCAATGTGGTCTATCTGGACTTCAGCAAGGCCTTTGACACTGTCTCCCATAATATACTCTTGCAAAAGCTGGTAGCCCATGGCTTGGACAAGTGTACTCTACGCTGGGTTAAGAACTGGCTGGAGGGCTGGGCCCAGAGAGTGCTGGTGAATGGGGCTGCATCCAGCTGGCGGCCAGTCACTAGTGGTGTTCCCCAGGGGTCAGTGTTGGGTCCAGTCCTGTTTAACATCTTTATTGATGATTTAGATGAGGGGGTTGAGACCATCATCAGCAAATTTGCTGATGACACCAAGCTGGGAAGGAGTGTTGACCTGCTGGAAGGCAGGAGGGCTCTGCAGAGGGATCTGGATAGACTGGAAAAATGGGCTGATTCCAATGGGATGAAGTTCAATAAGGCCGAGTGCCGGGTGCTGCACTTTGGTCACAACAACCCCCTGCAGTGCTACAGGCTGGGCGCAGAGTGGCTGGAGAGCAGTCAGACAGAAAGGGACCTGGGGGTGCTAATTGACAGGAAGCTCAACATGAGCCAACAGTGTGCCCAGGTGGCCAAGAAGGCCAACAGTATCCTGTCCTGTATCAAAAACAGCATGGTCAGCAGGACAAGGGAAGTGATCCTTCCCCTGTACTCTGCATTGGTGAGGCCACACCTGGAGTATTGTGTTCAGTTCTGGGCCCCTCAGTTCAGGAAAGACATTGAAGTGCTGGAGCGGGTCCAGAGAAGAGCAACACGACTGGTGAAGGGACTTGAACATAAGACCTATGAGGAGAGGCTGAGGGAGCTGGGGTTGTTTAGTCTAGAGAAGAGGAGGCTTAGAGGTGACCTCATCACTCTCTATAACTACCTGAAGGGAAGTTATAGCCAGGTGGGGATTGGTCTCTTCTCCCAGGCAGTTAGCAATAGGACAAGGGGGCATGGGCTTAAACTCTACCAGGGGAAATTTAGGCTGGATATTAGAAAGAAATTCTTTACAGAGAGAGTGATCAGGCATTGGAATGGCCTGCCCAGGGAGGTAGTGGACTCGCCGTCCCTAGAGGTTTTTAAACTGAGATTGGACATGGCACTTAGTGCCATGATCTAGTAAACGGACTAGAGTTGGACCAAGGGTTGGACTCGATGATCTCTGAGGTCTTTTCCAACCCAGTCGATTCTGTGATTCTGTGATTCTGTGATTATCTGTCGTGGTTTGATCGTGGGGAGACAATCCAAACCGTGGCAGATGGTTTCCCTTCACTCTTTATCCCCCTTCAGCAACCCCCCCTCTCTCCTTCCCCCTCCTTCTCACTAGGATGTGGGGAGGACAGGAAAAGAGAAAAGTAAAGGAAAAGAGAACTGGGAAACTTGAAAACGTTTACTAAGACTAGGAAAACGAACACAGGGCAAAAATAACACAGAAACAAATATTGGAAAACCAGTCTTGAAGTCCAGCAGCATCCCACAGTTGAACTGGAAACAGCAGGAGACTTCAGCTTGCAGGAACAGCAGAATGAAGGAAAGCAGTCTGATGAAACACAACCAATGCGACGAGCAGGCAATGCAAAAAGAGAGCAAGCCAGTCCACGTGCTCTGCTTTTATATGCAGGAAATCGTGACTTGGATGGAATACCCCTATTGGTCAGTTCGTGGCCACATGACTCGGGCCAGTTCCTTCCATTGCTCCCCCCCTCCGCTTCAGCCCAAAACGAGGGGGGGTGGTTCACAACACCAGGGCAGTTTTCAACATGATCGTCATGAATTTTCTTAAGTAGGTATGAGCCTCCTTTGAAGAAATAGGCTGAAGCCACATTCACAAAACCCCACAGTCCATTTTCAGCAACAGAATCTGCCGTTTCCCCCTTTAGTGACAACCAGGGTTCTCTCAAGGTGTGCTTTTACAGTACTTGTGAGCTGTTCAGTGACTCACTTGCTAAAGGAGGTGGCCTCATCCAACTCCCAGTTTTAGCCTGCCAGCTCTCCAATGCATTGCCTCTTCCACCTTCCTTCTACCGGGCCCAAAGTGAATTCTACTGCCTGGTTAGGGAGATGCACGTGCCACCGGTCCCAAAGCATCACTCTGGGGATCCATCATAGCTGGCCATTACCTCTCAGCTGCTGCACCAGCCAAACCTTTCTGGAACAGCAAACTCTCAGAATCTGCTCCAGGTCTGTAAGAGTCGGTCCAAAACCAGTATCTGCGTTAACATCGCCACCAAGAACAGGCTGACAGTGACTCAGAGAGAGGCCTGAGGAGAAGCATTGTGTTGCACAGGTGTCTCCAACCTGGAAGGCTACTGCTAACAATGGCTGCTGTGTGGAGTTTGCCTGCTGCTTCAGCCAAGCTAGCCCCCACCTCCTAAAAGGGATTGTTAGGTGGGTCTCTCTGACCCAGGGACAATCGCTGCCGTCCAGAAGATGGATTCTTGCCTGCAGCCTCAGTCACACCTTGTCCCCGACCCGCTCCCTCGAACAAAGG
Organism: Columba livia; assembly: GCF_036013475.1. NCBI lineage: Eukaryota > Metazoa > Chordata > Aves > Columbiformes > Columbidae > Columba > Columba livia. The sequence goes on from NW_027043021.1 coordinate 137,975, forward strand.
ACAACAAAAAAGTGCATGCCCAGAAGCTTGCCAAGGGTCCTGAGGCCACCCAATGGACCAGAGAGATACCCCTGAATGCAGGCCACGCAGGCGCAGACAAGCGCTGGCAAGAGAGGCGAAGACTTTTCAAGCCTGCGCAGTTAAGCCCAGATTGAGAAACAAAGGTGGAGATTGGCCTGAAACAATGGGAGCGAGGGGGATGAAGAAGTATAAAGATGGTTCCTGACTGGACGTCATTGAGATCTCCCCACCAGAGGATCCCAAAACACCATGGAGGACCGGCAGGACTCCACGGGACTGGACACCAGAGGGACGCCTTTGGAGCTCACCTGCTGATAAACCAGTCCTCATTCCCATCTTTTCCTTCTTCTTTCCCTGTTTCTTTTTCCTTTCCTGTTTTCTTACTCTCTCGCTATCGCGTGCCGCTTTACGGGCAAAATAATAAAGTAACACTGTTTGATTGTATTCTAAGCCCTTGGCATTTCAGATGCCTTAATTTTGTGCTTCAAGAAGAATGTAAATGAACCATCATGAGTCCATCACTGAGTGGACCCCAACAAGGTCCTTGCAAGCTCTCAATCTCCTTTTGCTCCCCTAGCACACTTCTTCCCCCCTCCATGCAGTTTGGTTTCGGCCTAGGGAGCAGACAAATCCTTGGAAAAAGTAGGCATTCTTTTCATGTCCTATGTCAGCACGGGAAAAGAAGAAAATCCCAAAGTCTCAACATCTACACCGCCCTAAGTGGAAGGCCAACGTGTCCCCACCATCCACCAGCATGATCTACCACTAGTTCATATATGACTCAGTGATTTTGAGAGAGGTAGAAGAAAACAGGCACCAAAAATTAGAAAAAAAGTCTGAAAGCTTAAGACAAAACAGCACTTCTTTAGAAGGAGATGATTGGCTCGAAGAGGGATGGGGTTGTAGCTGAGCTTGTCCCAGTCAGGCAGCATTCTAAAACCAATGAGGACCAGGTGGCCTCCTATGCCTCTAGGGAGAAACTGATGTGCTCTGCTCGCTCCCTGAAATGCTTGTACACCAATGCGCGCAGCATGGGGAATAAGCAGGAGGAGTTAGGATCCTATGTTCGGTCGGGAGATTATGATCTGGTGGCAATTACAGAAACATGGTGGGACAGTCCACATGACCGGAATGTGGTCATGGATGGCTATGCCCTTTTCGGGAAAGACAGGCCAGCCAGGCATGGTGGTGGAGTTGCTCTCTATGTGAGAGAGCAACTACAATGTACTAAATTCTGCCCAGGAGTGGATGACGAGCGAATTGAGAGTGTATGTGTCAGGATCAAGGGGCAGGCTGGCAGGGGTGACACTGTTGTGGGCGTCTGTTACAGGCCACCAGATCAGGCTAAGGAAGTTGATGAGGCCTTCTATGGGCAGCTGAGAGTGGCCTCACAGTCACAGGCCCTGGTTGTTGTGGGTGATTTTGACTTTCCTGATGTTTGCTGGAAGGACCATTCAGCCAGCCAGCCACAGTCCAGGAGGTTCCTCCAGTGCATTGGTGATAACTTCCTCATGCAGATGGTGGAGGAGCCGACTAGGAGAGGTGCACTGCTGGATCTCATCCTCACTAACAAGGAGGGTCTGGTCGAAGCAGTAAAGGTTGAGGGCTGCCTGGGTTGCAGTGACCATGAGATGGTGGAGTTCAGCATCCTGTGTGGCAGGAACAGAATAGCAAGCAGAATTACAACCCTGGACTTTAGCAGGGCTAACTTTGGCCTTTTCAAGCAATTGCTGGGGGAAATCCCATGGGCAAGACTGCTTGAAGGAAAAGGGGCCCAAGATAGCTGGATTGCATTCAGATATTGCTTCTTTCATGCTCAGGATCAGAGCATCCCCACACGTAGGAAGTCAAGGAAGGGAGCCAGGAGGCCTGCGTGGTTGAATAGGGATCTGTTGGGTATGCTCAAGCAGAAGAGGGGAGTTTACAGGTCACGGAAGCAGGGGCTGGCCACTGGGGAAGAATATAAGGCTGCTGTTAGAGGATGTAGGAAGGCAGCTAGGATAGCCAAGGCCTCCTTAGAATTACAGCTGGTGAGAGGGGTCAAGGACAGCAAAAAGAACTTTTTCAAATGCATAGCAGATAAAACTAATACCAGAGGCAATGTAGGCCCACTGATGAATGGGGTGGGTGCCCTGGTGGCAGAAGGTACAGAGAAGGCAGAATTACTGAATGCCTTCTTTGTCTCTGTCTACTCTGCCGGAGGCTGTCCTGGGGAGCCCTGTACCCCTGAGACCCCGGATGAAGCCAGGTCAATGGAGGAGTTTGCTTTAGTCAGTGAGGACTGGGTTAGAGGCAATGAAATAGTCTGGACATCCATAAATCAATGGGTCCAGATGGGATGCAACAGCGGGTGCTGAGGGAGCTGGCTGAAGTCATTGCTGGACCACTCTCCAACATCTTTGCCAAGTCTTGGGAAACGGGGGAGGTGCCCAAGGATTGGAGGAAAGCAAATGTCACTCCGGTCTTCAAAAAGGGCAAGAAGGAGGACCCGGGTAATTATAGACCGGTCAGCCTCACCTCTGTCCCTGGGAAAGTAATGGAACAGCTTATCCTTGGTGCCATCCCAAGGCATATCAAGGATAAGAGGGTTATTAGGGGGAGTCAGCATGGCTTTGCCAAGGGTAAGTCATGCTTGACCAACCTCATAGCCTTTTATGAGAATGTAACAAGGTGGATGGATGATGGCAGAGCGGTGGATGTGGTCTACCTTGACTTCAGTAAAGCCTTTGACACAGTCTCCCACAGCATCCTCACAGCTAAGTTGAGGAGGTGTGGTCTAGACAATAGAGTAGTGAGGTGGGTTGCAAACTGGCTTAAGGAGAGAAGCCAGAGAGTGGTAGTCAATGGTGCGGAGTCTAGTTGGAGGCCAGTATCTAGTGGAGTGCCTCAGGGGTCAGTACTGGGGCCAATATTATTCAATATATTCATTAACGATTTAGACGAGGGAATAGAGTGTACTATCAGCAAGTTTGCTGATGACACTAAGCTGGGAGGAGTGGCTGACATGCCAGAAGGCTGTGCTGCCATCCAGCGGGACCTGGACAGGCTGGAGAGTTGGGCAGGGAATAACCTAATGAAATTTAACAAGGGAAAGTGTAGAGTCCTGCATCTGGGCAGGAACAACCCCAGGTTCCAGTATAGGTTGGGAAATTACATATTAGAGAGCACTGTAGAGGAAAGGGACCTGGGGGTCCTGGTGGACAGCAGGATGACCATGAGACAGCACTGTGCCCTTGTGGCAAGGAAGGCCAATGGCATCCTGGGGTGTATTACAAGGGGCGTGGTTAGTAGATCGAGAGCGGTCCTCCTTCCCCTCTACTCTGCCCTGGTGAGACCCCATCTGGAATATTGTGTCCAGTTCTAGGCCCCTCAGTTCTAGAAGGACAGGAAACTGCTGGAGAGGGTCCAGAGTAGGGCAACGAAGATGATTAAGGGAGTGGAGCACCTCCCTTATGAAGAAAGGCTGAGGGAGCTGGGTCTCGTTAGTTTGGATAAGAGGAGACTAAGGGGGGACCATATTAATGTTTATAAATATATAAAAGGTGAGTGCCATGAGGATGGAGCCAGGCTCTTCTCGGTGGCAAACAATGATAGGAAAAGGGGTAATGGGATCAGGCTGGAGCACAAGAGGTTCCACTTACATTTGAGAAAAAACTTCTCAGTAAGGGTGACAGAGCACTGGAACAGGCTGCCTAGGGAGGTTGTGGAGTCTCCTTCTCTGGAGACATTCAAAACCCTCCTGGACATGTTCCTGTGCGACCTCACCTAGGCATTCCTGCTCCAGCAGGGGGATTGGACTACATGATCTTTTGAGGTCCGTTCCAATCCCAAACATACTATGATACTGTGATACTGTGATCCCTGCACCAAACAACCATGACTCAGCCTAAGGAGATCTGCAGCTTATTTTTTTGTACTGCCAGCAGATTGTGGAAGTACAGTATAAAAACCATCCTTATGGAGAGATCTTCGTATTTTAGGCTTAGTCTAAGTGTCTCAAGTAGCTGGAGTTTTTGCTTGGGCCTAATCCATAAGGTCTTATGGCTTTCCTCCTCGTCTGAAGATGAATGTGCTAGAAACTATAAAGCAAAAAAATGTTCTGCAGCCTAGCCTTGCCTTGCCTGTCCTTGCCTGTCGTTGCCTGTCCTTGCCTTGCCTTATTTCCTTCTCATCCTGTTTTCTGTCCAATCCTCTCTCACTAACCCCTCATCTGGCTGCATGTCTCTTCTTTCCTTTTCTCTCACTCTCCTGCTTCCTGCCTCTTTCCTTTCAATTCCTCCATCTCACTCCTGCAGCCCAACACTACTTTTTATTCTTCCTTCCCTTTCTCCTGCTCCCTTCGCTTTCTCCCTCTGTCCCATATCTTTCTTCCCAACTTGTCTGTTGGAGACTTTGGGCCACTTTGGCCCCAAGTCTGGGCATGGTTTGACCAGTTTTCAGAGGCCTGGCTGGTGACAGCAGGGACAGCAGGCAGTGACAGGCCCGGGGCTGACAGGTTCCCCCTCCCCTAGGGGGCGCTCGGCTGCCACACCCAGCTGACATAGAACCTTTGTCACAATGCCCGCTACCCCGGTGAGGATGCGGTGACTCTGCAGGTGACAGGGACACTGCAGGACTTGGTGTCAGCTCAGCAATTTCTCACTTCCCCAAAGAAGCGGAATTCTGCAAATTGCTGCCTTTGCTCTTGAAATTCTGCCATCAGGTGAGTGTTTTGGTGTAATACACTGGAAACCAGAGCAGAAATGGTGAAATATTCCCATGATATGCATGATCCCTGCACCAAAACACCATGACTCAGCCTAAGGAGATCTGCAGCTTGTTTTTTTGTACTGCCAGCAGATTGTGGAAGTACAGTATAAAAACCATCCTTATGGAGAGATCTTCGTATTTTCGGCTTAGATTAGGTTTCTCAAATAGCTGGGGTTTTTGCTTGGGCCTAATCCATAAGGTCTTATGGCTGTCCTCCTCGTCTGAAGACGAATGTGCTAGAAACTATAAATCAAAAAATGTCCTGCAGCGTAGCCTTGCCTTGCCTGTCCTTGCCTGTCCTTGCCTGCCTTATTTCCTTCTCATCTTGTTCTCTGTCCCATTCTCTCTCACTAACCCCTCGTCTGGCTGCATGTTTCTTCTTTCTTTCCTTTTCTCTCACTCTCCTGCTTCCTGCCTCTTTTCTTTCAATTCCTCCATCTTACTCCTGCAGCCCAACATTACTTTTTATTCTTCATTCCCTCTCTCCTGCTCCCTTCGCTTTCTCCCTCTATCCCATGTCTTTCTTCCCGACTTGTCTGTTGGAGACTTTGGGCCACTTTGGCCCCAGGACTGTGCATGGTTTGACCAGTTTTCAGAGGCCCTGCTGGTGACAGCAGGGACAGCAGGCAGTGACAGGCCCGGGGCTGACAGGCTCCCCCTCCCCTAGAGGGCACACGGGTGCCACACCCAGCTGACATAGAACCGTTGTCACAATGCCCGCTACCGTGGCAAGGATGCGGTGACTCTGTACACACTGTCCAGGGGTGTTTGTGACACACACGATGTCCAATGGGGTTTCTGACACAGAGACTCTCCAGGGGTGTTTGTGACACACACGCTGTCCCATAGGATTTGTGACACTCACATGCTATCCAGAGGGGTTTGTGACACATACACTTTCCAACGGGGTTTGTGACGCACACAGTCTGTCACGGGCTTGTGACACGCACACTGTCCAATGGGGATTGTGACACACACACACTGTCCAATGGAGTTTGTGACACTCTCGAGGGTTAAGATTGCGGGTGACAATAAAACCCTGGCAGATGTATTGTTAACCCCCTCTTCCCAACCCCCCACTTCCCCCTCCCTCTTCCCCCTTTCCACTAAGGAGAGGCGATCGGGAGGAAAAGAAGGACAGAGTGAAGAGATTTGGAAAATATTAAAGATGTTTTACTAATGCTACTAATAAGAATAGAGAAAATAATACAAAATATACAAAACCAATCTTGAAATTCTCAGCAACTGCAGAGCCGGCACCCAAAGTCCTGGATTAGACTCTGCAGCCAATCGGAGCTGGATTCAGTCTCTCACTAGGCCTCAGTTCGCAGGGATGACTAGTAAGGTCCTCTTCTAATGTCGGCCATAAGCAGAAGGGAAAAGGGCAAAAGCGAAAAGGGACGAGATCCTCGTGATCTCCCACTTTTATATGAAGTATTCACATGAATGGAGTGTTATACACAGTTGGTCAGTTTCTTGGTCACTTGCTTCTCGTCGCCCCTCTCACGAGATGTCCATCCCTGCTTATCAATAGGTTTGCATTCCATTGCTAGGTTTACCAAAACATGTGTCTGGTTGTCCAGGAAAATGCAGTTAATATGAAGGCTTTAGCTGACAGGCAAAATTCACTAAAAGAGAAACTTGTTCTTAACAAAACCAGGACATTCCACCCCTTATAATATGCCATTCACTGAATGCTTAAACCTTATCAATACAATCTATCAATACAATCTAATTAATCACTACTACTATATATATATATACATATGTACATATATACACAGGAGTAATTAATCAGTGGACCATCCTTTAAAAAGTTAATTAAGTTCATTTTGTCACGACAGTCTCCCAGGGCAGGAAAAATGGTACAAGTGCATCTCATGACCACTGTTTGTGGGTTAAAGACATCAACTTCGAAGAAGTTGTCAGGCGCCACTCGAAGAAGCTAGCTCTGGTTTCATCATCACTGTCTTGATCTGGAAGACACTTATTAAACACTGTTAGTATGACAATTCACATCATGCAGTTCAGTATTGCATATTTTCACCGAAACACAAATCCTCTTGACGTACACACCGAACTTCTCCATCCTTAAGCATCACCCACCAGGTGCTGCCAGGTCCCTGGGCAAAAACAATCCCATGAATGGGCTTGCTTTTGCCTGAGGCAGGAGTAACCCAGACTGCCTTTCCTAACATGTTTTTCATGCGTACTACAGGGACTTTATCTCCTTCTACAGTCCGTAGAATTTCTGATTGGGCAGGCCCGGCTCGATTGGTTGATCCCCTGGTGTTGACCAACCAAGTGGCTTTTGCTAAATGTGAATCCCAGTTTTTAAAGGTTCCACCACCAAGTGCCTTTAGTGTAGTTTTTAGCAAACCATTGTACCTTTCAATTTTCCCAGAGGCTGGTGCATGATATGGAATATGATATACCCACTCAATACCATGTTCTTTGGCCCAATTGTCTATAATACTGTTTTTGAAATGAGTACCGTTGTCTGATTCAATTCTCTCTGCCGTACCATGTCTTCAAAGGACTTGTTTTTCAAGGCCCAGGATAGTATTTCGGGCTGTAGCATGAGGTACGGCATATGTTTCCAACCATGCAGTGGTTGCTTCCACCATTGTAAGTACATAACTCTTACCTTGATTTGTTTGTGGAAGTGTAATATAATCAATCTGCCAAGCTTCTCCATACTTATACTTTAACCATCGCCCCCCATACCATACAGGCTTTAACCGTTTCGCTTGTTTGATTTCGGCGCAAGTCTCACATTCATGAATAACCTGTGAAATAGTGTCCATAGTTAAATCCACCCCTCGATCGCGAGCCCATTTATATGTTGCATCTCTACCTTGATGCCCTGAAGCATCATGGGCCCACCGAGCTAGGAAAAGTTCACCTTTATGTTGCCAGTCCAAGTCCACCTCAGCTACTTTAATCTTAGCAGCTTGATCCGCTTGCTGGTTGTTTAGATGTTCCTCGGTGGCTCGATTTTTAGGCACATGAGCATCTACATGCCGAACTTTCACAGGCAGGCTCTCTAGCCGAGCAGCAATGTCTTGCCACAGTGTGGCAGCCCAAATGGGTTTACCTCTGCGCTGCCAGTTGCTTTTCTTCCATTGCTGTAGCCAGCCCCACAAGGCATTTGCTACCATCCATGAGTCAGTATAGAGATAAAGTATTGGCCAACTCTCTCGTTCAGCAATGTCCAAAGCCAGCTGGATGGCTTTCACTTCTGCAAATTGTCTAGATTCACATTGTCCTTCAGTGGCTTCTGTAACTTGTCGTGTGGGACTCCACACAGCAGCTTTCCACCTTCGATGTTTTCCTACAAGACGACAGGATCCATCTGTGAACAGTGCATACTGCTTATCAGTCTCTGAAAGAGTATTATACGGTGGTGCTTCTTCAGCACGTTTTACTTCCTCATCTGGAGACATCCCAAAGTCTTTACTTTCTGGCCAGTCTGTAATCACTTCTAAGATCCCTGGGCGATTGGGATTTCCAATTCAAGCTCGTTGCGTGATCAATGCAATCCATTTACTCCACGTAACTTCGGTTGCATGATGTAGAGAGGGAACCGTCCCTTTGAACATGCAGCTCAGCACCGGCAGTCGAGGTGCCAGGAGGAGCTGTGCTTCAGTACCGATCACTTCTGAAGCAGCTCGAACTCCTTCGTATGCTGCTAGTATCTCTTTTTCAGTTGGAGTATAGTTGGCCTCAGATCCTTTGTATCCTCGACTCCAAAAACCTAAGGGTCGACCTTGGGTTTCTCCTGGTGCTTTCTGCCAGAGGCTCCAGGTAAGTCCATTATCTCCGGCTGCAGTGTAGAGCACATTTTTAACATCTAGTCCAGTCCGAACTGGTCCAAGGGCCACTGCATGAGTTATCTCACGCTTAATTTGTTCAAAGGCTTGTCATTGTTCAGGGCCCCACTCAAACTGGTTCTTTTTACGAGTCACTCGATAGAGAGGGCTCACAATCTGGCTGTAGTCAGGAATGTGCATTCTCCAAAAACCTACAACGCCCAAGAAAGTCTGTGTCTCCTTTTTATTAGCAGGTGGAGACATTGCTGCAATTTTGTTGATCACATCCATTGGGATCTGACGACGGCCATCTTGCCATTTTATTCCTAAAAACTGGATCTCTCGTGCAGGTCCCTTGACCTTGCTTCGTTTTATGGCAAAACCAGCATCCAAAAGAATCTGAATTATTCTCTCACCTTTCTCGAAGACTTCTTTCACTGTGTCGCCCCATACGATGATGTCATCAATATATTGCTAGTGTTCTGGAGCTTTACCTTGCTCCAGCATGGTCTGGATCAGTCCATGGCAGATGGTAGGACTGTGTTTCCACCCCTGGGGCAAGCGATTCCACGTGTACTGGATGCCTCTCCAGGTGAAAGCAAACTGCGGCCTGCACTCTGCTGCTACAGGAATAGAGAAAATGCATTAGCAATGTCAGTTGTAGCATACCACTTAGCTGCCTTTGACTCCAGTTCAAATTGCAGTTCTATCATGTCAGGCACAGCAGCCCTCAGTGGTGGTGTAACTTCATTCAGGCCATGATAGTCTACAGTTAGTCTCCACTCATCACTAGACTTACGCACTGGCCAGATTGGGCTGTTGAAAGGTGAGCGAGTCTTACTGATCACACCCTGGCTTTCCAATTGACGGATCAACTTCTGGATAGGAATCAAAGAGTCTCGGCTGGTGCGATATTGCCGGCGATGCACTGTTGTGGTAGCAATTGGCACCTGCTGATCATCAACCATCAGCAGTCCTACAACAGAAGGATCATCTGAAAGACCAGGCAAATCAGACAGCTGTTCAATTTTCTCAGTGTCCACAGCTGCTATACCAAATGCCCACCTATACCCTTTTGGGTCCTTAAAATACCCTCTCCTGAGGTAGTCTATGCCAAGGATGCACGGAGCATCTGGACCAGTCACAATGGGATGCTTTTGCCAGTTTTTTCCAGTTAGGCTCATTTCAGCCTCTACAACAGTCAGTTCCTGGGATCCCCCAGTCACTCCAACAATATTGATGGATTGCGTTCCTTTATAATTAGAAGGAATTATTGTGCACTGTGCACCAGTGTCCACTAAAGCTTTGTACTCCTGGGAGTGTGTTGTACCAGGCCATCGTATTTGTACAGTCCAATAAACTCTGTTATCCCTTTCCTCCACCTGGTTGGAGGCAGGGCACCTCTAATGTCTGTTTTGCACAGTCTCTGGGTGTGAATTAGAGGTTCCTTCAAGAGCATCAGAATCTCTTCTGCTCCTTTTGTAAACTGGAGCAGCCACCTTCCTAGGAGTTTTTCCTTTTATCTCACGTACTTGTTCTTGAAGTTCTGAGGTAGGTCTTCCATGCCACTTATTCATGTTTTCTCCCTGCTCGTGTAGGAAGAACCACAGGGAACCTCTTTTTGTGGGCTGCCTCTGTCCTGTCTCTTGAGATTGGAAATGCCTTTTCCTAATAGCTGAAACATAGGTTTGTGCAGGTCGTGAATGGTATGTGTCTTCTCTGAGTTCTTTGATTTCTTGCAATATCTTTTCAAACCGGTCATCAGATTTTTCACACAGTTTCTCTACAGCAGAGACACAAGCCCGTAGAGAACCAGCAAGGCTGTCCTCAAAGTTCCGGAGCTGCTCAATCACTTCATTAATCTCTGGTAGACCTCTAGCTGACCAGACCATTCCTGCCAATGACTTAGCATATGCAGGGGGTGCACTTTGTACAAATCTGCGCCACAGAGGTCGTGTACAATTGATTCTATCTGGGTCTGTCCCCTCTTGGTTGTCTGATCCAAAATAGATGATCTCTCGCACAGCTAATTCTCTCAGGAACTGAATACCTCTCTCCATAGTATTCCATTTCCCTAACTTGGATATACAATCCTCCTTGTAGGGAAATCTTACTTTCATAGCTGCCAGAAGTCGGGTCCAGAGAGTAGTGGCATTAGACTCTCTTGAAATTGCCCTATCAATGGTGGAATCTCTTGACAGAGATCCCAGCTGCCTGGCTTCACTACCTTCCAATTCAATTGTTTCTGCCCCATTGTCCCAGCATCGGAGCAGCCAGGTTAAAATATTCTCGCCTTCACGACGACTAAAGTCTTTTCGCAGATCTCTCAGCTCACCTGGACAAAAGGACCGAGTGGTGGTCACTTCATCTCCTCCCTGTCCTGATGGTGCCCCTTGGGTTGATGTTGGACCTGTGCCATCATCTGCTGCACAGGTAGTCTTTCTAGTGACTTTCTTACAACCAGCAACTGATGCTGATATGGGTTCACCATCATTTGATTTATTTCCAGAGTCTGAATGACTGTCACAGTGGTTACAGCAGCAACAGTGCCCAGTGTGTGAAGAAGGGGGGGCTGCCTTGTTAGCCTTTGAGGCTGGAGAAGTAATGTTATCTGCAGCGACCTTGGCAGAGGAACTCTGCGGAGGAGCTGTAGCTTCAGCCTGTGAAGCCGCCGTTGGGGGGGCAGTGGCTGCAGCGGCAGCTTTTGCTGTTTTGCTCTTTCTCGAGCGGCTAGGAGTGCTTTTTGCTAAAGCTTCTGAAGACGCACCGCAAATCTCAGTACAACAAAGAGATGCAAACCTCCTGTTGAACGCCATTTCTCTTAACAGAAGCACAAACTGACACACATTCAGCAAACCAGATAACACCATCACAGTTCTATCAAAACTCCAAGGATATTCAAAATTCTCTAAAACATTTGCGAACTGTCCTAGCGAAAAAACAAAAGTATTGTTAGTCAGCCTTTCTAAAGATTCGCTTGACAAATTAGCAAACACACAGCTGTACTGCTCTTTAATCTCTCCTGGAGGCTTTTCAAGGTAAAGCAGAAGTGAGTAGAAATTCATTAGCGGCTGCAGTATAATGAAATAAACCAGTGACAAACCACACAATATCATCATGACCATTGTGCAGTTCCTTGTTGTTATATAATGAATACTTCGATTTAAAAAGAAAGCCCAACACAGATATGGAATCAGTGAGCACAATGTAGAAAATAGCTGATACAACTTATGCCATAACATCTTTAAATCAGTGTAATTCACTTTGCCTTAATACAACTAAATAATATCCAAAGCAAACGGACGCGCAAGTATCACAACTCTATGAGCTGGCACCGTGCCAAGAAAACTGAAAGGTACGTCAGAGCTGTAGAAAAGCCAAAAATCTTCAAATTTACCCCTTTCACGGGCCCCATGGTGGGCGCCAAATTATCTGTCGAGGGTTAAGATTGCGGGGTGACAATAAAACCCTGGCAGATGTATTGCTAACCCCCTCTTCCCAACCCCCCACTTCCCCCTCCCTCTTCCCCCTTTCCACTAAGGAGAGGCGATTGGGAGGAAAAGAAGGACAGAGTGAAGAGAGTTGGAAAATATTAAAGATGTTTTACTAATGCTACTAATAAGAATAGAGAAAATAATACAAAATATACAAAACCAATCTTGAAAGTCTCAGCAACTGCAGAGCCGGCACCCAAAGTCCTGGATTAGACTCTGCAGCCAATCGGAGCTGGATTCAGTCTCTCACTAGGCCTCAGTTCGCAGGGACGACTAGTAAGGTCCTCTTCTAATGTCTGCCATAAGCAGAAGGGAAAAGGGACAAAGGGACGAGATCCTCGTGATCTCCCACTTTATATGAAGTATTCACGTGAATGGGATGTTATACACGGTCAGTTTCTTGGTCACTTGCTTCTCGTTGCCCCTCTCGCGAGATGTCCATCCCTGCTTATCAATAGGTTTGCATTCCATTGCTAGGTTTACCAAAACATGTGTCTGGTTCTCCAGGAAAATGCAGTTAATATGAAGGCTTTAGATGACAGGCAAATTCACTAAAAGAGAAACTTGTTTGTAGCAAAAACAGGACAGACACACACACTGTACAATAGGGTTTGTTACACACATGCTGTCCAATGGGGATTTTGGCACGCACACTGTCTAGGGGGTTTTGTTACATACCGCTGTCCAATGAGGTTTGTGACACACACGCTGTCCAGGTGAGTTTTTGACACACACAATGTCGAATGGGATTTGTGACACACACGCTGTCCAATGGGGATTGTGACAAACACACTGTCCAATGGGGGTTTTGAAACACATGCTGTCCAATTGGGCTTGTGACGCACACACTCTGTCCAATGGGGTTTGTGACACACACACTCTGTCCAATGGGGGTTGTGAACACACACTCTGTCAAGTGGGGTTTGTGACACACACACTGTCCAATAGGGTTTGTGACACACACACGCTATCCAGTGGGGTTTCTGACACATAAACTTTTCAATGAGTTTGTGACACACACACTCTGTCCCATGTGGCTTGTGACACACACTCTGTCCAATGGGGATTGTGACACAAACAGGCTGTCTGATGGGGTTTGTGAAACACACACTGTCTAATTGGGTTTGTGACACACACGCTGTCCAATGGGGATTGTGACACACACACTGTCCAGGGGGGTTTGTGACACACACGGTGTCAAATGAGGCTTGTGACACACACAATGTCGAATGGGATTTGTGACCCACACGCTGTCCAATGGGGATTGTGACAAACACACTGTCTAACTGGGGGTTGTGAAACACACGCTGTCCAATTGGGCTTGTGACGCACACACTCTGTCCAATGGGGTTTGTGACACACACACACTCTGTCCAATGGGGGTTGTGAACACACACGCCGTCAAGTGGGGTTTGTGACACACACACTGTCCAATAGGGTTTGTGACACACACACGCTATCCAATGGGTTTTCTGAAACATAAATTTTCCAATGAGTTTGTGACACACACACTCTGTCCCATGTGGCTTGTGACACACACTCTGTCCAATGGGGATTGTGACACAAACAGGCTGTCCGATGGGGTTTGTGAAACACACACTGTCTAATTGGGTTTGTGACACACACACTGTCCAATGAGGCTTGTGACACACACACTGTCCAGGGAGGGTTGTAACACGCACACTGTCCAATAGGGTTTGTGACACACACATGCTATCCAATGGGGTTTGTGACACACATGCTGTCCAATAGGGATTGTGACACACACACTGTCCTGGGGGGTTTGTGACACACATGCTGTCCAATGGGAATTGTGACACACACACTGTCTAATTTGGATTGTGACACACACACGCTGTCCCATGTGTATTTTGACACGGATGCTGTTCAATGGGGTCTGTGACAGACACACTGTCCAGGGCTGTTTGTGACACACACACTGAACAATGTGTGTTTGTGACACACACGCTGTATAGTGGGTTTTGTGACACACACCCTGTCCAGGGGGGTATGTGACACACACGTTGTCCAATGGGGTTTGTGACACACACAGTGTCCAATGGGGTTTGTGACACACACGAACGCTGTCCAAAGGGGTTCGTGACACAGACGCTCTCCAATGGGTTTTTTTACACGAACACTGTCCAACAGTGTTTGTGACACACACACAGTATCCAACGGTGTTTGTGACACATACACATTCCAATGCGGATTGTGACACACACACTCTGTCCAAAGGGGCGTGTGACACACACTCTGTCCAATGGGGCTTGTGACACACACACGCAATCCAATGGGGTTTGTGACACACACACTTTCCATTAGGGTTTCCGACACACACAAGCTGTCCAAAGGTGTTTGTGAAACACACATGTCAAATTGGGTATGTGACACACATACTGTCGGGGGGGTGTTGTGACACACAGACTGTCCAATGGGGTTTGTTACACACACTCTGTCCAATGGTGTTTGTGAAACACACACTGTCCAATGGGGATTGTGACACAAACACAGTTTGCAATGGAGATTGTGACACACACACTGTCCAATGGGGTTTGTGAGATACACGCTGTCCAGTGGTGTTTGTCACGCACACGGTGTCCACGGGGGTTTGTGACACACACTCTGTCCAATGGGGATTGTGACACAGAAGCTGTCCAATGGGGTTTGTCACACATACTCTGTTCAGGGGGATTTGTGACACACACGCTGTCCAATGGCGTTTGTGACACACACAATCTGTCCAATGGGAGTAGTGACACACACGCATTCCAGTGGGGTTTCTTGCACACACACACTGTCCAGTGGGGTTTGTGAAACACACACGCTATCCAGTGGGGTTTAGGACACACATACTTTCCAATGGGGTTTGTGACGCAAACACTTTCCAGTTGGGTTTGAGACACACACGCTGTCCAATGGGTTTTGTGACACACACTCTCTCCAATGGGGATTGTGAACACACACACACACTGTCCCATGGGGTTTGTGACACGCATACTGTCTAATGGGGTTTGTGACACACACATTGTACAGGGGGGTTTGTGACACGCACACTGTCCTGGGGGGTTTGTGACACACATGCTGTCCAATGGGAATTGTGACACACACACTGTCCAATTTGGCTTGTGACACACACACGCTGTCCCATGGGTATTTTGAAACGGATGCTGTTCAATGGGGTCTGTGACAGACACACTGTCCAGGGCTGTTTGTGACACACACAGTGTCCAATGTGTGTTTGTGACACACACACTGTCCAATGGGTTTTGTGACACACACACGCTGTCCCATGGGTATTTTGACACGGGTGCCGTTCAATGGGGTCTGTGACAGACACACTGTCCAGGGCTGATTGTAACACACACAGTGTCCAATGTGTGTTTGTGACACACACTGTCCAATGGGTTTTGTGACACACACACTCTCCAGGGGGGTTTGTGACACACACGTTGTCCAATGGGGTTTGTGACACACACACTGTCCACTGGGGTTTGTGACACACACACGCTGTCCAATGGGGTTCGTGACACAGAGGCTCTCCAGTGGGTTTTTTTACACGAACACTGTCCAACAGTGTTTGTGACACACACACAGTATCCAACGCTGTTTGTGACACATACACATTCCAACGGGGATTGTGACACACACACTCTGTCCAAAGGGGTGTGTGACACACACTATGTCCAATGGGGCTTGTGACACACACACGCAATCCAATGGGGTTTGTGACACACACACTGTCCAATGGGTTTTGTGAGATACACGCTGTCCAATGGTGTTTGTCACGCACACAGTGTCCACGGGGGTTTGTGACACACACTCTGTCCAATGGGGATTGTGATACACAGAATCTGTCCAATGGGAGTAGTGATACACACGCATACCAGTGGGGTTTCTTGCACACAAACACTGTCCAATGGGTTTGTCAAGCACACACGCTATTCAGTGGGGATTAGGACACAGACACTTTCCAACGGGGTTTGTGACACACACGTGCTATCCAATGGGGTTTGTGACACACACACTTTCCAGTTGGGTTTGAGACACACACACTGTCCAATGGGTTTTGTGACACACACACTGTCTAATGCGGTTTGTGACAAACAAAGGCTGTCCAATGGGGTTTGTGACACACACTCTCCCCAATGGGGATTGTGAACACAAACACGCTGTCCCATGGGGTTTGTGACACGCATACTGTCTAATGGGGTTTGTGACACACACATTGTACAGGGGGTTTTGTGACAGACACAGTGTCCAATGGGGTTTGTGACACATACACTCTTTCCAATAGGGGTTGTGACACAAACGCTGTCCAATGGGGTTGGTGACACACACAATTTCCAATTGGTATTGTAAACACACACTGTCCAGGGGGGTTTGTGACACACACACTGTCCAATGGGGTTTGTTACACAGATATTGTACAGGGGGGTTTGTGACACACACACTGTCCAACAGGGTTTGTGACACACAGACGCTGTCCAATGGGTTTTGTGACACACAAACTTTCCAGGGGGGTTTGTGACACACATGCTGTCCAACAGAATTTGTGACAGACACATGGTATCTAGTGGGGTTTGTGAAACACATGCTGTCCAGTGGGGATTGTGACACACACACAAGCTGTCCAGTGGGTTTTGTAGACACATAGACTGTCAAACGGTGTTTGTGACACAAACTCTGTCTAATGGGGTTTGTGACACACACGCTGTCCAAATGGGTTTGTGACACACACACCGTCCAATGGGTACTGTGACACACACACGATGCGCAAAGGGGTCTGTGATAAACACACTGCCCAACGGGGTTTGTGACAGACACGCTGCGCAATGGGGATTGTAACACACACACGATGCACAATGGATTTTGGTGACACGCATGCTCTCCAATGGGATTTCTGACATACAGTCTGTCCACTGGGGTTTGTGACACACACGCTGTAAAATATGGTTTGTGACACACACACGCTATCCAATGGCATTTATGACACACACGCTGTCAAATGGGGTTTGTGACATACACACTGTACAGGGGAGTGTGTGACATACACAATGTCCAATGGGATTTGTCTAACACACTCTGTCCAATGGGGATTGTGACACACACACGGTGCCCAATGGGTTTTGTAACACACACACTGGCCAGGGGGTTTTGTGACACACACGATGTCCAATGGGGTTTGTGACACACACGATGTCCAATGGGGTTTGTGACACACACACTCTGTCCAGTGGGGGTTGTCACACACACGCTGTCCAATGTGGTTTGTCACACACACTCTGTCCAATGGGGATTGTTATACACACACGCTGTCCAGTGGGATTTCTGACACACACACTGTCCAATGGGGTTTCTGACACACATGCTGTCCAATGGGGATTGTGACATATACGCGCTGTCCAATGGGGTTTGTGGCACACACACTCTGTCCATTGGGGGTTGTGAAACACACGCGGCCCAATGGGGTTTGTGAAACACACACTGTCCAATGGGGCTTGTGACAGACACGCTTTCCAATGGGGATTGTGACACAAACGTGCTGTCCAATGGGGTTTGTGACACACACACTGTACAATTTGGATTGTGACACACATATGCTGTCCCATGGGTATTTTGAGACGGATGCTGTTCAATGGGGTCTGCGACAGACACATTGTCCAGGGCTGTTTGTGACACACACAGTGTCCAATGTGTGTTTGTGACACACACACTGTCCAATGGGTTTTGTGACACACACACTGTCCAGGGAGGTTTGTGACACACACAGTTTCCAAAGAGGTTTGTGACATGCACACGGTTCCCAATGAGTTTATCACACCCACTCTGTCCAATGGGGTTTGTGACAAGCACACGCTGTCCAATGCTGTTTGTAACACACACGCTGTCCAATGGGGTTTGTGACACGCACACTGTCCAATGGGTTTTTGTAACACACACACTGCCAATAGTGTTTGTGACACACACACTGTCCAATGGGGATTGTGACACACACACTGTCCAATGGGGTTTGTGACACACACTCTGTCCAATGGGGTTTGTGGACACACACACACTGCCCAATGGTGTTTGTGACACACACACTGTCTAATGGGGTTTGTTACACGGATGCTGTCCAATGGGGTTTGTGACACACACTCTGTCCAATGGGGTTTGTGACACGCAATCTGTCCAATGCAGTTTGTGTACACACACACACTGTCCAATGGTGTTTGTGACACACAAGCTGTCCAATGGGTTTTGTGACACACACACTGTCCAGGGGGGTTGGTGACACACACACTGTCCCATGGGTTTTGTCACACACACTCTGTCCAATGGGGATTGTGACACACACACGCTGTCCAATGGTGTTTGTGACACGCATGCTGTCCAACGGTGTTTGTGACACACACACTATCAATGAGGTTTTGTGGCACACATGCTGTCCAATGGGGTTTCTCACACACACAATGTCCAATGGCGATTGTGACACAAACTCGCTGTCCAATGGTGTTTGTGACACGGATGCTGTCCAATGGTGTTTGTGACACACACGCTGTCCAATGGGGTTTCTGACACACACTGTGTAATGGGGTTTGTGAACACACACACACACTGTCCAATGCGGTTTGTGACACACACTCTGTCCAATGGGGATTGTGACACACAAATGATCTCCAATGGTGTTTGTGACACACACGCTGTCCAGGGTGTTTGTGACACACACGCTGTCCAATGGGGTTTGTCACAAACAGTCTGTCCAACGGAGATTGTGACACACACACGCTGTCCAATGGGGTTATGACACACACGCTGTCCAATGGCGTGTGTGACACACACACGCTTTCCAATGGTGTTTGTGACACACAAGCTGTCCAATGGGGATTGTGACAAACACGCTGTCCAATCGTGTGTGTGACACACACACTCTGCCCAATGGGGATTGTGACAAACACGCTGTACAATGGAGTTTGTGACACACACACTCTGTCCAATGGGTCTTGTGACAGACACGCTGCCCAATGGGGTTCGTGACACACACGCTGTAAGTGGGGTTACTGACACACACACTGTCCAATAGGGTTTTATGACATATACACGCGATCGTATGGGGTTTGTGACACACACACTTTCTTATGGGCTTTGTGACACACACGCCTTACAATGGGTTTTGTGACACACACATTGTCCAATGGGGATTGTGAGACACACATGATGTCCAATGGTGACTGTGACACACATGCTGTCCAATGGTGTTTGTGACACGCACGCTGAACAATTGGGTTTGTTACACACACACGGTATTTGTGACACGCATGCTGTCCAGTGGGTTTTGTGACACACACAGTCCAATGGTGTTTGTGACACGCATGCTGTCCAATGGATTTTGTGAAACACACACTATCCAATAGGGTTTTTGACACACACACACGCTATCCAATGGGGTTTGTGACACACACACTGTCCAAAGGGGATTGTTACAAACACGCTGTCCAATGGGTGTTGTGACACACACACACTGTCCAATTGGGATTGTGACACACACACTCTGTCCAGTGGATTTTGTGAAACACACACTATCCAATAGGGTTTGTGACACACACACGCTATCCAATGGGGTTTGTGACACAAACACTGTCCAAAGGGGTTTGTGAGTCACACGCTGTCCAATGGGGTTCGTGACACACACGATGTCCAACAGCTTTGTGACACACACACTGTCCAGGGAGGTTTGTGATACAGACACTTTCTAATGGGGTTTGTGACACACACTCTGTCCAATGGGGTTTTGTGACACACAGACACTGTCCAGTGGGGATTGTGACGCACACACACGGTCCAATGGGGTTTGTGGCACACACACTGTCCAATGGGGTTTGTGACACACCCACGCTGCCCAATGGTGTTTGTGACACACACGCTGTCCAATGTGGTTTGTCACACACACTCTGCCCAATGGGGATTGTGACACACACTCGCTCTCCTATGGTGTTTGTGACACACACGCTGTCCAATGGGATTTCTGTCACACACACTGTCCAATGGGGTTTGTGAACACACACACAATGTCCAATGGTGTTTGTGACACACACACTGTCCAATGGGTTTGTGTCACACACACTCTGTCCAATGGGGTTTGAGAAACACACACTGTCTAATGGGGTTTGTCACACACTCACGCTGTCCAATGGTGTCTGTGACACACACACTGTCCAATGGGGTTTGAGATATACACGTTCAACAATGGGTATTGTACACACACAATGTCCATGAGGGTTTGTGACACACACACTGTCCAATGGGGTTTGTGATACAGACGCTGTCCAATGGGGATTGTGACGTACACACGCTATCCAATGGGGTTTGTGAGACACACACGATGTCCAATGGTGACTGTGACACACACGCTGTCCAATGGGGTTTGTGAGACACACACGATGTCCAATGGTGACTGTGACACACACACTGTCCAATGGGGTTTGTGACACGCACAGTTTCTCATGGGTTTTGTGACACACACGTGCTGTCCCATGGGGTTTGTGACACACACGCTGAACAATTGCGTTTGTTACACACACACTGTCCAATGGTATTTGTGACACGCATGCTGTCCAGTGGGTTTTGTGACACACACACTGTCCAATAGGGTTTGTGACACACGCACGCTATCCAATGGGGTTTGTGACATGCACACTTTCTGATGGGGTTGGTAACACACAAAAGCTGTCCCATGGGGTTTGTGACACACACGCAGAAAAATTGGGTTTCTTACACACACACAGTCCAATGGGGTTTGTGACACACACACTGTCCAAAGGGGTTTGTGACAAACACGCTGTCCAATTGGGATTGTGACACACACACGCTGTCCAATGGGGTTATGACAAACACGCTGTCCAATGGGGTTTGTGAGACAAACAATCTGTCCAGTAGGGTTTGTGACACACACGCTGTACAATGAGGATTGTTACACACACAGTCTGTCCAATGGTTATTGTGACACAGACGCTGTCCTATGGGTTTTGTGAAACACACAATCTGTCCAATGGTGTTTTTGACACACACGCTGTGCAATGGGGTTTGTGACACAGACGCTGTCCAATGGGGATTGTGACATAGACACGCTGTCCCATTGGCTTTGTGACACACACGGTGATCAATTGAGTTTGTTACACACACACTGTCCAATGGTGTTTGTGACATGCATGCTGTCCAATGGGTTTTGTGACACACACACTGACCACGGGGGTTTGTGACACACACAGGTTGTTCAATGGGCTTTGTGACACTCACGCTATCCAATGGGGTTTGTGACACGCACACTTTCCAATGGGGTTTGTGACACACACACTTTCCAATCTGGTTTGTGACACACACACGTTGACCCCTGGGGTTCGTGACACACACGCTGACCAATTGGGTTTGTTACACACACGCTGTCCAATGGTGTTTGTGACACACATGCTGTCCAATGGGTTTTGTGACACACACACTGCCCAGGGGGGTTTGTGACACACACAGGCTGTTAAATGGGGTTTGTGACACACACTCTGTCCAATGGGATTTGCGACACACACTGTGCAGTGGGGTTTCTGACACACACGCTCTCCAATGGGGATTGTAACACACATGCTCTCCAATGGGCTTTATGACACATACACTCTGTCCAATGGAGTTAGTGACAAACACACCGTCCAGTGGGTTTTGTGACGCACACACTGTCCAATGGGGTTTCTGACACACACGATGTACAATGGGGATTGTGACACTCACACGCTGTCCAATGGGGTTTGTGATACAGACGCTGTCCAATGGGGATTGTGACGAACACACTCTATCCAATGGGGTTTGTGACACGCACGCTTTCCAATGGGGTTTGTGACACAGACACTATCCAATGGGTTTTTGACAAACACACGCTCTCCCATGGGGTTTTGGACACACACGCTGACTAATTGGGTTTGTTACACACACACTGTCCAATGGTGTTTGTGACACGCTGTCCAATGGATTTTGTGACATACACTCTGTCCAATGGGCTTGTGATACACATGCTCTCCAATGGGGTTCTTGACACACACACTGACCTGGAGGGTTTGTGACACACACACGCTGTCCAATCGGGTTTGTGACACACACACTGTCAATGAGGATTGTGACACACACACGCTGTCCAATGGTGTTTGTGACATGCATGCTGTCCAATGGGTTTTGTGACACACGCACTGTCAGGGGGGGTTTGTAACCCCCGCTCTGCCCAATGGGGTTTGTGACACACAAACTGTCCAATGGGGTTTCTGACACACATGCTGTCGAATGGGGATTGTGACACACTCGCTGTCCAATGGTGTTTGTGACACACACACTGTGCAATTGGCATTGTGACACACACACGCTGTACAATGATATTTGTGACACGCATGCTGTCCAATGTGTTTTGTGACACTCGCACTGTCCAATGGGGTTTATGAGACACACGCTGTCCAATGTGGTTTCTGATACACACACTCGGTCAAAAGGGGGTTGTGACACACATGCTGTCCAATGGGGTTCGTGACACACACGCTGTCCAGTGGGGTTTGCGACACACACACGCTTCCGAATGAGTTTGTAATCCCCACTCTGTCCAAGGGGTTTGTGACAAAGACACGCTGTACAATGCTGTTTGTAAAACACACGCTGTCCAATGGGGATTGTGACATACATACTGTCCAATAGGGTTTGTGACACACACACTGTGCAATGGGGATTGTGACACACACACGCTGTCCAAAGGTGTTTGTGAGACACACTGTGACCAAATGGGTTTCTTACACGCACACTTTTCAATGTGGTTTGTGACACACACGCTGTCCAATGGGATTTGTGACACACGCTCTGACCAGGGGGGTTTGTGACACACACACTCAGTCCAATGCCCTTCTGTCACACACGCTCTCCAATGGCGATTGTGACACACACTCTGTCAAGGTGGGTTTGTGACACACACGCTGTCCAATGGGGTTTGTGACACACACTCTGTCCCATGGGGTTTGTGACACACACACTGTCCAATTGGGATTGTGGCACACACACGCACTCCACTGGGGTTTGTGACAAACAAACTGCCCAAGGGTGTTTGAGTCACACAAGATGTTCAATGGGGTTTGTGACACGCACACTGTCCAATGGCGTTCGTGACACACACAATGTCCACGGGGGTTTGTGACACACACGCTGTCCAATGGCGTTCGTGACACAAATACTGTACACGGGGGTTTGTGACACACACGCTGCCCAATGGTGTTTGTGACACACACACTGTCCAAGGGGTATTGTTACACACAGACAATGTCCAATGGGTTTTGTGACACACACGCTGTCCAATGGGTTTTGTGACACACACGCTGTCCAATGGGGATTGTGACACACAATCTGTCCGGGGGGGTTTGTGACACACACACTGTCTAATGGTGTTTGCGACACACACGCTGTCCAATGGGGATTGTGACACACACCCTGTCCTATAGGGTTTGTGACATACACACTGTACAATGAGGTTTGTGACACACACACTGTGTAATGGGTATTGTGACACACACACGCTGTCCAAAGGGTTTTGTGACACACACACTCACCAATCGGGTTTGTTACATACACACTGTGCAAAGTGGTTTGTGACACACACGCTGTCCAATGGGTATTGTGAACACACAAACTGACCTGGGGCGTTTGTGACACACACACTGTCCAATTGGGTTTGTGACACACACCCTGTCCAATGGGGTATGTGACACACACTGACAAGGGGGTTTTGTGACACACAAACGCTGTCCTATGGGTTTTGTGTCACACACACTGTCCAATGGTTTTTGTGACACACTTCCTGTCCAATGGGCTTGTGACACACACACTGTCCAATGGTGTTTGTGACACGTTCTCTGTCCCATGGGGTTTGTGACACATACTCTGTCCAATGGCGATTGTGACACACAGAGGCTGTCCAATGGTGTTTGTAACTCACACACTTTCCAATGGTGTTTTTGAAACACACACTGTGCAATATGGATTGTGACACAATAGCGATGTGCCATGGGGATTGTGACAGACAAACTGTCCAGGGGTGTTTGTGACACACACGGTGTGCAATGGGGATTGTGACACAAACACTGTCCAATGGCGTTCGTGACACACATTCTCTCCAATGGGTTTGTGACAGACATACTTTCCAATCGGGTTTGTGACATACACACGCTGTCCAATGGTTTATGTGACACACACGATGTCCAATTGGGTTTATGAAACACACGCTGTACAGTGACACACACACGGTCCAATACGGTTTGTGACACACACACTCTAACCAATGTGGTTTGTGACACACACACTTTCCAATGGGGTTTGTGAAACACACAATGTGCAATATGGATTGTGAAACACTAGAGCTGTCCCATGGGGATTGTGACACACAAACTGTCCAGGGGTGTTTGTGACACACACGGTGTCCAATGGGAATTGTGACACACACACAGCGCATTTGGGATTATGACACACACACACTGTCGAGTCGGGCTTGTGACACACAAACTGTCCACTGGGGATTGTGACACACACGCTATCCAAGGGGTATTGTGACACACACACTTTCCAATTGGGTTTGTGACACACACGCTGTCCAATGGGGATTGTGAGACACACAATGTCCTGGACGGTTCATGACACACACACTGTCCAATGGGGTTTGTCACACACACACTGTCCAATGGGGTTTCTCACACACACTCTGTCCAATGGACTTTGTGACACACACTCTGTCCAATGGGGTTTCTGAACACACACTTTGTCCAATGGGGATTGTGACAAATAGGCTGTACAATGGGGTTTGTGATATACACACTCTGTCCAATGGGCTTCTGAGACACATGCTGTCCAATGGAGATTGTGACACACACTCTGTCCAGGTGGGTTTGTGACAAAGACACTGTCCAATGGGGTTTCTGACACACACTCTGTCCCATGTGGTTTGTGATGCACACACTGTCCAATTGGAATTGTGAAACACACACGATGTCCAATGGGGTTTGTGACACGCACACTGTACATGGGTGTTTGTGACACACACACTGTCCAGGGGGGTTTGTGACACACAAACTGTCCAGTGGCATTCTTGACACACACATTGTCCACTGGGGTTTGTGACACACACACTGTCCAATGGGAATTGTGACACACACACTGTCCAGGGGGGTTTGTGACACACATGATATCCGATGGGGTTTGCGACACACACACTATCCAATGGGGTTTGTGACACACACGCTGTCCAATGAGGTTTGTGACACACACACTTTCCGGGGGCGTTTGTGAAAGACACACTGTCCAATGGTGTTTGTGACACACACGCTGTCCAATGGGGATTGTGACACACACAATGTCCAGGACGGTTTGTGATACACACACTGTCTAATGGGGTTTGTCACACACACACTGTCCAATGGGGTTTCTCACACACAATCTGTCCAATGGACTTTGTGACACACACTCTGTCCAATGGGGTTTGTGAACACACACGTTGACCAAAGGGGATTGTGACAAACAGGCTGTACAATGGGGTTTGTGATACACACACTCTGTCCAATGGGATTCTGAGACACAGGCTGTCCAATGGACATTGTGACACACACTCTGTCCAGGTGGGTTTGTGACAAACACACTGTCCAATGGGGTTTCTGACACACACTCTGTACCATGCGGTTTGTGACGCTCACACTGTCCAATTGGGATTGTGACACACATATGCTGTCCACTGGGGTTTGTGACACAAACTGCCCAAGGGGGTTTGTGTCACACACGATGTCCAATGGGGTTTGTGACACTCACACTGTACATGGGGGTTTGTGACACACACACTGTCCAGGGGGGTTTGTGACACACACACTGTCCAATGGAGATTGTGATACACACAAAGTCCAGGATGGTTTGTGACAAACACACTGTCCAATGGGGTTTGTCACACAGACACTGTCCAGGGGGGTTTGTGACACACACACTATCCAATGGTTTTTTTGACAAACACACGCTCTCCCATGGGGTTTGTTACACACACACTGTCCAATGGGGATTGTGACACACACAATGTCCAGGACGGTTTGTGACACACACATTCTGTCCAATGGGCTTCTGTCACACACACTCTCCAATGGCGATTGTGACACACACTCTGTCCAATGGGGTTTGTGACACACACTCTGTCCCATGAGGTTTGTGACACACACACTGTCTAATTGTGATTGTGACACACACACGCTGTCCACTGGGGTTTGTGACACACACTCTGTCCCATGAGGTTTGTGACACACACACTGTCTAATTGTGATTGTGACACACACACGCTGTCCACTGGGGTTTGTGACACACAAACTGCCCAAGAAGGTTTGAGTCACACAAGATATCCAATGGGGTTTGTGACACGCACACTCTCCATGGCTTTTTGTGACACACACACTGTTCAATGGTGTTCGTGACACACGCAGTGTCCAAGGGGTATTGTTACACAATAGACAATGTCCAAAGGGATTTGTGACACACATACTGTCCAATGGGGATTGTGACACACACGCTGTCCAGGGGGGTTTGTGACACACACACTGTCCAATGGCATTCGTGACAGAAATACTGTGCACGGGGGTTTGTGACACACACGCTGTCCAATGGGTTTTGTGACACACACACTGTCCAAGGGGTATTGTTACACACAGACAATGTCCAAAGGGATTTGTGACACACATACTGTCCAATGGGTTTTGTGACACAAATGCTGTCCAATGGGGATTGTGACACACACACTGTCCGGGGGGGTTTGTGACACACACACTGTCCAATGGTGTTTGTGACACACACGTTGTCCAATGGGGATTGTGACACACACGCTGTCCTATAGGGTTTATGACACACACACTGTCCAATGGGGTTTGTGACACACAAAATGTCCAGGACGGTTTGTGACACACACACTGTCCAAAGGGGTTTGTGACACACACGCTGACCAATCGGATTTGTTACATACACACTGTGCAATGTGGTTTGTGACACACATGCTGTCCAATGGGGATTGTGACACACACTGTCCAATGGGGATTGTCACACACACACTGTCCAATGGGGTTTTTGACACACACACTGTCCAATGGGGTTTCTAACAACCACTCTGTCCAACGGGGTTTGTGACACACACGCTGTCCAATGGGGATTGTGACAAATACGCTGTAGAACGGGGTTTGTGACACACAGACTGTGTCCAATGGGCTTGTGACACATACGCTATCCAATGGGGTTTGTGACACACACTCTGTCTAGAGGGGTTTGTGAAACACACACTGTCCTTTTGGGTTTGTGACGCACATGCTCTCCAATGGGCATTGTGACAAACCCGCTGTAGAATGGGGTTTGTGACACACACACTCTGTCCAATGGGCCTGTGACACACACGCTGTCCAATGGGGCTCGTGACACACACTCTGTCCAGTGGGGTTTGTGACACACACACTGTCCAAAGGGGTTTGTGACACACATGCTGTTCAATGGGCTTAGTGACACAAATGCTGTCCAATGGGTTTTGTGACACACACACACTGTCCAATGGGGTTATGACACACACGCTGTCCAATGGTGTGTGTGACACACACACGCTCTCCAATGGGGTTTGTGACACACACACTCTGTCCAATGGGGGTTGTGACAAACACACGCTGTCCAATGCTGTTTGTAACACATACGCTGTCCAGTGGGGTTTGTGACACACACACTGTCCAATGGGGATTGTGACACACACACTCTGTCCAATGGGGCTTATGACAGATACGCTGTCCAACGGGTTTCGTGACACACACACTTCCAATAGTGTTTGTGACACACACACTGTCCAATGGGGATTGTGACAGACACACTGTCCAATGGGGTTTGTGACACACAATCTGTCCAATGCGGTTTGTGGACACACACACACTGTCCAATGGTGTTTGTGACACACGCTGTCCAATGTGTTTTGTGACACACACACTGTCCAGGGGTGTTTGTGAAACACACACTGTCCCATGGGTTTTGTCACACACACTCTGTCCAATGCGGATTGTGACACACACGCTCACCAATGGGGATTGTGACACACACATTGTCCATGCCGGTTTGTGACACACACACTGTCCAATGGGGTTTGTGACACATACACTGTCCAATGGGGTTTCTGAAAAACACTCTGTCCAATGGGGTTTGTGACACACAGTCTATCCAACGGGGTTTGTCACACACACTCCGTCCAATGGGGTTTGTGACACACACGCTGTCCAATGGGGATTGTGACAAACACGCTGTAGAATGGGGTTTGTGACACACACACTCTGTCCAATGGGCTTGTGACACACACGCTGTCCAATGGGGTTCGTGACACACACTCTGTCCAGAGGGGTGTGTGAGACACACACTGTCCTATTGGGTTTGTGACAGACACTCTGTCCAATGGGGATTTTGACAAACACGCTGTAGAATGGGTTTTGTGACACACACTCTCTGTCCAATGGGCTTGTGACACACACGCTGTCCAATGGGGTTCGTGACACACACTCTGTCCAGTGGGGTTTGTGACACACACATTGTCCAAAGGCTTTGTGACACACATGCTGTCCAATGGGGTTTGTGACACACACACACTGTCCAATGGAGTTATGACAGACACGCTGTCCAATGGTGTGTGTGA
Organism: Columba livia; assembly: GCF_036013475.1. Lineage (NCBI taxonomy): Eukaryota > Metazoa > Chordata > Aves > Columbiformes > Columbidae > Columba > Columba livia. Next base: position 166,768 of record NW_027043021.1, read on the forward strand.
CACACACACGCTGTCCAATGGGTTTTGTGACACACACGCTGTCCAATGGGGATTGTGACAAACATGCTGTACAATGGAGTTTGTGACACGCACCCTGTCCAGAGGGTCTTGTGACACACACACGCTATCCAATGGGGTATGTGACACATAAACTTTCTTATGGGGTTTGTGACACACACGCTATACAATGGGTTTTGTGACACACACATTGTCCAATGGGGATTGTGACACACACACGATGTCCAATGGTGTCTGTGACACACACGCTGTCCAATGGGTTTTGTGACACGCACACTTTCTCATGGGGTTTGTAACACACACACGCTGTCCCATGGGGTTTGTGACACACAAGCTGTCCATTGGGGTTTGATACACACACAATGTCCAATGGGTTTGCGAACACGCATGCTGTCCAGTGGGTTTTGTGACACACAAACTATCCAATAGGTTTTGTGACACACACACTGTCCAAAGGGGTTTGTGACACACACACTCTGTCCAATGGTTATTGTGACACAGACGCTGTCCAATTGGGATTGTGACATAGACACGCTGTCCCATTGGTTTTGTGACACACATGCTGTCCAATGGGGTTTGTGACACGCATACTTTCCAATGGGTTTTGTGACACACAGACACTGTCCAATGGGGTTTGTGACACACATGCTGACCAATTGGGTTTGTTACACACACACTGTCCAATGGTGTTTGTGACACGCATGTTGTCCAAAGGGTTTTGTAACACAAACTCTGTCCAGTGGGCTGGTGACACACGCTGTCCAACGGGGTTTGTGACACACACACTGTCCAGGGAGGTTTGTGACACACACACTAGTCAAATGAGGTTTGTGACACACACGCTGTCCAATGGGGTTCGTGACACACACATTGTCTAGCGGCTTTGTGACACACACATTATCCACTGGGATTTGTGACACAGACACTTTCTAATGGGGTTTGTGACACACACTCTGTCCAAATGGGGTTTGTGACACACACACTGTCCAGTGCGGTTTGTGACACACACACTGTCCAATGGGGTTTGTGACACACTCTCTGTCCAATGGGGTTTGTGACACTCACACGCTGTCCAGTGGTGTTTGTAACACGCATGCTGTCCAACGGTGTTTGTGACACACACACTATCAATGGGGTTTGTGACACACACGCTGTCCAATGGGGTTTCTCACACACACTCTGTCCAATGGGATTTGTGACACACACTCGTTGTCCAATGGTGTTTGTGACACGGATGCTGTCCAATGGTGTTTGTGACACACACGCTGTCCAATGGGGTTTGTCACACACACTCTGTCCAGCAGGGATTGTGACACACACGCGCTGTCCAATGGGGTATGTGACACACACTCTGTCCAGTGGGCTTTGTGACACACACCCACTGTCCAATGGGGATTGTGACACACACACTCTACCCAATGGGTCTTGTGACACACACGCTGCCCAATGGGGTTCGTGACACACACGCTGTAAGTGGCGTTAGTGACACACACACTCTCCAATAGGGTTTTATGACATATACACGCGATCCAATGGGGTTTGTGACACACACACTTTTTTATGGGGTCTGTGACACACACGCTATCCAATGGGTTTTGTGACACACACACTGTCCAATGGGGATTGTGAGACACACACGATGTCCAATGGTGACTGTGACACACACGCTGTCCAATGGGGTTTCTGACATGCACACTTTCTCATGGGGTTTGTGACACATACATGCTGTCCCATGGGGTTTGTGACACACACGCTGAACAATTGGGTTTTTTAAACACACACTGTCCAATGGTATTTGTGACACGCATGCTGTCCAGTGGGTTTTGTGACACACACACTGTCTAATAGGGTTTGTGACACACGCACGTTATCCAATGGGTTTTGTGACACGCACACTTTCTGATGGGGTTTGTAACACACAAAAGCTGTCGCATGGGGTTTGTGACACACACGCTGAAAAATTGGGTTTGTTACACACACACAGTCCAATGGTGTTTGTGACACGAATGCTGTCCAGTGCTTTTTGTGACACACACACTGTCCAATAGGGTTTGAGACACACACACACTATCCAATGCGGTTTGTGACACGCACACTTTCTCATGGGGTTTGTAACACACACACGCTGTCCCATGGGGATTGTGACACACACGCTGAACAACTGGATATGTTACACACACAATGTCCAATAGGTTTGTGAACACGCATGCCGTCCAATGGGTTTTGTGAAACACACACTCTCCAATAGGGTTTGTGACACACACACGCTATCCAATTGGGATTGTAACACACACACTCTGTCCAATGGGATTTATGACAAACACGCTGTCCAATGGAGTTTGTGAGACAAACAATCTGTCCAATAGGGTTTGTGACGTAAACGCTGTCCAATGGGGATTGTGACACACACACTCTGTCCAATGGTTACTGTGACACAGACACTGTCCTACGGGTTTTGTGAAACACATAATCTGTCCAATGGTGTTTTTGACACACACGCTGTGCATCGGGGTATGTGACACAGACGCTGTACAATGGGGATTGTGACATACACACGCTGTCCCATTGGCTTTGTGACACACACGATGACAAATTGAGTTTGTTACACACACACTGCCCAATGTGTTTGTTACACACACGCTGTCCAATGGGGTTTGTGACACACAATCTGTCCCATGGGGTTTGTGACACACACACTGTCCAATTGGGATTATGACACACACACGCTGTCCACTGGGGTTTGTGACACACTCACTTTCTAATGGGGTTTGTGACACACACGCTATACAATGGGTTTTGTGACACACACACTGTCCAATGGGGATTGTGACACACACACGATATCCAATGTTGTTTGTGACACACACACTATCCAATGGGGTTTGTGACACGCGCACTTTCACATGGGGTTTGGGTCACACACACGTTATCCAATGGGGTTAGTACACACACACTTTCCAATGGGGTTTTTGACACACACACGCTGTCTCATGGGGTTTGTGGCACAGACGCTGAACAATTGGGTTTGTTTTACACAGACTGTCCAATGGTGTTTGTGACACGCATGCTGTCTAATGGGTTTTGTAATACACACACTGTCCAATAGGGTTTATGACACACACATGCTATCCAATGGGGTTTGTGACACATACACTGTCCAGTGGGCCTTGTGACACACACACGATGTCCAATGGTGTTTGTGACACACACGCTGTCCAATAGTGTTTGTGACACACACTCTGCCCCATGGGGTTTGTGACACACACACTGTACAGGAGGGTTTTTGACACACACACTGTCCAATGGGGATTGAGACACACACATTCACCAATGGGTATTGTGACACACACACACTGTCCAATGGGGTTTGTGACACACACACTGTCCAGGAGGGTTTGTGACACACGCACTGTCCAGTGGGGTTTGAGACACAGACGCTGTTCAATGGGGATTTTGACGTACACACACTATCCAATGGGGTTTTTGACACGCACACTTTCCAATGGGGTTTGTGACACAGACACTATCCAATGGGTTTTTGACAAACACACGCTCTCCCATGGGGTTTTGGTCACACATGCTGACTAATTGGGTTTGTTACATACACACTGTCCAATGGTGTTTGTGACACGCTGTCAAATGGGTTTTGTGACACACACTCTATCCAATGGGCTTGTGACACACACACTGTCAATGGTGTTACTGACACAAACGCTGTCCAATCAGGTTTGTGACACACACACTGTGCAATGAGGATTGTGACACACACACGCTGTCCAATGGGGATTGTGACATACATGCTGTCCAATGGGTTTTGTGACACATGCACTGTCAGGGGGGGTTTGTAACCCCCGCTCTGTCCAATGGGGTTTGTGACACACACACTGTCCAATGGGGTTTCAGACACACATGCTGTCGAATGGAGATTGTGACACACACGCTGTCCAATGGGGTTTGGAACACACACACTGTGCAATTGGGATTGTGACACACACACGCTGTCGAATCGGGTTTGTGACACACAAACTGTCCAACGGGGATTGTGACACACACGCTGTCCAATGGGGATTGTGACACAAACACTGTCCGGGGGGGGTTGTTACACAGTCACTGTCCAATGGGAATTGTGACACACACACTGTCCGGGGGCATTTTTGAAATAGTCACGGTCCAATGGGGTTTGTGACACACACGCTGTCCAATGGCGATTGTGACATACACGCTGTCCAATAGGGTTTGTGACACACACAATGTCCAATGGGGTTTGTGACACACACACTGTGCAATGGGGATTGTGACACACACACGCTGTCCAATGGGGTTTGTGACACACACAATGACCAGGGGGGTTTGTGACACACACACTCTGTCCAATGGGCTTCTGTCACACACGCTGTCCAATGGCGATTGTGACATACACGCTGTCCAATGGGGTTTGTGACACACACACTCTGTCCAATGGGGATTGTGACAAACACTCTGTCCACTGGTGTGTGTGACACACACACTCTGTCCAATGGGCTTTGTGACACACACGCTGTCCAATGGGGATTGTGACACACACACGCTGTCCAATGGGGTTTGTCACACAGACACTGTACAATGGAGTTTGTGACACACACTCTGTGCTATGAGGATTTTGACGCACACACGGTGTCCAAAGGTGTTTGTTTCGTGCATTCTGTCCAATGGGTTTTGTGACACACGCACTGTCCAATGGGGTTTGTGACACACACGCTGACCAATTGGGTTTGTTACACACACACTCGGTCAATTGGGGGTTGAGACACACGCAACGTCCATTGGGGTTCGTGACACACACACTGTCCAGTGGGGTTTGTGACACACAGAGTTTCCAAAGGGCTTTGTGACACTCACACGCTTCCCAATGAGTCTGTCACACCCACTCTGTCCAATGGGGTTTGTGACAAACACACGCTGTCCAATGCTGTTTGTAACACATACGCTGTCCAGTGGGGTTTGTGACACACACACTGTCCAATGGGGATTGTGACACACACACTCTGTCCAATGGGGCTTATGACAGATACGCTGTCCAACGGGTTTCGTGACACACACACTTCCAATAGTGTTTGTGAGACACACACTGTCCAATGGGGATTGTGACACACACGCTCACCAATGGGGATTGTGACACACACATTGTCCATGCCGGTTTGTGACACACACACTGTCCAATGGGGTTTGTGACACATACACTGTCCAGTGAGGTTTCTCAAAAACACTCTGTCCAATGGGGTTTGTGACACACAGTCTATCCAACGGGGTTTGTCACACACACTCTGTCCAATCGGGTTTGTGACACACACGCTGTCCAATGGGGATTGTGACAAACACGCTGTAGAATGGGGTTTGTGACACACACACTCTGTCCAATGGGCTTGTGACACACACGCTCTCCAATGGGGTTCGTGACACACACTCTGTCCAGAGGGGTTTGTGAGACACACACTGTCCTATTGGGTTTGTGACGCACACGCTCTCCAATGGGGATTGTGACAAACCCGCTGTAGAATGGGGTTTGTGACACACACACTCTGTCCAATGGGCCTGTGACACACACGCTGTCCAGTGGGGTTTGTGACACACACACTGTCCAAAGGGGTTTGTGACACACATGCTGTCCAATGGGCTTAGTGACACAAATGCTGTCCAATGGGTTTTGTGACACACACACACTGTCCAATGGGGTTATGACACACACGCTGTCCAATGGTGTGTGTGACACTCACACGCTGTCCAATGGGGTTTGTTACACACACACTCTGTCCAATGGGGATTGTGACAAACACGCTGTCCAATGGTGTGTGTGACACACACACTCTGTCCAATGGGGTTTGTGACGCAAACGCTGTCCAATGGGCTTTGTGACACACACGCTGTCCAATGGGGATTGTGACACACACACGCTGTCCAATGGGGTTTGTCACACAGACACTGTACAATGGAGTTTGTGACACACACTCTGTGCTATGAGGATTTTGACGCACACACGGTGTCCAAAGGTGTTTGTTTCGTGCATTCTGTCCAATGGGTTTTGTGACACACGCACTGTCCAATGGGGTTTGTGACACACACGCTGACCAATTGGGTTTGTCACACACACACTCGGTCAATTGGGGGTTGAGACACACGCAACGTCCATTGGGGTTCGTGACACACACACTGTCCAGTGGGGTTTGTGACACACAGAGTTTCCAAAGGGCTTTGTGACACTCACACGCTTCCCAATGAGTCTGTCACACCCACTCTGTCCAATGGGGTTTGTGACAAACACACGCTGTCCAATGCTGTTTGTAACACATACACTGTCCAGTGGGGTTTGTGACACACACACTGTCCAATGGGGATTGTGACACACACACTCTGTCCAATGGGGCTTATGACAGATACGCTGTCCAACGGGTTTCGTGAACACACACACTTCCAATAGTGTTTGTGACACACACACTGTCCAATGGGGATTGTGACAGACACACTGTCCAATGGGGTTTGTGACACACAATCTGTCCAATGCGGTTTGTGGACACACACACACTGTCCAATGGTGTTTGTGACACACGCTGTCCAATGTGTTTTGTGACACACACACTGTCCAGGGGTGTTTGTGAAACACACACTGTCCCATGGGTTTTGTCACACAAACTCTGTCCAATGCGGATTGTGACACACACGCTCACCAATGGGGATTGTGACACACACATTGTCCATGCCGGTTTGTGACACACACACTGTCCAATGGGGTTTGTGACACATACACTGTCCAATGGGGTTTCTGAAAAACACTCTGTCCAACGGGGTGTGTCACACACACTCCGTCCAATGGGGTTTGTGACACACACGCTGTCCAATGGGGATTGTGACAAACACGCTGTAGAATGGGGTTTGTGACACACACACTCTGTCCAATGGGCTTGTGACACACACGCTGTCCAATGGGGTTCGTGACACACACTCTGTCCAGAGGGGTTTGTGAGACACACACTGTCCTATTGGGTTTGTGACAGACACGCTGTCCAATGGGGATTTTGACAAACACGCTGTAGAATGGGTTTTGTGACACACACTCTCTGTCCAATGGGCTTGTGACACACACGCTGTCCAATGGGGTTCGTGACACACACTCTGTCCAGTGGGGTTTGTGACACACACATTGTCCAAAGGCTTTGTGACACACATGCTGTCCAATGGGGTTTGTGACACACACACACTGTCCAATGGAATTATGACAGACACGCTGTCCAATGGTGTGTGTGACACACACACGCTGTCCAATGGGTTTTGTGACACACACGCTGTCCAATGGGGATTGTGACAAACATGCTGTACAATGGAGTTTGTGACACGCACCCTGTCCAGAGGGTCTTGTGACACACACACGCTATCCAATGGGGTTTGTGACACATAAACTTTCTTATGGGGTTTGTAACACACACGCTATACAATGGGTTTTGTGACACACACATTGTCCAATGGGGATTGTGACACACACACGATGTCCAATGGTGTCTGTGACACACACGCTGTCCAATGGGTTTTGTGACACGCACACTTTCTCATGGGGTTTGTAACACACACACGCTGTCCCATGGGGTTTGTGACACACAAGCTGTCCATTGGGGTTTGATACACACACAATGTCCAATGGGTTTGCGAACACGCATGCTGTCCAGTGGGTTTTGTGACACACAAACTATCCAATAGGTTTTGTGACACACACACTGTCCAAAGGGGTTTGTGACACACACACTCTGTCCAATGGTTATTGTGACACAGACGCTGTCCAATTGGGATTGTGACATAGACACGCTGTCCCATTGGTTTTGTGACACACATGCTGTCCAATGGTGTTTGTGACACACACTCTGTCCAATGGGGATTGTGACACACACACGATGTCCAATGGTGTTTGTGACACACACGCTGTCCAATGGGGTTTGTCACACACACTCTGTCCAGCAGGGATTGTGACACACGCGCGCTGTCCAATGGGGTATGTGACACACACTCTGTCCAGTAGGCTTTGTGACACACACCCACTGTCCAATGGGGATTGTGACACACACACTCTACCCAATGGGTCTTGTGACACACACGCTGCCCAATGGGGTTCGTGACACACACGCTGTAAGTGGTGTTAGTGACACACACACTCTCCAATAGGGTTTTATGACATATACACGCGATCCAATGGGGTTTGTGACACACACACTTTTTTATGGGGTTTGTGACACACACGCTATCCAATGGGTTTTGTGACACACACACTGTCCAATGGGGATTGTGAGACACACACGATGTCCAATGGTGACTGTGACACACACGCTGTCCAATGGGGTTTCTGACATGCACACTTTCTCATGGGGTTTGTGACACATACATGCTGTCCCATGGGGTTTGTGACACACACGCTGAACAATTGGGTTTTTTAAACACACACTGTCCAATGGTATTTGTGACACGCATGCTGTCCAGTGGGTTTTGTGACACACACACTGTCTAATAGGGTTTGTGACACACGCACGTTATCCAATGGGTTTTGTGACACGCACACTTTCTGATGGGGTTTGTAACACACAAAAGCTGTCGCATGGGGTTTGTGACACACACGCTGAAAAATTGGGTTTGTTACACACACACAGTCCAATGGTGTTTGTGACATGAATGCTGTCCAGTGCTTTTTGTGACACACACACTGTCCAATAGGGTTTGAGACACACACACACTATCCAATGCGGTTTGTGACACGCACACTTTCTCATGGGGTTTGTAACACACACACGCTGTCCCATGGGGATTGTGACACACACGCTGAACAACTGGATATGTTACACACACAATGTCCAATAGGTTTGTGAACACGCATGCCGTCCAATGGGTTTTGTGAAACACACACTCTCCAATAGGGTTTGTGACACACACACGCTATCCAATTGGGATTGTAACACACACACTCTGTCCAATGGGATTTATGACAAACACGCTGTCCAATGGAGTTTGTGAGACAAACAATCTGTCCAATAGGGTTTGTGACGTAAACGCTGTCCAATGGGGATTGTGACACACACACTCTGTCCAATGGTTACTGTGACACAGACACTGTCCTATGGGTTTTGTGAAACACATAATCTGTCCAATGGTGTTTTTGACACACACGCTGTGCATCGGGGTATGTGACACAGACGCTGTACAATGGGGATTGTGACATACACACGCTGTCCCATTGGCTTTGTGACACACACGATGACAAATTGAGTTTGTTACACACACACTGTCCAATGTGTTTGTTACACACACGCTGTCCAATGGGGTTTGTGACACACAATCTGTCCCATGGGGTTTGTGACACACACACTGTCCAATTGGGATTATGACACACACACGCTGTCCACTGGGGTTTGTGACACACTCACTTTCTAATGGGGTTTGTGACACACACGCTATACAATGGGTTTTGTGACACACACACTGTCCAATGGGGATTGTGACACACACACGATGTCCAATGTTGTTTGTGACACACACACTATCCAATGGGGTTTGTGACACGCGCACTTTCACATGGGGTTTGGGTCACACACACGTTATCCAATGGGGTTAGTACACACACACTTTCCAATGGGGTTTTGGACACACACACGCTGTCCCATGGGGTTTGTGGCACAGACGCTGAACAATTGGGTTTGTTTTACACAGACTGTCCAATGGTGTTTGTGACACGCATGCTGTCTAATGGGTTTTGTAATACACACACTGTCCAATAGGGTTTATGACACACACATGCTATCCAATGGGGTTTGTGACACATACACTGTCCAGTGGGCCTTGTGACACACACACGATGTCCAATGGTGTTTGTGACACACACGCTGTCCAATAGTGTTTGTGACACACACTCTGCCCAATGGGGTTTGTGACACACACACTGTACAGGAGGGTTTTTGACACACACACTGTCCAATGGGGATTGAGACACACACATTCACCAATGGGTATTGTGACACACACACACTGTCCAATGGGGTTTGTGACACACACACTGTCCAGGAGGGTTTGTGACACACGCACTGTCCAGTGGGGTTTGAGACACAGACGCTGTTCAATGGGGATTTTGACGTACACACTCTATCCAATGGGGTTTTTGACACGCACACTTTCCAATGGGGTTTGTGACACAGACACTATCCAATGGGTTTTTGACAAACACACGCTCTCCCATGGGGTTTTGGTCACACATGCTGACTAATTGGGTTTGTTACACACACACTGTCCAATGGTGTTTGTGACACGCTGTCAAATGGGTTTTGTGACACACACTCTATCCAATGGGCTTGTGACACACACACTGTCAATGGTGTTACTGACACAAACGCTGTCCAATCGGGTTTGTGACACACACACTGTGCAATGAGGATTGTGACACACACACGCTGTCCAATGGGGATTGTGACATACATGCTGTCCAATGGGTTTTGTGACACATGCACTGTCAGGGGGGGTTTGTAACTCCCGCTCTGTCCAATGGGGTTTGTGACACACACACTGTCCAATGGGGTTTCAGACACACATGCTGTCGAATGGAGATTGTGACACACACGCTGTCCAATGGGGTTTGGAACACACACACTGTGCAATTGGGATTGTGACACACACACGCTGTCGAATCGGGTTTGTGACACACAAACTGTCCAACGGGGATTGTGACACACACGCTGTCCAATGGGGATTGTGACACAAACACTGTCCGGGGGGGGTTGTTACACAGTCACTGTCCAATGGGAATTGTGACACACACACTGTCCGGGGGCATTTTTGAAATAGTCACGGTCCAATGGGGTTTGTGACACACACGCTGTCCAATGGCGATTGTGACATACACGCTGTCCAATAGGGTTTGTGACACACACAATGTCCAATGGGGTTTGTGACACACACACTGTGCAATGGGGATTGTGACACACACACGCTGTCCAATGGGGTTTGTGACACACACAATGACCAGGGGGGTTTGTGACACACACACTCTGTCCAATGGGCTTCTGTCACACACGCTGTCCAATGGCGATTGTGACATACACGCTGTCCAATGGGGTTTGTGACACACACTCTGTCCCATGGGGTTTCTGACACACACACTGTCCAATGGGGATTGTGACACACACACGCTGTCCACTGGGGTTTGTAACACACAAATTGCCCAAGGGGGTTTGAGTCACACAAGATGTCCAATGGGGTTTGTGACACGCACACTGTCCAATGGCGTTCGTGACACACACAATTTCCACAGGGGTTTGTGATACACACGCTGTCCAATGGGGATTGTGAAACACACACTGTCCAGGGGGGTTTGTGACACACACACTGTCCAATGGCGTTCGTGACACAAATACTGTGCACGGGGGATTGTGACACACACGCTGTCCAACGGGGTGTGTGACACACACACTGTCCAAGGGGTATTGTTACACACAGACAATGTCCAATGGGATTTGTGACACACACACTGTCCAATGGGTTTTGTAACACACACGCTGTCCAAAGGGGATTGTGACACACACACTGTCCGGGGGGGTTTGTGACACACACACTGTCCAATGGGGTTTGTGACACACTCCCTGTCCAATGGGGTTTGTGACACTCACACGCTGTCCAGTGGTGTTTGTAACACGCATGCTGTCCAACGGTGTTTGTGACACACACACTATCAATGGGGTTTGTGACACACACGCTGTCCAATGGGGTTTCTCACACACACTCTGTCCAATGGGATTTGTGACACACACTCGCTGTCCAATGGTGTTTGTGACACGGATGCTGTCCAATGGTGTTTGTGACACACACGCTGTCCAATGGGGTTTCTGACACACACTGTGTAATGGGGTTTGTGAACTCACACACACTGTCCAATGGTGTTTGTGACACACACGCTGTCCAATGGTGTTTGTGACACACACTCTGTCCAATGGGGATTGTGACACACACACGATGTCCAATGGTGTTTGTGACACACGCGCTGTCCAATGGGGTATGTGACACACACTCTGTCCAGTGGGCTTTGTGACACACACCCACTGTCCAATGGGGATTGTGACACACACACTCTACCCAATGGGTCTTGTGACACACACGCTGCCCAATGGGGTTCGTGACACACACGCTGTAAGTGGCGTTAGTGACACACACACTCTCCAATAGGGTTTTATGACATATACACGCGATCCAATGGGGTTTGTGACACACACACTTTTTTATGGGGTCTGTGACACACACGCTATCCAATGGGTTTTGTGACACACACACTGTCCAATGGGGATTGTGAGACACACACGATGTCCAATGGTGACTGTGACACACACGCTGTCCAATGGGGTTTCTGACATGCACACTTTCTCATGGGGTTTGTGACACATACATGCTGTCCCATGGGGTTTGTGACACACACGCTGAACAATTGGGTTTTTTAAACACACACTGTCCAATGGTATTTGTGACACGCATGCTGTCCAGTGGGTTTTGTGACACACACACTGTCTAATAGGGTTTGTGACACACGCACGTTATCCAATGGGTTTTGTGACACGCACACTTTCTGATGGGGTTTGTAACACACACACGCTGTCCCATGGGGATTGTGACACACACGCTGAACAACTGGATATGTTACACACACAATGTCCAATAGGTTTGTGAACACGCATGCCGTCCAATGGGTTTTGTGAAACACACACTCTCCAATAGGGTTTGTGACACACACACGCTATCCAATTGGGATTGTAACACACACACTCTGTCCAATGGTATTTATGACAAACACGCTGTCCAATGGAGTTTGTGAGACAAACAATCTGTCCAATAGGGTTTGTGACGTAAACGCTGTCCAATGGGGATTGTGACACACACACGCTGTCCAATGGGGTTTGTGACACACACAATGACCAGGGGGGTTTGTGACACACACACTCTGTCCAATGGGCTTCTGTCACACACGCTGTCCAATGGCGATTGTGACATACACGCTGTCCAATGGGGTTTGTGACACACACTCTGTCCCATGGGGTTTCTGACACACACACTGTCCAATGGGGATTGTGACACACACACGCTGTCCACTGGGGTTTGTAACACACAAATTGCCCAAGGGGGTTTGAGTCACACAAGATGTCCAATGGGGTTTGTGACACGCACACTGTCCAATGGCGTTCGTGACACACACAATTTCCACAGGGGTTTGTGATACACACGCTGTCCAATGGGGATTGTGAAACACACACTGTCCAGGGGGGATTGTGACACACACACTGTCCAATGGCGTTCGTGACACAAATACTGTGCACGGGGGATTGTGACACACACGCTGTCCAACGGGGTGTGTGACACACACACTGTCCAAGGGGTATTGTTACACACAGACAATGTCCAATGGGATTTGTGACACACACACTGTCCAATGGGTTTTGTAACACACACGCTGTCCAAAGGGGATTGTGACACACACACTGTCCGGGGGGGTTTGTGACACACACACTGTCCAATGGTGTTTGTGACACACACGATGTCCAATGGGGATTGTGACACACACTCTGTCCTATAGGGTTTCTGACACACACACTGTCCAATGAGGTTTGTGACACACACACTGTGTAATGGGGATTTTGACACACACACGCTGTCCAAAGGGGTTTGTAACACACACTCTGACCAATCGGGTTTGTTACATACGCACTGTGCAATGTGGTTTGTGACACACATGCTGTGCAAGGGGGATTGTGAACACACAAACTGACCAGGGGGATTTGTGACACACCCACTATCCAATGGGGTTTATGACACACACGCTGTCCAGTGGGGTTTGTGACACACACACTGTCCGGGGGCGTTTGTGACAGACACACTGTCCAATGGGGTTTGTGACACACACGCTGTCCAATGAGGATTGTGACACAACAGTGTCCAGGACGGTTTGTGACACACAGACTGTCCAATGGGGTTTTTGACACACACGCTGGCCAATTGAATTTGTGACACACACTCTGTCCAATGGGGATTGTGAACACACACGCTGTCCAATGGGGATTGTGACAAACACGCTGTCCAATGGTGTTTGTGACACAGTCACTGTCCAATGGGGTTTGTGACACACACGCTGTCCAATGGGGATTGTCACACACACACTGACCAGGGGGGTTTGTGAAACACACACTGTCCAAAGGCGTTTGTGACACACGTGATGTCCAATGAGGTTTGTGACACGAACAATTTCCAATGGGGTTTGTGACACACACACTGCACAATTGGGATTGTGACACACACACGCTGTACAATGGTGTTTGTGACACGCATGCTGTCCTATGGGTTTTGTGACACTCGCACTGTCCAATGGGGTTTGTGAGACACACGCTATCCAATGGGGTTTGTGATACACATACTAGGTCTAAAGGGGGTTGTGACACACATGCTGTCCGATGGGGTTCGTGACACACACGCTGTCCAGTGGGGTTTGCGACACACACATTGTCCAGTGCAGTTTGTGACACACACACTGTCCAATGGGGTTTGTGACACACACTCTTTCCAATGGGGTTTGTGACATGCACACGCTTCCCAATGAGTTTGTAACCCCCACTCTGTCCAATGGGGTTTGTGACACACACACACTGTCCAATGGGGATTGTGACAAACACGCTGTCCAGTGGGGTTTGGGACACACACACTGTCCGGGAGGGTTTGTGACATACTCACTGTCCAAAGGGGTTTGTGACACACACAATGTCCAATGGGGTTTGTGACACACACAATCTATCCAATGGGGATTGTGACACACGGTGTCCAATGGGGATTGTGACACACACACTCTCCGGGGGGTTTTGTGACACACACACTGTCCAATGGGGATTGTGACAAACAAGCTGTACAATGGGGTTGGTGACACACACACTCTGTCCTATGGGCTTCTGTCACACACGCTCTCCAATGGCTATAGTGACACACACTCTGTCCCATGGGGTTTGTGACACACACGCTGTCCAATGGGGTTTGTTACACACAATCTGTCCCATGGGGTTTGTGACACACACACACTGTCCAGGGGGTTTTCTGACATACACACTGTCCAATGGTGTTCGAGACACAAATACTGTGCACGGGGGTTTGTAGCACACACTGACCATGGGGGTTTGTGAAACACACACTGTCCTAAGGCGTTCGTGACACACGTGATGTCCAATGAGGTTTGTGACGCGAACACTTTCCAATGGGGTTTGTGACACACACACTGCACAACTGGGATTGTGACACACACACTCTGTACAATGGTGTTTGTGACACGCATGCTGTCCTATGGATTTTGTGACACTCGCACTGTCCAATGGGGTTTGTGAGACACACGCTATCCAATGGGGTTTGTGATACACACACTCGGTCAAATGGGAGTTGTGACACACATGCTGTCCGATGGGGTTCGTGACACACACGCTGTCCAGTGGGGTTTGCGACACACACATTGTCCAGTGCGGTTTGTGACACACACACTGTCCAATGGGGTTTGTGACACACACTCTTTCCAATGGGGTTTGTGACATGCACACGCTTCCCAATGAGTTTGTAACCCCCACTCTGTCCAATGGGGTTTGTGACACACACACACTGTCCAATGGGGATTGTGACAAACACGCTGTCCAGTGGGGTTTGGGACACACACACTGTCCGTGAGGGTTTGTGACATACACACTGTCCAAAGGGGTTTGTGACACACACGATGTCCAATGGGGTTTGTGACACACACAATCTATCCAATGGGGATTGTGACACACGGTGTCCAATGGGGATTGTGACACACACACTCTCCGGGGGGTTTTGTGACACACACACTGTCCAATGGGGATTGCGACAAACAAGCTGTACAATGGGGTTGGTGACACACACACTCTGTCCTATGGGCTTCTGTCACACATGCTCTCCAATGGCTATAGTGACACACACTCTGTCCCATGGGGTTTGTGACACACACGCTGTCCAATGGGGTTTGTTACACACACTCTGTCCCATGGGGTTTGTGACACACACACACACTGTCCAGGGGGTTTTCTGACATACACACTGTCCAATGGTGTTCGAGACACAAATACTGTGCACGGGGGTTTGTAGCACACACTGACCATGGGGGTTTGCGACACACACACTGTCCAGTGTGGTTTGTGACACACACACTTTCCAAAGGGGTTTCTGACATGCACACGCTTCCCAATGAGTTTCTAACCCCCACTCTGTCCAATGGGGTTTGTGACAAACACAGGCTGTACAATGCTGTTTGTGACACACCCACTGTCCAATGGGGTTTGTGACACACACTCCGTCCAATGGGGTTTGTGTCACACACTCTGTCCAATGGGGTTTGTGACACACACACACTGTCCAATGGGGATTATGAACACACACGCTGTCCAATGGGGGTTGTGACAAACAAGCTGTACAATGGGGTTTCTCACACACACTCTGTCCAATGGACTTTGTGACACAAACTCTGTCCAATGGGGTTTGTGAACACACACGGTGTCCAATGGGGATTGTGACAAACAAGCTCTACAATGGGGTTTGTGACACACACACACTGCCCAATGGGCTTCTGTCACACACACTCTCCAATGGTGATTGTTACGCACACTCTGTCCAGGTAGGTTTGTGACACACACGCTCTCCAATAGGGTTTTTTACACACACTCTGTCCCATGGGGTTTGTGACACACACACTGTCCAATTGGGATTGTGACACGCACACGCTGTCCACTGGGGTTTGTGACACACAAACTGCCCAAGGGGTTTTGAGTCACACAAGATGTCCAATGGGGTTTGTGACACGCACACTGTCCATTGGTGTTTGTGACACACACACTGTGCAAGGGGTATTGTTACACACAGACAATGTCCAATGGGATTTGTGACACACACACTGTCCAATGGGTTTTGTGACACACAAGCTGTCCAATGGGGATTGTGACACACACAATGTCCAATGGAGATTGTGACACACACGCTGTCCTATAGGGTTTTTGACACACACGCTATCCAATAGGGATTGTGACACACACGCTGTCCAATAGGGTTTATGACACACACACTTTCCAATTAGGTTTGTGACACACACACTGTGTAATGGGGATTGTGACACACACACGCTGTCCTAAGGGGTTTGTGACATGCACCCTGACCAATTGGGTTTGTTACACACACACTGTGCAATGTGGTTTGTGACACACACGTTGTCCAATGGGGATTGTGAACACACAAACTGACCAAGGGGGTTTGTGAAACCCACAATGTCCAATTGGGTTTGACACACACGCTGTCCAATGGGGTATGTGACACACACACTGACAAGGGGGGTTTGTGACACATACACGCTGTCCAAAGGGTTTTGTGTCACACACACTGTCCAATGGTGTTTGTGACACACACGTTAGCAACTGGGTTTTGTGACACACACACTGACCAGGGGTTTTGTGCCACACTTACGCTGTCCAATGGGGTTTGTGACACACACACCCTGTCCAATGGGCTTGTGACACACACGCTGTCCAATGGTGTTTGTGACACATACTCTCTCCCATGGGGTTTGTGACACACACACTGTCCAATGGCGATTGTGACACACAGACGCTGTCCCATGGTGTTTGTGACTCACACACTTTCCAATGGCGTTTGTGAAACATACACTGTGCAATATGGATTGCGACACAATAGCGCTGTCCCATGGGGATTGTGACACACAAACTGTCCAGGCGTGTTTGTGACAGAGACATTGTCCAATGGCGTTCGTGACACACACGCTATGCAATGGGTTTGTGACACACACACTTTCCAATCGGGTTTGTGACATACACACGCTGTCCAATGGTGTATGTGACACATACGATGTCCAATTGGGTTTATGAAACACACGCTGTCCCGTGGGGTTTGTGACACACACACTGTCCAATAGGGTTTGTGTCACACACACGCTATCCAATGTGGTTTGTGACACACACACTTTCCAATGGGGTTTGTGAAACACACACTGAGCAATATGGATTGTGAAACACTAGCGCTGTCCCATGGGGATTGTGACACACAAACTGTCCAGGGGTGTTTGTGACACACACGGTGTCCTATGTGGATTGTGACACACACACTGTCCAATGGGGTTTGTCACAGACACTCTGTCCAGAGGGATTTGTGACAAACACACTGTCCAATGGCATTCGTGACACACACAGTGTCCACGGGGTTTGTGACACGCAAGCTGGCCAATGGGGATTGTGACACAAATACTGTGACGGGGGTTTTTGACACACACGCTGTCCAATGGGGTTTGTGACACACACACTGTCCAATGGGTATTGTTACACACACACGCTGTCCAACGGGATTTGTGACACACAGACTGTCCAATGGGTTTTGTGACACACATGCGGTCCAATGGGGATTGCGACACACACACTGTCTGGGGGGGTTTGTGACACACACGCTGTCCAATGGGGATCGTGACACACACGCTGTCCTATAGGGTTTGTGAGACACACATTGTACAATGAGGATTGTGACAAACACACTGTGCAATGGGTATTGTGACACACACACGCTGTCCAAAGGTGTTTGTGAAACACACGCTTAGCAATTGCGTTTGTTACACACACACTGTGCAATTTGGTTTGTGACACACATGCTGTCCAATGGGGATTGTGAACACACAAACTGACCAGGGGGGTTTGTGACACACACACTGTCCAATGGGTTTTCTGACACACACGCTGTCCAAAGGGGTTTGTGACACACACACTGACCAATAGGGTTTGTGACACACACACTGTAGAATGAGGATTCTCACACACACTCTGTCCAATTGACTTTGTGACACACATTCTGTCCAATGGGGTTTGTCAACACAAACGCTGTCCAATCGGGATTGTGACAAACACGCTGTACAATGGGGTTTGTGACACACACATTCTGTCCAATGGGCTTCTGACACACACGCTGTCCAATGGCGATTGTGACACACACGCTGTCCAATGGCGATTGTGACACACACTCTGTCCAGGTGGGTTTGTGACACACACGCTGTCCACTTGGGTTTGTGACACACAAACTGCCCAAGGGGGTTTGTGTCACACATGAAGTCCAAAGGGGTTTGTGACACGCACACTGTCCATGGGTGTTTGTGACAACGCACTGTCCAGGGGGTTTGTGACACACACACTGTCCAATGGCGTTCGTGACACACACAGTGTCCACGGGGGTTTGTAACACACACGCTGTCTAGTGGGGATTGTGACACACACACTGTCCAGGGGGGTTTGTGACACACACACTGTCCAATGGCGTTCGTGACACAAATAGTGTTCACGGGGGTTTGTGACACACACGCTGTCCAATGCGGATTGTGACACACACCCTGTCCAATGGGTATTGTTACGCACACGCTGACCAATGGGGATTGTGACACACACACTGTCCAGGGGGGTTTGTGAAACACACACTGTCCAATGGGGTTTGTGACACACACGCTATGCCATGGGCATTGTGACACACACGCTATCCAATAGGGTTTGTGACACACACACTGTCCAATGAGGTTTGTGACACACACACTGTGCAATGTGGTTGGTGACACACACGCTGTCCAATGGGGATTGTGAATACACAAACTGACCAGGGGGGTTTGTCACACACACACTGTCCAATGGGGTTTGTGACACACACTCTGTCCTATGCGTTTTGTGTTACACACACTGTCCAATGGTATTTGTGACACAAACGTTGCCCATGGGGTTTGTGACACACACACTGACCAAGGGGGTTTGTACCAAGACACGTTGTCCAATGGGATTTGTGACACACACACCCTGTCTAATGGGCTTGTGACACACACTCTGTCCAAAGGTGTTTGTGACACATACTCTGTCCCATAGGGTTTGTGACACAGATGTTGTCCAAAGGGAATTGTGACATACATACTCCCCAATGGGGTTTGTGACACACACACTGTCCACGGGGGATTTTGACACACAAACTGTCCAGGGGGGTTTGTGACACACACACTGTCCAATGGCGTTCGTAACACACACGCTATCCAATGGGTTTGTGACACACAAAATTTCCAGTCGGGTTTGTGACATACACACTCTGTCCAATGGTGTACGTGACACACACACTGTCCAATTGGGTTTGTGAAACACACGCTGTCCAATGTGGTTTGTGACACACACACTGTCCAATAGGGTTTGTGACACACACATGCTATCCAATGTGGTTTGTGACGCAAACACTTTCCAGTGGGGTTTGTGACACATGCACTGTCCAAAGGGGTTTGTGACACACACACTGTCCAATGGGGTTTGTCACACACACACTGTCCAATGGCATTCGTGACACACACAGTGTCCACGGGGTTTGAGACACACACGCTGTACAATAGGGATTGTGACACACACAATGTCCATGGGTGTTTGTGACACACACGCTGTCCATTGGGGTTTGTCACACACCCACTGTCCAATGGGGTTTGTGACAAACACACTGTCCAAAGGCGTTCGTGACAAAAAGAGTGTGCACGGGGGTCTGTGACACACACGCTGTCCAGTGGGGTTCGTGACACACACACTGTTCAATGGGTATTATTACACACACACGCTCTCTCCAGTGGTGATTGCGACACACAAACTGTCCAGGGGGGTTTGTGACACACACACTTTCCAATGGGTGTTGTGACACACACGCTGTCCAATGGGGTTCGTGACACACACACTGTTCAATGGGTATTATTACACACACACGCTCTCTCCAGTGGTGATTGCGACACACAAACTGTCCAGGGGGGTTTGTGACACACACACTTTCCAATGGGTGTTGTGAACACACACGCTGTCCAATGGGGTTTCTCACACACACTCTGTCCAATTGACTTTGTGACACACACTCTGTCCACTGGGGTTTGTGAACATGCACACTGTCCAATGGGGATTGTAATAAACGCGCTGTCCAATGGTGTTTCTGACACACACAATGTCCAATGGGATTTGTAACACACACGCTGTCCAATGAGAATTGTGATACACACACTGTCCGGGGGGGTTTGTGAGACAGTCACTGTCCAATGGGTTTTGTGACACACACGCTGTCCAATGGGGATTACGACACAGACACTGTCCGGGGGGGTTTGTGACACACACACTGTCCAATGGGGTTTGTGACACACACACTGTCTAGGGGGGTCTGTGACACACATGCTGTCCAATGAGGTGTGTGAAACACACACTGTGCAATGTGGTTTGTGACACACATGCTGTCCAATGGGGACTGTGAACACCCAAACTGACCAGGGGGGTTTGTGACACTCACACTATCCAATGGGTTTTGTGACACACACGCTGTCCAATGGGGATTGTGACACACACACTTTCCAATGGGGTTTGTGACACAAACTCTGTCCAATGGGGTTTGTGACACAAACACGCTGTCCACTGGGGTTTGTGACACACAAATTGCCCAAGGGGGTTTGAGTCACACAAGATGTCCAATGGGGTTTTTGACACGCACACTGTCCATGGGTGTTTGTGACATACACACTGTCCAATGGCGTTCGTGACACACACCGTGCCCACGGGAGTTTGTGACACACACGCTTTCAAATGGGGATTGTGACACACACTGTCCAGGGGGGTTTGTGACACACACACTGTCCAATGGGTATTGTTACACACACACGCTCTCCAATGGGGTTTGTGAAACAAACACTGTCCAATGGGTTTTGTGACACATACGCTGTCCAATGGGGTTTGTGACACACACACTGTCCACTGGGGATTGTGACACACAAACTGTCCAGGGGGGTTTGTGACATGCACACGCTGTCCAATGGTGTATGTGACACACATGCTGTCCAATCGGCTTTGTGAAACAAACGCTGTCCAGTGGGGTTTGTGACACACACACTGACCAATAGGGTTTGTGACACACACATGCTATCCAATGTGGTTTGTGACACAAACACTTTCCAATGGGGTTTGTGACACACGCACTGTCCAAAGGGGTTTGTGACACACACGCTGTCCAATGGGGTTTGTGACACACACACTGTCCATGGGTGTTTTTGACACACACGCTGTCCATTGGGGTTTGTGACACACCCACTGTCTAGTGGTGATTGTGACACACACACTTTCCAATGGCGTTTGTGACACACACAGTGTCCACGGGGGTTTGTGACACACGCGCTGTAGAATGGGGATTGTGACACACACATTGTCCAGGGGGGTTTGTGACACACACACTGTCCAATGGAGTTTGTCACACACACACTGTCCAATGGGGTTTCTCACACACACTCTGTCCAATGGACTTTGTGACACACAGTCTGTCCAATTGGGTTTGTGAACACACACGCTGTCCAATGGGGATTGTGACAAACAGGCTGTACAGTGTTGTTTGTGAAACACACAAACTGTCCAATGGGCTTCTGACACACACGCTGTCCAATGGAGATTCTGAGACACACTCTGTCCACGTGGGTTTGTGACAAACACACTGTCCAATGGGGTTTGTGACACACACACTGACCTGGAGGGTTTGTGACACACACACGCTGTCCAATCGGGTCTGTGACACACACACTCTCAATGGTGTTAGTGACACACACGCTGTCACATGGGATTTTTGACAAACACACTGTGCAATGAGGATTGTGGCACACACACGCTGTGCAATGGTGTTTGTGACATGCATGCTGTCCAATGGGTTTTGTGACACACGCACTCTCAGGAGGGGTTTGTGACCCCCGCTCTGTTCAATGGGGTTTGTGAAACACACATTGTTCAATGGGGTTTCTGACACACACGCTGTCCAATGGGGTTTGTGACACACACACTGTCCACTGGGGATTGTGACACACAAACTGTCCAGGGGGGTTTGTGACATACACACGCTCTCCAATGGTGTATGTGACACACACGCTGTCCAATCGGCTTTGTGAAACAAACGCTGTCCAGTGGGGTTTGTGACACACACACTGACCAATAGGGTTTGTGACACACACATGCTATCCAATGTGGTTTGTGACACAAACACTTTCCAATGGGGTTTGTGACACACGCACTGTCCAAAGGGGTTTGTGACACACACGCTGTCCAATGGGGTTTGTGACACACACACTGTCCATGGGTGTTTTTGACACACACGCTGTCCATTGGGGTTTGTGACACACCCACTGTCTAGTGGTGATTGTGACACACACACTTTCCAATGGCGTTCGTGACACACACAGTGTCCACGGGGGTTTGTGACACACGCGCTGTAGAATGGGGATTGTGACACACACATTGTCCAGGGGGGTTTGTGACACACACACTGTCCAATGGAGTTTGTCACACACACACTGTCCAATGGGGTTTCTCACACACACTCTGTCCAATGGACTTTGTGACACACACTCTGTCCAATTGGGTTTGTGAACACACACGCTGTCCAATGGGGATTGTGACAAACAGGCTGTACAGTGTTGTTTGTGAAACACACAAACTGTCCAATGGGCTTCTGACACACACACAATGGAGATTCTGAGACACACTCTGTCCATGTGGGTTTGTGACAAACACACTGTCCAATGGGGTTTGTGACACACACACTGACCTGGAGGGTTTGTGACACACACACGCTGTCCAATCGGGTTTGTGACACACACACTCTCAATGGTGTTAGTGACACACACGCTGTCACATGGGATTTTTGACAAACACACTGTGCAATGAGGATTGTGGCACACACACGCTGTGCAATGGTGTTTGTGACATGCATGCTGTCCAATGGGTTTTGTGACACACGCACTCTCAGGAGGGGTTTGTGACCCCCGCTCTGTTCAATGGGGTTTGTGAAACACACATTGTTCAATGGGGTTTCTGACACACACGCTGTCCAATGGGGTTTGTGACACACACGCTGTCCAATTGGGTTTGTGGAACACACACTGTCCAGTGAGGTTTGTGACACACACTCTGTCCAATGGGGTTAGTGACACACAGACTTTCCTTTGATTTTGTGACATACACACTGTCTAATGGGGTTTGTGATACACACACGCTTTCCAATGGTGTATGTGACACACATGCTGTCCAATGGGGTTTGTGACACACACACTGTCTAATGGGGTTTGTGATACACACACGCTTTCCAATAGTGTATGTGACACGCATGCTGTCCAATGGGGTTTGTTACACACACGCTGTCCAATGGTGTTTGTGCCACACAGACGGTGTCTGATGGTGTTTCCGACACAGATACTTGTCAGTGGGGTTTTTTACAGACACAATGTCTATGGGGGGTTGTGACACAGACACTGTGCCATGGGGATTGTCGCACACACACTGTCCAGGGGGGGTTTGTGACACACAAAGTGTCCAATGGGGTTTGTGACACACACACTGTCTACGGGGGTCTGTGACACACACGCTGTCCAATGTGGTTTGTGACACACAGGCTGTCCAATGGATTTTGTGACACAGAGACTCTTCAGGGGTGTTTGTGACACACATGCTATCCAATGGGGATTGTGACACACACACGGCATCCAATGGTGTTTGTGACACGGATGCTTTTCAATGTGGTTTGTTACACACACACTGTCCAGGGGGGTTTGTGACGCAGACACTGTGCAAGGGGCATTGTGACGGACAAGTTGTCCAATGGGGTATGTGACACACACACTGTCCTGGGGGGTTTGTGACACACACGCTGTCCAATGTGGTTCGTGACACACAGACTCTCCAGGGATATTTGTGATACACACACCGTCCAATGGGTATTATGACACACACACTCCATCCACTTGGGTTTGTGACACACACACTGTCCAATGGGTATTATGACACACACACTCTGTCCAATGGGGATTGTGACACACACACTGTCCAATGGGGATTGTGACACACACACTGTACAGGGGGGTTTGTGACACACACTCTGTCCAATGGGGTTTGTGACACACACACTGTACAGGGGGTTTGTGACACACCTTCTGTCCATTGTGGTTTTGTGACCCAGACGCTGTCCAATGGGGACAGTGACACACACACGCTGTCCAATGGGTTTTGTGACACACACACACTGTCCAAGTGGGATTGTGACACACACACGCTGTCCAATGGGGTTTGTGACACACACGCTGTCCAGAGGGGTTTGTGACACACAGGCTGTCCAATGGGGTTTGTGACACACACACGCTGTCGAATCGTATTTGTGACACACAAACTGCCCAATGGGGATTGTGACACACACGCTGTCCAATGGGGATTGTGACACACACACTGTCCAATGGGTTTTGTGACACACACGCTGTCCAATGGGTATTGTGACACACACACTGTCCGTGGGGGTTTGTGACACACACGCTTTCCAATGGGGATTGTGACACACAATTTCCAGGACGGTTTGTGACACACACAC
This sequence comes from Columba livia, assembly GCF_036013475.1. Taxonomy (NCBI): domain Eukaryota; kingdom Metazoa; phylum Chordata; class Aves; order Columbiformes; family Columbidae; genus Columba; species Columba livia. Next base: position 192,274 of record NW_027043021.1, read on the forward strand.
TGTCCAATGGGGTTTGTGACACAAACTCTGTCCAATGGGTTTTGTGACACACACACGCTGTCCACTGGGGTTTGTGACACACAAACTGCCCAAGGGGGTTTGAGTCACACAAGATGTCCAATGGGGTTTGTGACACGCACACTGTCCATGGGTGTTTGTGACATACACACTGTCCAATGGCGTTCGTGACACACACCGTGCCCACGGGGGTTTGTGACACACACGCTGTCCAATGGGGATTGTGACACACACACTGTCCAGGGGGGTTTGTGACACACACACTGTCCAATGGGGTATGTGACACACACACTGACAAGTGGGGTTTGTGACACACACACGCTGTGCTATGATTTTTGTGTCACACACACTGTCCAATGGTGTTTGTGACACACACGTTGTCAAATGGGGTTTGTGACACACACACAGACCAGGGGGGTTTGTGCCACAAAAACGCTGTCCAATGGGGTTTTTGACACACACGCCATGTCCAATGGGCTTGTGACACACACGCTGTCCAATGGTGTTTCTGACACATCCTCTGTCCCATGGGGTTTGTGACACACACACTGTCCAATGGCGATTGTGACACACAGACGCTGTCCAATGGTGTTTGTGACTCACACACTTTCCAATGTGGTTTGTGAAACACACACTGTTCAATATGGATTGTGACACACTTGCTCTGTCCCATGGAGATTGTGACACACAAACTGTCCAGGGGTGTTTGTGACACACACACTGTCCAATGGCGTTGGTGACACACACGCTATCCAATGGGTTTGTGACACACACGCTTTCCAATCGGGTTTGTGACATACACACGCTGTCCAATGGTGTATGTGACACACACGATGTCCAATTGGGTTTATGAAACACACGCTGTCCAGTGGGGTTTGTGACACACACACTGTCCAATAGGGTTTGTGACACACACACGCTATCCAATGTGGTTTGTGACACACACACTTTCCAATGGGGTTTGTGAAACAGACAGTGTGCAATATGGATTGTGAAACACTAGCGCTGTCCCATGGGGTTTGTGTCACACAAAATGTCCAGGGGTGTTTGTGACACACACGGTGTCCAGTGGGGATCGTGACACACACACTGTCCAATGGGTTTTCTCACACACACTCTTTCCAATGGGGTTTGTGAACACACACGCTGTCCAATGGGGATTGTGGCAAACAGGCTGTGCAATGGGGTTTGTGACACACACACTCTGTCCAATGGGCTTCTGACACACACGCTGTCCAATGGAGATTGTGACACACACTCTGTCCAGGTGGGTTTGTGACAAACACACTGTCCAATAGGGATTGTGACACACACACGCTGTCCACTGGGGTTTGTGACACAAACTGCCCAAGGGTGTTTGTGTCACACACGATGTCCAATGGGGTTTGTGACATGCACACTGTACATGGTTGTTTGTGACACACACACTGTCCAAGGGGGGTTGTGACACACACACTGTCCAATGGCATTCGTGACACACAAAGTGTCCACGGGGGGTGTGACACACACGCTGTCCAATGGGGTTTGTGACACACACACTTTCCAATGGGGTTTGTGACACACACGCTGTCCAATGGGGATTGTGACACACACAATGTCCAGGACGGTTTGTGACACACACACTGTCCAATGGAGTTTGTCACACACACACTGTCCAATGGGGTTTCTCACACACACTCTGTCCAATGGACTTTGTGACACACACTCTGTCCAATTGGGTTTGTGAACACACACGCTGTCCAATGGGGATTGTGACAAACAAGCTGTACAGTGGGGTTTGTGAAACACACAAACTGTCCAATGGGCTTCTGACACACACGCTGTCCAATGGAGATTCTGAGACACACTCTGTCCACGTGGGTTTGTGACAAACACACTGTCCAATGGGGTTTGTGACACACACACTGACCTGGAGGGTTTGTGACACACACACGCTGTCCAATCGGGTTTGTGACACACACACTCTCAATGGTGTTAGTGACACACACGCTGTCACATGGGATTTTTGACACACACACTGTGCAATGAGGATTGTGGCACACACACGCTGTCCAATGGTGTTTGTGACATGCATGCTGTCCAATGGGTTTTGTGACACACGCACTCTCAGGAGGGGTTTGTGACCCCCGCTCTGTTCAATGGGGTTTGTGAAACACACATTGTTCAATGGGGTTTCTGACACACACGCTGTCCAATGGGGTTTGTGACACACACACTGTCCAATGGGGATTGTGACATACAAACTGTCCAGGGGGGTTTGTGACATACACACGCTGTCCAATGGTGTATGTGACACACACGCTGTCCAATCGGCTTTGTGAAACAAACGCTGTCCAGTGGGGTTTGTGACACACACACTGACCAATAGGGTTTGTGACACACACATGCTATCCAATGTGGTTTGTGACACAAACACTTTCCAATGGGGTTTGTGACACACGCACTGTCCAAAGGGGTTTGTGACACACACGCTGTCCAATGGGGTTTGTGACACACACACTGTCCATGGGTGTTTTTGACACACACGCTGTCCATTGGGGTTTGTGACACACCCACTGTCTAGTGGTGATTGTGACACACACACTTTCCAATGGCGTTCGTGACACACACAGTGTCCACGGGGGTTTGTGACACACGCGCTGTAGAATGGGGATTGTGACACACACATTGTCCAGGGGGGTTTGTGACACACACGCTGTCCAATGTTGTTTGTGACACACACGCGGTCAAATTGGGTTTGTGACACACACACTGTGAATGGGGGATTGTGACACACACAAACTCTGTCCTGTGGGGTTGGTGATACACAAACTGTCCAATGGGGTTTGTGACACACACGCTGTCCAATGGGGATTGTGACACTCACACGGTGTCTAATGGTGTTTCTGACACAGATACTTTTTAATGGGGTTTGTTACAGACACAATGTCTACGGGGTTTTTGACACAGACACTGTCCTATGGGGATTGTGACACACACACTGTCCAGTGGGGTTTGTGACACTCACACTGCCCAATGGGGTTTGTGACACACACATGGTGTCCAATGGTGTTTGTGACACGGATGCTTTTCAATGGGATTTGTTACACACACACTATCCAGGGGGGTTTGTGACACAGACACTGTCCAAGGGGGATTGTGACAGACACGTTGTCCAATGGGGTATGTGACACACACACTGTCCTGGGGGGTTTGTGACACACACGCTGTCCAGAGGGTTTTGTGACACACACACTGTCCAATGGGTATTATGACACACACACTCCGTCCTCTTGGGTTTGTGACACACACACTCTGTCCAATGGGTTTTGTGACACAAACATTATCCAATGGGTTTTGTGACCCAGACGCTGTCCAATGGGGACAGTGACACACACACTCTGTCCAATGGTGTTTGTGACACGCATGCGGCCCAATGGTGTTTGTGACACACACACTGTCCAAAGGGGTTTGTGACACACACGCTGTCCAATGTGGTTTGTGAAACACACGCTGTCCAAAGGGGTTTGTGACACACAAAATGTCAAGGTGGGTTTGTGACACACACACTGTTCAAAGGGGTTTGTAACACACACGATGTCCAATGCTGTTCAAAGGGGTTTGTAACACACACGATGTCCAATGCTGTTTGTGACACGGATGCTTTTCAATGGGGTTTGTTACACACACACTGTCCAGGGGGCTTTGTGACACAGACACTGTCCAAGGGGGATTGTGACAGACACGTTTTCCAATGGGGTATGTGTCCTGGTCAATGTGCTTGTCAGCTAAAGCCTTCATATTAACTGCATTTTCCTGGAGCACCCGATACATGTTTTGGTAAACCTAGCAATGGAATGCAAACTTATTGATAAGCACAGATGGACATGACGCGAGAGGGGCGACGAGAAACAAGTGAGCAAGAAACTGACCAACTGTGTATAACATTCCATTCACGTGAATACTTCATATAAAAGTGGGGGATCACGAGGATCTCATTGGTTTTTCCCTTTTCCCTTCTGCTTATGTCCGACATTAGGAGAGGACCTTGCTAGTCGTCCCTGCGAACTGAGGCCTAGTGAGAGACTGAATCCAGCTCCGATTGGCTGCAGAGTCTAATCCAGGACTTTGGTTGCCGGCTCTGCAGTTGCTGAGACTTTCAAGATTGGTTTTGTATATTTTGTATTATTTTCTCTATTCTTATTAGTAGCATTAGTAAAACATCTTTAATTTTTTCCAACTCTCTTCACTCTGTGCTTCTTTTCCTCCCAATTGCCTCTCCTTAGTGAATAGGGTGGAGAGGGAGGGGGAAGTGTGTGGGGGGAGAGGGGGTTAACAATACATCTGCCAGGGTTTTATTGTCACCCCGCAATCTTAACCCTCGACAGATAATTGGCGCCCAACGTGGGGCCGGAGGAAGGGGTAAATTTGAAGATTTTTGGCTTTTCTACTGCTCTGACGTACCTTTCAGTTTTCTTGCCACGGTGCCAACTCATAGAGTTGTGATACTCGCGCGTCCGTTTGCTTTGGATAATATTTAGTTGTATTAAGGCAAAGTGAATTACACTGATTTAAAGATGTTACGGCATAAGTTGTATCAGTTATTTTCTACATTGTGCTCACTGATTCCATATCTGTGTTGGGCTTTCTTTTTAAATCGAAGTATTCATTATATAACAACAAGGAACTGCACAATGGTCATGATGATACTGTGTGGTTTGTCACTGGTTTATTTCATTATACTGCAGTCGCTAATGAATTTCTACTCACTTCTGCTTTACCTTGAAAAGCCTCCAGGAGAGATTAAAGAGCATTACAGCTCTGTGCTAATTGGTCAAGTGAATCTTTAGAAAGGCTGACTAACAATACTTTTGTTTTTTCGCTAGGACAGTTCGCAAATGTTTTAGAGAATTTTGAATATCCTTGGAGTTTTGATTGAACTGTGATGGTGTTATCTGGTTTGCTGAATGTGTGTCAGTTTGTGCTTCTGTTAAGAGAAATGGCGTTCAACAGGAGGTTTGCGTCTCTTTGTTGTCCTTAGATTTGTGGTGCGTCTTCGGAAGCTTTAGCAAAAAGCACTCCTAGCCGCTCGAGAAAGAGCAAAACAGCAAAAGCTGCCGCTGCAGCCACTGCCCCCCCAACGGCGGCTTCACAGGCTGAAGCTACAGCTCCTCCGCAGAGTTCCTCTGCCAAGGTCGCTGCAGATAACATTACTTCTCCAGCCTCAAAGGCTAACAAGGCAGCCCCCCCTTCTTCACACACTGGGCACTGTTGCTGCTGTAGCCACTGTGACAGTCATTCAGACTCTGGAAATAAATCAAATGATGGTGAACCCATATCAGCATCAGTTGCTGGTTGTAAGAAAGTCACTAGAAAGACAACCCGTTCAGCAGATGATGGCACAGGGCCAACATCAACCCAAGGGGCATCATCAGGACAGGGAGGAGATGAAGTGACCACCACTCGGTCCTTTACTCCAGGTGAGCTGAGAGATATGAGAAAAGACTTTAGTCGTCGTGAAGGCGAGAATATTTTAACCTGGCTGCTCCGATGCTGGGACAATGGGGCAGAAACAATTGAATTGGAAGGTGGTGAAGCCAGGCAGCTGGGATCTCTGTCAAGAGATTCCACCATTGATAGGGCAATTTCAAGAGAGTCTAATGCCACTACTCTCTGGACCCGACTCCTGGCAGCTATGAAAGTAAGATTCCCCTACAAGGAAGATTGTATATCCAAGTTAGGGAAATGGAATACTATGGAGAGAGGTATTCAGTTCCTGAGAGAATTAGCTGTGCGAGAGATCATCTATTTTGGATCAGACAACCAAGAGGGGACAGACCCAGATAGAATCAATTGTACACGACTTCTGTGGCGCAGATTTGTACAAAGTGCACCCCCTGCATATGCTAAGTCATTGGCAGGAATGGTCTGGTCAGCTAGAGGTCAACAAGAGATTAATGAAGTGATTGAGCAGCTCCGGAACTTTGAGGACAGCCTTGCTGGTTCTCTACGGGCTTGTGTCTCTGCTGTAGAGAAACTGTGTGGAAAATGTGATGACCGGTTTGAAAAGCTGTTGCAAGAAATCAAAGAACTCAGAGAAGACACATACCATTCACGACCTGCACAAACCTATGTTTCAGCTATTAGGAAAAGGCGTTTCCAATCTCGAGAGAGAGGACAGAGGCAGCCCACAAAAAGAGGTTTGCTGTGGTTCTTCCTACATGAGCAGGGAGAAAACGTGAATAAGTGGCATGGAAGACCTACCTCAGAACTTCAGGAACGAGTACGTTGAGATAAAAGGAAAAACTCCTAGGAAGGTGGCTGCTCCAGCTTACAAAAGGAGCAGAAGAGATTCTGATGCTCTTGAAGGAACCTCTAATTCACACCCAGAGACTGTGCAAAACAGACATTAGAGGTGCCCTGCCTCCAGCCAGGTGGAGGAAAGGGATAACAGAGTTTACTGGACGGTACAGATAAGATGGGCTGGTACAACACACCCCCAGGAGTACAAAGCTTTAGTGGACACTGGTGCACAGTGCACAATAATTCCTTCTAATTATAACGGAACGCAATCCATCAATATTGTTGGAGTGACTGGGGGATCCCAGGAACTGACTGTTGTAGAGGCTGAAATGAGCCTAACTGGAAAAAACTGGCAAAAGCATCCCATTGTGACTGGTCCAGATGCTCCGTGCATCCTTGGCATAGACTACCTCAGGAGAGGGTATTTTAAGGACCCAAAAGGGTATAGGTGGGCATTTGGTATAGCAGCTGTGGACACTGAGAAAATTGAACAGCTGTCTGATTTGCCTGGTCTTTCAGATGATCCTTCTGTTGTAGGACTGCTGATGGTTGACGATCAGCAGGTGCCAATCGCTACCACGACAGTGCATCGTCGGCAATATCGCACCAACCGAGACTCTTTGATTCCTATCCAGAAATTGATCCGTCAATTGGAAAACCAGGGTGTCATCAGTAAGACTCGCTCGCCTTTTAACAGCCCAATCTGGCCAGTGCGTAAGTCCAGTGATGAGTGGAGACTAACTGTAGACTATCGTGGCCTGAATGAAGTTACACCACCACTGAGTGCTGCTGTGCCTGACATGCTAGAACTGCAATTTGAACTGGAGTCAAAGGCAGCTAAGTGGTATGCTACAACTGACATTGCTAATGCATTTTTCTCTATTCCTGTAGCAGCAGAGTGCAGGCCGCAGTTTGCTTTCACCTGGAGAAGCATCCAGTACACGTGGAATCGCTTGCCCCAGGGGTGGAAACACAGTCCTACCATCTGCCATGGACTGATCCAGACCACACTGGAGCAAGGTAAAGCTCCAGAACACTTGCAGTATATTGATGACATCATCGTATGGGGCGACACAGCGAAAGAAGTCTTCGGGAAAGGTGAGAGAATAATTCAGATTCTTTTGGATGCTGGTTTTGCCATAAAACGAAGCAAGGTCAAGGGACCTGCACGAGAGATACAGTTTTTAGGAATAAAATGGCAAGATGGCCGCCGTCAGATCCCAATGGATGTGATCAACAAAATTGCAGCAATGTCTCCACCTCCTAATAAAAAGGAGACACAGACTTTCTTGGGCGTTGTAGGTTTTTGGAGAATGCACATTCCTGACTACAGCCCGATTGTGAGCCCTCTCTATCGAGTGACTCGTAAAAAGAACCAGTTTGAGTGGGGCCCTGAACAATGACAAGCCTTTGAACAAATTAAGCGTGAGATAACTCATGCGGTGGCCCTTGGACCAGTTCGGACTGGACTAGATGTTAAAAATGTGCTCTACACTGCAGCCGGAGATAATGGACTTACCTGGAGCCTCTGGCAGAAAGCACCAGGAGAAACACGAGGTCGACCCTCAGGTTTTTGGAGCCGAGGATACAGAGGATCTGAAGCCAACTATATTCCAACTGAAAAAGAGATACTAGCAGCATACGAAGGAGTTCGAGCTGCTTCAGAAGTGATCGGTACTGAAGCACAGCTCCTCCTGGCACCTCGACTGCCAGTGCTGAGTTGGATGTTCAAAGGGACGGTTCCCTCTCCACATCATGCAACCGAAGTTACATGGAGTAAATGGATTGCATTGATCACGCAACGAGCTCGAATTGGAAATCCCAATCGCCCAGGGATCTTAGAAGTGATTACAGACTGGCCAGAAAGTAAAGACTTTGGGATGTCTCCAGATGAGGAGGAAGTAAAACGTGCTGAAGAAGCACCACCGTATAATACTCTTTCAGAGACTGATAAGCAGTATGCACTGTTCACAGATGGTTCCTGTCGTCTTGTAGGAAAACATCGAAGGTGGAAAGCTGCTGTGTGGAGTCCCACACGACAAGTTACAGAAGCCACTGAAGGACAAGGTGAATCTAGTCAATTTGCAGAAGTGAAAGCCATCCAGCTCGCTTTGGACATTGCTGAACGAGAGAGGTGGCCAATACTTTATCTCTATACTGACTCATGGATGGTAGCAAATGCCTTGTGGGGGTGGCTACAGCAATGGAAGAAAAGCAACTGGCAGCGCAGAGGTAAACCCGTTTGGGCTGCCACACTGTGTCAAGACATTGCTGCTCGGCTAGAGAGCCTGCCTGTGAAAGTTCGGCATGTAGATGCTCATGTGCCTAAAAATCGAGCCACCGAGGAACATCTAAACAACCAGCAAGCAGATCAAGCTGCTAAGATTAAAGTAGCTGAGGTGGACTTGGACTGGCAACATAAAGGTGAACTTTTCCTAGCTCGGTGGGCCCATGATGCTTCAGGGCATCAAGGTAGAGATGCAACATATAAATGGGCTCGCGATCGAGGGGTGGATTTAACTATGGACACTATTTCACAGGTTATTCATGAATGTGAGACTTGCGCCGAAATCAAACAAGCGAAACGGTTAAAGCCTGTATGGTATGGGGGGCGATGGTTAAAGTATAAATATGGAGAAGCTTGGTAAATTGATTATATTACACTTCCACAAACACGTCAAGGTAAGCGTTATGTACTTACAATGGTGGAAGCAACCACTGCATGGTTGGAAACATATGCCGTACCGCATGCTACAGCCCGAAATACTATCTTGGGCCTTGAAAAACAAGTCCTTTGGCGACATGGTACGCCAGAAAGAATTGAATCAGACAACGGTACTCATTTCAAAAACAGTCTTATAGACAATTGGGCCAAAGAACATGGTATTGAGTGGGTATATCATATTCCATATCATGCACCAGCCTCTGGGAAAATTGAAAGGTACAATGGTTTGCTAAAAACTACACTAAAGGCACTTGGTGGTGGAACCTTTAAAAACTGGGATTCACATTTAGCAAAAGCCACTTGGTTGGTCAACACCAGGGGATCAACCAATCGAGCCGGGCCTGCCCAATCAGAAATTCTACGGACTGTAGAAGGAGATAAAGTCCCTGTAGTACGCATGAAAAACATGTTAGGAAAGGCAGTCTGGGTTACTCCTGCCTCAGGCAAAAGCAAGCCCATTCATGGGATTGTTTTTGCCCAGGGACCTGGCAGCACCTGGTGGGTGATGCTTAAGGATGGAGTGTCGGGGATTGGCTCAAGGAGCACAGACATGAGTCCACCAAGCAACTGTACGAGCAGAGTCCATTTTAGTTGACATAAGTAGGCCTTAGTTAGCTTGTCTATTAGGCCGTGGGAAAGGGGGGAACGGAAAAGTACTAACTAAGGCAGGGTCAGGATATTTTTGAAGAGATAAGAGTCAGAAGAATGTGGGATGCGCATAGCTAGCTAAACCCAAGTAGGTGGAGTAAGTAAATGTGCTTAGCCTATTAGATAGAGACAAGTATGCATAATTATGGTATTTGGTATAAATGCACGCTATCTCGGGCAATAAAGTTGAGGTATGCTTATCACTCATATTGGGTCGACCGCATTCCTTCCTCCGTCCGCTCGGGTCTGGAACTCTGATGGAATTTTTCTCTGCAATGGAGAAGTTCGGTGTGTACGTCAAGAGGATTTGAGTTTAGGTGAAAATATTCAATACTGAACTGCATGATGTGAATTGCCGTACTAACAGTGTTTAATAAGTGTCTTCCAGATCAAGACAGTGATGATGAAACCAGAGCTAGCTTCTTCGAGTGGCGCCTGACAACTTCTTCGAAGTTGATGTCTTTAACCCACAAACAGTGGTCATGAGATGCACTTGTACCATTTTTCCTGCCCTGGGAGACTGTCGTGACAAAATGAACTTAATTAACTTTTTAAAGGATGGTCCACTGATTAATTACTCCTGTGTATATATGTATATATGTATATATATATATATAGTAGTAGTGATTAATTAGATTGTATTGATAGATTGTATTGATAAGGTTTAAGCATTCAGTGAATGGCATATTATAAGGGGTGGAATGTCCTGGTTTTGTTAAGAACAAGTTTCTCTTTTAGTGAATTTTGCCTGTCAGCTAAAGCCTTCATATTAACTGCATTTTCCTGGAGAACCAGATACATGTTTTGGTAAACCTAGCAATGGAATGCAAACTTATTGATAAGCACGGATGGACACCTCGCGAGAGGGGCGACGAGAAGCAAGTGAGCAAGAAACTGACCAACTGTGTATAACACTCCATTCATGTGAATACTTCATATAAAAGTGGGAGATCACGAGGATCTCGTCCCTTTTCGCTTTTGCCCTTTTCCCTTCTGCTTATGGCCGACATTAGAAGAGGACCTTACTAGTCGTCCCTGCAAACTGAGGCCTAGTGAGAGACTGAATCCAGCTCCGATTGGCTGCAGAGTCTAATCCAGGACTTTGGTTGCCGACTCTGCAGTTGCTGAGACTTTCAAGATTGGTTTTGTATATTTTGTATTATTTTCTCTATTCTTAGTAGTAGCATTAGTAAAACATCTTTAATTTTTTCCAACTCTCTTCACTCTGTCCTTCTTTTCCTCCCAATCGCCTCTCCTTAGTGAAAAAGGGGGGAGAGGGAGGGGGAAGTGGGGGGTTGGGAAGAGGGGGTTAACAATACATCTGCCAGGGTTTTATTGTCACCCCGCAATCTTAACCGTTGACAGTGACAAACACAGAGAATTGATCATATATCATTACATGGATGATATTTTGATTACTGGACAATCACTTCAAATTGAATTAATAGTTACAGAACTAGAAAAAGAATTAGGAACCAGAGGTTTAAAAATTGCACCAGAGAAAATTCAACAAACACAGCCTTGGAAATATTTAGGTTGAGAAATTACTAAGGCCACAGTTCATCCGCAAAAACTGACTATCAGGACTAACATTCAGACTTTAAATGATGTTCAAAAAATTATGGGTGACTTGAATTGGATTCGTACCTGTTGTGGTATTACAAATGATGATTTACTGCCAATTGCTAAATTACTACAGGGAGGAGGTGGGGTTGATGCTCCACGTTCAGCAAATGCTGAAGTACAACAGACATTAGTTAACATTATGCAAAAAATTTCCAAACATTATACATACAGTTGGGATCCAGAACAAGAATTAGGATTAATGATTATTAATAACTCTGCACATCCTTTTGCTTTGATTATGCAGTGGGCAAAAGAATCTGATCCACTCAGAATTTTGGAGTGGTTGTTTCTTTCAATTCAACCCAAACGATCAGTAGTTACCAGAACAGAAGCATTTGCACAATTGATAATAAAAGGTCGATCTCGTATAGTAGAAATAAGTGGGAAAGAACCAGATTATGTAGTCATACCTTTGTCAGCTGAATATTTACAATGGGCATTACAGAATTCTATAGCTCTACAGTCTGCAATGTTAGATTACTCAGGACCAATTAGAGTGCATTACCCTCCACATAAACTTATGGGGTGGTTGCCAACATTTCAAATAGAACGAATGCCTCTTCTATCTCTGAATCCAGTAAGAGGTGTCACTGTTTTTACAGATGCAGGAGGTCGTTCACAAAAAGCTGCAATAACATGGCAGGAAGAGGGAGAATGGAAGGATTTTGTGCTAACTGATTTAGAGGGTTCAGTTCAACTCTTAGAACTACAAGCAGTAATTCAAGTCTTTAAGATGTGGGACAAACAACCTGTGAATGTAGTATGTGATTCACTTTATGTTGTAGGAGTTGTACTGCGATTAGAAAGAGCAGTTTTGAAGAATATTGACACTTTACTACACTACAGATTATTTAAAATTTTATGGGATTTACTGAATCAGCGAACACATCGTTAATCACTCATATCAGAAGTCATACAAGCATTGCTAGTAGCTTAGCTGAAGGTAATCAGTGCGCAGATAGATTAGTTGCACCAGCTTGGACGGGTCCTTCTATAAACAGATTTGCTCAAGCTCGTCACTCACATGATTTTTTCCATCAGTCAGCTAGCGTTTTACAGAAACAGTTTCATATTCCCGAGATTGATGCACGAAACATTGTTTTGTCCTGTGCTGATATTGCTCTGATGGGATTTCAGGAGGTGTTAATCCACGAGGTCTTGGACCTTTAGAGGTTTGGCAAATGGATGTCACACACTTTGCAGAATTTGGACGTCTCAAGTATGTTCACGTTTCGGTTGATGCTTTTTCTCATGTTATATGGGCTACTGCTCAGGCAGGAGAGTCTAGCAAACATGTTCAAAAACATTTAAGGGCAGCTTTTGCGGCTCTTGGTATTCCAAAAGAAATTAAAACAGATAATGGTCCTGGCTATATTGCTTGGGCTACCACTCAATTTTTATCCTTATGGGGCGTTATCCATACGACAGGGACACCGCATCAACCAACAGGGCAAGCTATTGTGGAACGTACACATCACACCTTAAAACAGCTGTTGCAAAAACAAAAAAAGGGGGAGGTTAACCTAGCACCTCAAAAGCGCTTACAAAAAGCTATATATGTTATGAACTACCTTAGGTTACCCAAGGGAGAAAAGGTTCCTCCTATGGTAACTCATGGTGCAGGTTTAACAGGAGGTTTAGAGCAAGTCAAAAAGGGACAAGCAAAAGTTTGGGTAAAAATGGAGTTACAGGACAATGGGAAGGTCCATGGAACTTGATAACATGGGGACGGGGATATACCTGTGTCGTTACAGGATCAGGATCGCGCTGGGTTCTGGCAAAGTGGATCAAACTCTGGCTAGAAAACACTGCTCAGAGCACAGAAGTTAGAAACAGCAACAAGACGCAAGAATCAGAAGCAGCGCCATCTAGTGGTGAAACTGATTAGATACATAGCATGCAATTAATAACATAGAGGGGAAAAATTAAGACTGATTAGTTTTAACCTGTTGGGATGATATAATTGCTTCATTTATTCATACAGAGTTCAATGATGTTATGGTTTTTGCAATGCATAGTAGGCATTACTCTAATAGTGCTAAACATAAGTGATGCTTTTTGGCTTCCTTCTCAGCCAAAGACTAACATTTGGATAACTTTAGCCAACATGACAGGTCAAGATTCAATCTGTTTAGCTACTGCATCTCCGAGCAATCCTTTTTCAACATGTTTAGTTGGAGTTCCACTAGATAATTGGCCTATTCCTGGAAATAAGAAACAATTGGTTGATGGTAAAAACGTGACAGATAATTGGGACATCTGGGTTGTAGACCTACCACAAGGAGGTTTGGAACCTCAAGAAATTGAGTTACTAGGATCAGTAAAAATGGATTTTTGTCTGTATTTCAATTATTCAGGGAAAAGCATCTCTCTTGTGCAAGTGGTAAATGCTTCATCATCTGTATATCACAACCAGACTTTTTGGTGTAATTACGCCAGTCCAAATGTATCTAGGGCTACCAATATTCCTTTGAAATTATCCCCAGGAGTTTTTCTAATTTGTGGAGATAGAGCTTGGCAAGGAATTCCTTCCTACATAAAAGAAGGACCATGTTCTTTACGGAGATTGACTCTGTTGACTCCAAATACATCAAGCATTCTAATGCATAAGAGAGGAAAAAGAAGCATTCATGCCTATAATAAAGATTGTAAAGATAACATACAATTTTGGGGAAAAGGCGAAACTATAGCATCTTCTCTTTTTGCACCTGGAGTTGCAGCAGCACAGGCTTTGACTACACTTAACAAATTAGGATGCTGGTTAGCAAAACAGACTAACGCTACTTCTTTAGCGTTATCTGGACTTTTAGCAGACACAGATTCAATTAGGCATGCTACACTTCAAAATCGTGCTGCCATAGATTTTTTGTTGTTAGCGCAAGGACATGGCTGTGAAGACTTTGATGGGATGTGTTGCATTAATTTGTCTGATCATTCTGGATCAATTCACAAAGCAACTAGAAGGTTAGATGACATGACCAAGAAGTTAACCTATGAGGACTGGGGTTTAGACAAGTGGTTGAATGGCTGGGGTATTACAGGATGGATTAAGGATCTATTGAAAAATGGTCTAATCATATTGATTGTTGTTTTAGTAATGTCAATGCTTCTTCCTTGTATCTTACAATGTGTACAACGTACAGTAGAAAAATCCATGAAAGGTCTACGGTTGGCTCAGAAACAAAAAGGGGGAATTGTGGGATATTTGAGTGATTTTCTTGAAGTTAATGGACACTGTATGGAATTGAACTGAACAGGCCTCTGAGGCCTATGTATTCAGCAAGAGAACAAGAGAGCAAGAGAGCAAGAGTCGAGAAGCCTACGTGTCTTACGTGACTTTATACAATCTTGGGTAAAACAAAAGAAAGACTGTCTAGTGAAGAAAAGAATCAGCAAGTCAGCTATAACATAGATACATTTTGTATAATATTAGAGCTTATGTAAGAATCGTATAATCCAATCACCTATTAGTTTGCGGCGCGTGAACAGCAGCTATTGACCAATTACAAGTAGCCTTCTGATGCATGGAGAGCGCGTGGACAGGTCAAAAAGATATTTAAGGAGAGTTATAACAAGTAATTAACGACTTCACGTGAATTCATATTGGATTGTGTGGGGTCCATGATTCGTCGCCCTCGCAACAGAAGGCGAAAGCGAAGGGAGCAGGAGAAAGGGAAGGAAGAACAAAAAGTAGTGTTGGGCTGGAGGACTAAGATGGAGGAATTGAAAGAAAAGAGGCAGGAAGCAGGAGAGTGAGAGAAAAGGCAAGAAGAGATCTCTCCATAAGGATGGTTTTTATACTGTACTTCCACAATCTGCTGGCAGTACTAAAATTAAGCTGCAGATCTCCTTAGGCTGAGTCATGATGCTTTGGTGCAGGGATCATGCATATCATGGGAATATTTCACCATTTCTGCTCTGGTTTTCAGTGCATTACACCAAAACACCCACCTGATGACATCCTTTCAAGAGCAAAGGCAGCAATTTGCAGAATTCCGCTTTTTGGGGAAGTGAGAAATTGCTGAGCTGACACCAAGCCCTGCAGTGTCCCTGTCACCTGCAGAGTCACCGCATCCTCGCCACGGTAGCAGGCATTGTGACAAAGGTTCTATGTCAGCTGGGTGTGGCAGCCGAGCGCCCCCTAGGGGAGGGGGAGCCCGTCAGCCCCGGGCCTGTCACTGCCTGCTGTCCCTGCTTTCACCAGCCAGGCCTCTGAAAACTGGTCAAACCATGCCCAGACTTGGGGCCAAAGTGGCCCAAAGTCTCCAACAGACAAGTCGGTAAGAAAGATATGGGACAGAGGGAGAAAGCGAAGGGAGCAGGAGAAAAGGAAGGTGTGGGTTGTCTGAATTTAGAGTTGGTGAGTTAGTTTTCTGTATTTGGAGTTAATAGGCTAGTTTGCTGTATGAATAAAGTTAAGTGTTGCGGTAGTTGTGAGGCGACTTGGAGGCGGGGAGAGCTTGTGGTTGGTGGGGGTGCCTGCGCCCTGGAGCCCTGGAGCGGGGGACAGCGGGATAACGATCTTGTTACCATGCGAACACTGCCTGACTAAGATTCCCGCCTTAGCTAGCTTAATGTCTGTTAAAGTGATTAGCCAATCAGCATGAAACATGTGTGCCTTAGACTATATAAATGTATGTTTGCCATACAATAAAGCGGACACCTTGCTTGCATCAAGTTGCGTCCCCGTCTCTCAATCGCGGCAAATTGGTGACCTCCGACGTGATCGTCAGCGACGAAACCGCCGAGGATTGAAAAACCGCCTACCTGGTGGCATGTCGCGAGTCCCGCAGAACGTGGAATGAGCTGCTGAAAGGAAGCAGGATAAGCCGGCCGGCCAAACAATCCCTCCGTCTGGAACGAGAGGTGAGCTGCGGGAAACTAGCAAAATGGGGAATCAGGAGTCTTCCCCTGAGAGAGACGTTTATGAGCTTATGAAAGCTCTACTTAAGAAGCATGGGAAAAAGACTCTTTCGGAACAAGATCTTAAGTTAATCCTTAAATGGGTGCAGGTTAAGATCCCCGCGGTGACTGCTTCTTCTATTTTTACGCGTGAACTTTGGGACGATGTGGGGGTAAAGTTATGGGACGCAGCTACCTCAGGAGATGAGGAAGCGCAGTATATGCTTCCCAGTTGGAGAAAAATCTTTGAAACCATAAAGGCACAAGAGCAAAATCAGCGAGGCTCCGAGGAGGGAGCTCAGTCACCTCCCTCCTGCCCTTCTAAAATCGCTGGTGGGGCGGAACCCTCTGCGCCACCGTTAGCTTGTGCTGCTGGATATCCCCCGGAGGGTGATCCCTTTGACCCGGGTCCGATTGACCCTGAAAAGGAACCTGATCTTTTTCCCCCTGATCCTCATGAGGTTTGGGGAAAGATTAAGCGCCAAGCGATAAACGAGGGGGAGTTGGAAATAGCCAGAACTATAGTAGCCCCCGTTATATACCAAGGACGGGGGGGGGGCTCAAGCTCAGTGGGAAGCTCTTTCTTTTTCGGTCATTAAGGAGTTGCGCCGTACAGTTACCGAGCATGGGTTGTCTTCCCCTTATTTTGCAAGCCTTTTATCTTCTGTATTCGATACATATGTCATGACCCCACATGATTTAAAATCTCTCGCGCGATTGTTATTAACCCCAACACAATATACAATGTGGGAGTCTCAATGGAGAACGGGATTGCAGACAGTTTTGCTGGGTTATGCAGGACATGCTAATGCCGCCTTAGCTGCATTGACTATAGAGCACCTCACAGGAACAGGGCAGTTTTCGGACCCGGCAGCCCAAGCTAGCGACATTCCTCGAGAGGCTTTGGAAGCAGGCAGAGAAGAAGCGAAAAGGGCCTTGTTGAGAGTTCCTGACTCTGGCAGACCCCAAAAAGCATTCACTAGTATCACTCAGGAACCCCGTGAGCCGTATATGCAGTTTATGGATAGATTAAAACAAGCCTTAGAGCGGCAAGTTGATAACGTACAAGCTCGGGAGATTTTACTCCTTAAACTGGCTGTGGAAAACGCTAACGCCGATTGTAAAAAGCTCTTGAAGTCTCTCCCAAATCAAAACCCTACCTTAATTGAAATGGTGGAAGCCTGTAATAGAATTGGCACTATGGATCATAAATATGAGGCCATGGCTGCTGCTTTTGTGGCCATGCACGGCCCGATGGGCGCCGACCCACAGCGAAACTGCTATGGGTGTGGAAAACCGGGACACCTTAAAAAAGATTGCTTTAGTGCCAATGCTGGGAAACGACCCCAAATACCTGGAGTTTGTCCTAAGTGCCAAAAAGGGCGCCACTATGCTAACCAATGTCGATCTAAATACGACTCTCAAGGGCGCCCCATACAGGGAAACCGATTGCAGAGCGCGGGACCGCGGCGCGCACAGACACAAGTTCCGCGACCGGCGCCCCCACAAACGCCGGGGGGGGAAACAGGAGTGCTTCCAGTCTCCGCCCAGCAACAGCAGGGAGCACCGGCCTGGACCTCGCAACCGCCCACACAGTAACGCTACTTGATTCCTCTGTTCACTTACTGCCTACCAAAATTGCAGGTCCTTTGCCCCCTCGAACGCAGGCTTTATTATTAGGAAGATCGTCCACCACTCTGTCAGGACTTTTTGTATTGCCCAGAGTAATCGATCCTGACAGTAATTCAGAAATTAAAATTATGGCCTGGACCCCGTTTCCTCCTTGTACAGTGCCAGAGGGAAGTCGTATCGCTCAATTGATACTGATCCCTAAGGAAGACTATGTCCCAATCCCTGACCAATTGCTCCCACAGAGACAGGGAAGTTTTGGATCTACGGGAGAACCACTAATTTTATGGGTTCAAGCCATCTCACAAAAACGTCCTATATGTCAATGCACCCTCATTCGCAGAGGTCAGCAAGTCATGTTAAGTGGAATTATTGATACAGGTGCAGATGTTACCGTTATTTCTCAAGCAAAGTGGCCTTCTAGGTGGCCTTTAGCTGATATCTCTCAGATGTTAGCAGGAATTGGGGGGTATGGAGCTAGCCGCCAAAGCGCAGAAATAATACAAGTTCAAAATTCAGAAGGACAAGTTGCCTCAGTCAAACCGTTCATCTTACCAGTACCTATGGTCTTGTGGGGGCGTGATGTCTTGTCTCAGTGGGGGATGTCTATCCAGACACATTTTTAGGTGGGGCCATTGAGGGGCGTGAAACCCTAAAGTTAACTTGGAAAACAGATACTCCTATTTGGATTGATCAATGGTCCCTGCCGCTGGAAAAACTTCACGCCCTCCAAGAAACAGTTAATGAACAACTATCTATGGGACATATTGTACCCTCTACGAGTCCTTGGAACTCGCCTATTTTTGTTATTAAAAAACTGACTGGCAAGTGGCGCTTGCTCCATGACCTCAGAAAAATTAATGATGCTATGGAAGACATGGGGGCCCTGCAACCTGGGCTTCCGTCACCCGCCATGATCCCTAGAGATTGGCATTTAACCATCATAGACCTCAAAGATTGTTTTTTCAACATTCCATTGCATCCAGATGATGCTCCTAAATTTGCCTTTTCGGTTCCTAGCGTCAACATGCAAGCTCCTTTGCAAAGATACCAGTGGGTTGTGCTACCACAGGGAATGAAAAATAGCCCTACAATATGCCAATGGTATGTAGCAAAAATACTTAGTCCTATCAGAACTGTAGTACCTGCTGCATTGTTATATCATTATATGGATGACATTCTAGTGGCAGCACAGCACCATGAAGTCATGGAGGAAGCTGTAGCCCTTGTCGTGGCTGCTGTAAAATCAGCAGACCTCTGTATTGCACCAGAAAAAATTCAAAAAATACCACCTTGGAAATACTTAGGATGGCGTATAAGGGCTCAGACTATTGCTCCGCAACCTTTACAAATACAGGCGAATGTAAAGAATTTACATGACGTGCAAAAACTGCTGGGAACAATCAATTGGGTCAGACCGTTGTTAGGAATCACTAAGGCGGATCTTCGTCCCTTATTCGAAATGCTTAAAGGAAGCTCGGACTTAAACGCTCCGCGAACTCTTAGTCCTGAAGCCATAGCTTCCTTGCATAAAGCTGCGGCAGCGATTACCTCCAGACAAGCGCATCGATGGGAACCAGAATTACCTGCAATGGTTACAACAACAATCAGATGCACTAGGCATAGCTCTAACTGGCTATGCAGGCCAACTCACTTCTCATCTGCCTTCTCACAAACTGTTAAGCGTTGATTTTCACCTTTTACCTATTCCAAAGCTGAGTGACCGGCCTTTACAAGCCCTCACTGTATTCACAGATGGGTCTGGCAAATCTCACAAGTCTGTTATCCTTTGGTGGGATGACCATCGGGAACAGTGGAACTCAGATTAGAGACTGTACAGGGCTCTCCTCAAATAGTAGAATTGTCTGCAGTTGTTCGAGTGTTTCGAAAATGGTCTGCCCCTCTCAATATAATCACTGATTCTGCTTATGTTGCAGGAATTGTTAGACGAGCAGAAGCTTCTGTGCTACGAGATGTTTCTCATACGGCACTGTTTAATTTGTTACAAGAACTCATCTTTCTGTTAAATTCCCGTCTTCACCCTTATTTTATTATGCATGTTCGATCTCACACTTCTCTACCTGGTTTTATTGCAGAAGGGAACCGACAAGCGGATTTGCTTACGCTACCGGTGCAGGTGTTACCAGATCGATTAGCGCAAGCTAAACTCAGCCACTCCTTTTTTCATCAAAATGCTGCAGGCCTTAAGCGTCAATTTGACCTCACTATACAACAAGCCCATAATATCATTGCGGTGTGTCCTGATTGTCAAAGGCACTCTTTCCCTTCTATAGCAGAAGGAGTCAACCCCAGAGGGCTACAGAGCCTTCAACTCTGGCAAACAGATGTCACTCATTTTGCTGAATTTGGTCGCTTAAAGTTTGTTCATTGCTCTATTGATACATTTTCAGGAATGTTATTTGCTTCCTGTCATATAGGAGAAAAAGCACGTGATGTGCAAAAACATCTAATGCGCGCTTTTGCTACTTTAGGGGTACCCTCTCAAATTAAAACTGACAATGGCCCCGCATATGTATCTAAAACCTTAACAACCTTTTTTGCCTCTTGGGGTATATCACATGTTACAGGTATCCCTCACTCTGCTACGGGACAAGCTTTAATAGAACGTTCCCACCAAACCTTAAAACGTCTGTTATTAAAACAAAAAGGGGGAATAGGAGCCGCTACGCCAGAGGAGCGAATACAGAAAGCCTTGTATGTTTTTAACTTTTTGAATTGTTCCCTATTAGACAGCAATCCTCCAGTAGTTCGTCATTTTAGCACAAACACCCTTTTTGAACCCAAGATTAAGCCGCCAGTATTGATCCGGGACCCCGAAACAGGTAAGATAATGGGACCCTATCCCCTTGTCACGTGGGGAAGAGGCTATGCTTGTGTTTCCACAGAAAGAGGTCCCCGCTGGATCCCAGCTAAAAACGTGAGACCTTTTCGAGAGACACTGCAGCAGCCTCCTGAAGACATTCCTGGTCCTGATCCTGCGACTGATATAGAAGACACCACCGATCAATAATTGAATGAACTCTGTTCCAGAGGTTAACAAATGGGAGCTTAAATGTCTCCAATGTGAAAAATGTAATCCGTGAATTTGTAGAATTTGTGCTAATTGTGGAAAATCACAGTGGCTAAATCGCCATACAGTAGGACACTGGTGTGATAACTGCCTAACAATTGAGTGGAATACAGTTCAGGTGTTATTGATAACAGGTAGAGAGACAGAATATTCTCCCCGGTATGATTATTATTCTAACGATTGGGGGAAAATTGTAGCACAAAGGTCTGGGGACATTTTATATTCTAAGATTGAATGCGCCAAAGACATTCAAATACCGCAGATTTGGGTAGTCACCCCCGGAAAGTGGGAACAGACAAAAAGAGAGTGTATACGGAGGAAGAGCAAACAATTACGAAAATGGGCAAAAGAATAGTTGTTTTACTTGTGATTATAGCTGATGGTATGGGCTTTGATTTGCACCACATTGATCCTCGTACTAATGTGTGGCTTACCTGGGCTAATCGTACCGGGACTACAGATTTTTGTTTGTCTTTAGCGCAAGTAGGTGACCCGTTTAGGACATGTTTAATTGGATACCCGTATGTAGATTTGATGGATTTTGTAGGGTACGTAAACGAGTCAGACTTGGAAAGCAATCTCAACCGCTCATACTGGAGCTGGCGTAATGACAACCTAAGGAGCTTGTGAGTTTCTATTCTTTTAATGATTTGTGCATTATTAATAGTAATCCCATGTGTGTTACAATGCTTGCAAAAATCAATAACTGCTTCAATGAACAAGATTTTCCTTGTGCAGCAAGGAGCGGACCAAGATCAGAAAGAAATTACAAAAACCCCCGGTACGGAGCTGTTACTGAAACAAGATGTCCTCGAGTTGGTCGTTCGCCGACCTTGGGAGGGTCAGTTAATTAAAACAAAAAGGGGGAGATGTGGGTTGTCTGAATTTAGAGTTGGTGAGTTAGTTTTCTGTATTTGGAGTTAATAGGCTAGTTTGCTGTATGAATAAAGTTAAGTGTTGCGGTAGTTGTGAGGCGACTTGGAGGCGGGGAGAGCTTGTGGTTGGTGGGGGTGCCTGCGCCCTGGAGCCCTGGAGCGGGGGACAGCTTGTGACTACGGGATAACGATCTTGTTACCATGCGAACACTGCCTGACTAAGATTCCCGCCTTAGCTAGCTTAATGTCTGTTAAAGTGATTAGCCAATCAGCATGAAACATGTGTGCCTTAGACTATATAAATGTATGTTTGCCATACAATAAAGCGGACACCTTGCTTGCATCAAGCTGCGTCCCCGTCTCTCAATCGCGGCAGAAAGGAAGAATAAAAAGTAGTGTTGGGCTGCAGGAGTGAGATGGAGGAATTGAAAGGAAAGAGGCAGGAAGCAGGAGAGTGAGAGAAAATGCAAGAAGAGAGGAAAGAAGAGACATGCAGCCAGACGAGGGGTTAGTGAGAGAGAATGGGACAGAGAACAGGTTGAGAAGGAAATAAGGCAAGGCAAGGACAGGCATGGACACGCAACGACAGGCAAGGCTACGCTGCAGGACATTTTTTTGCTTTATAGTTCCTAGCACATTCGTCTTCAGACAGGGAAGAAAGCCACAAGAACGTATGGATTAGGCCCAAGCAAAAACTCCAGCTACTTGAGACACTTAGACTAAGCCTAAAATACTAAGATCTCTCCATAAGAATGGTTTTTATACTGTACTTCCACAATCTGCTGGCAGTACTAAAATTAAGCTGCAGATCTCCTTAGGCTGATTCATGATGCTTTGGTGCAGGGATCATTCATATCATGGGAATATTTCACCATTTCTGCTCTGGTTTCTAGTGTATTACACCAAAACACCCACCTGATGACATCCTTTCAAGAGCAAAGGCAGCAATTTGCAAAATTCCGCTTTTTTGGGGAAGTGAGAAATTGCTGAGCTGACACCAAGCCCTGCAGTGTCCCTGTCACCTGCAGAGTCACCGCATCCTCGCCACAGTAGCAGGCATTGTGACAAAGGTTCTAGGTCAGCTGGGTGTGGCAGCCGAGCGCCCCCTAGGGGACGGGGAGCCCGTCAGCCCCGGGCCTGTCACTGCCTGCTGTCCCTGCTGTCACCAGCCAGGCCTCTGAAAACTGGTCAAACCATGCCCAGATTTGGGGCCAAAGTGGCCCAAAGTCTCCAACAGACAAGTCGGGAAGAAAGACATGGGACAGAGGGAGAAAGCGAAGGGAGCAGGAGAAAGGGAAGGAAGAATAAAAAGTAGTGTTGGGATGCAGAAGTGAGATGGAGGAATTGAAAGGAAAGAGGCAGGAAGCAGGAGAGTGATAGAAAATGCAAGAAGAGACATGCAGCCAGACGAGGGGTTCGTGTGAGAGGATGGGACAGAGAACAGGTTGAGAAGGAAATAAGGCGAGGCAAGGACAGGCATGGACACCCAAGGACAGGCAAGGCTACGCTGCAGGACATTTGGTTGCTTTATAGTTTCTAGCACATTCGTCTTCAGACGGGGAGGAAAGCCATAAGACCGTATGGATTAGGCCCAAGGAAAAACTCCAGCTACTTGAGACGCTTAGACTAAGCCTAAAATACGAAGATCTCTCCATAAGAATGGTTTTTATACTGTACTTCCACAATCTGCTGGCAGTACTAAAATTAAGCTGCAGATCTCCTTAGGCTGATTCATGATGCTTTGGTGCAGGGATCATGCATATCATGGGAATATTTCACCATTTCTGCTCTGGTTTCCAGTGTATTACACCAAAACACTCACCTGATGGCAGAATTTCAAGAGCAAAGCCAGCAATTTGCAGAATTCCACTTTTTTGGGGAAGTGAGAAATTGCTGAGCTGACACCAAGCCCTGCAGTGTCCCTGTCACCTGCAGAGTCACCGCATCCTCGCCACGGTAGCAGGCATTGTGACAAAGGTTCTATGTCAGCTGCGTGTGGCGGCCGAGCGCCCCCTAGGGGAGGGGGAGCCTGTCAGCCCCAGGCCTCTCACTGCCTGCTGTCCCTGCTGTCACCAGCCAGGCCTCTGAAAACTGGTCAAACCATGCCCAGACTTGGGGCCAAAGTGGCCCAAAGTCTCCAACAGACAAGTCGGGAAGAAAGATATTGGACAGAGGGAGAATGCGAAGGGAGCAGGAGAAAGGGAAGGAAGAATAAAAAGTAGTGTTGGGCTGCAGGAGTGAGATGGAGGAATTGAAAGATAAGAGGCAGGAAGCAGGAGAGTGATAGAAAATGCAAGAAGAGAGGAAAGAAGAGACATGCAGCCAGACGAGGGGTTAGTGAGAGTGGATGGGACAGAGAACAGGTTGAGAAGGAAATAAGGCAAGGCAAGGACAGGCATGGACACCCAAGGACAGGCAAGGCTACGCTGCAGGACATTTTGTTGCTTTATAGTTTCTAGCACATGCGTCTTCAGACGGGGAGGAAAGCCACAAGACCGTATGGATTAGGCCCAAGGAAAAACTCCAGCTACTTGAGACGCTTAGACTAAGCCTAAAATACTAAGATCTCTCCATAAGAATGGTTTTTATACTGTACTTCCACAATCTGCTGGCAGTACTAAAATTAAGCTGCAGATCTCCTTAGGCTGATTCATGATGCTTTGGTGCAGGGATCATGCATATCATGGGAATATTTCACCATTTCTGCTCTGGTTTCCAGTGTATTACACCAAAACACTCACCTGATGGCAGAATTTCAAGAGCAAAGCCAGCAATTTGCAGAATTCCGCTTTTTTGGGGAAGTGAGAAATTGCTGAGCTGACACCAAGCCCTGCAGTGTCCCTGACACCTGCAGAGTCACCGCATCCTCGCCACGGTAGCAGGCATTGTGACAAAGGTTCTATGTCAGCTGGGTGTGGCAGCCAAGCGCCCCCTAGGCGAGGGTGAGCCTGTCAGCCCCGGACCTGTCACTACCTGCTGTCCCTGCTTTCACCAGCCACACCTCTGAACACTGCACAAACCACGCGCAGACTTGGGGCCAAAGTGACCCAAAGTCTCCAACAGACAAGTCGGTAAGAAAGATATGGGAGAGAGGGAGAAAGCGAAGGGAGCAGGAGAAAGGGAAGGAAGAATAAAAAGTAGTGTTGGGCTGCAGGAGTGAGATGGAGGAATTGAAAGAAAAGAGGCAGGAAGCAGGAGAGTGAGAGAAAATGCAAGAAGAGAGGAAAGAAGAGACATGCAGCCAGACAAGGGGTTAGTGAGAGTGGATGGGACAGAGAACAGGTTGAGAAGGAAATAAGGCAAGGCAAGGACAGGCATGGACACCCAAGGACAGGCAAGGCTACGCTGCAGGACATTTGGTTGCTTTATAGTTTCTAGCACATTCGTCTTCAGACGGGGAGGAAAGCCACAAGACCGTATGGATTAGGCCCAAGCAAAAACTCCAGCTACTTGAGACACTTAGACTAAGCCTAAAATACTAAGATCTCTCCGTAAGAATGGTTTTTATACTGTACTTCCACAATCTGCTGGCAGTACTAAAATTAAGCTGCAGATCTCCTTAGGCTGATTCATGATGCTTTGGTGCAGGGATCATGCATATCATGGGAATATTTCACCATTTCTGCTCTGGTTTCCAGTGTATTACACCAAAACACCCACCTGATGACATCCTTTCAAGAGCAAAGGCAGCAATTTGCAGAATTCCGCTTTTTGGGGAAGTGAGAAATTGCTGAGCTGACACCAAGCCCTGCAGTGTCCCTGTCACCTGCAGAGTCACCGCATCCTCACCGCGGTAGCGGGCATTGTGACAAAGTTTCTATGTCAGCTGCGTGTGGCAGCCGAGCACCCCCTAGGAGAGAGGAAGCCTGTCAGCCCCGGGCCTCTCACTGCCTGCTGTCCCTGCTGTCACCAGCCAGGCCTCTGAAAACTGGTCAAACCATGCCCAGACTTGGGGCCAAAGTGGCCCAAAGTCTCCAACAGACAAGTCGGGAAGAAAGATATTGGACAGAGGGAGAATGCGAAGGGAGCAGGAGAAAGGGAAGGAAGAATAAAAAGTAGTGTTGGGCTGCAGGAGTGAGATGGAGGAATTGAAAGATAAGAGGCAGGAAGCAGGAGAGTGAGAGAAAAGGAAAGAAGAGACATGCAGCCAGACGAGGGGTTCGTGAGAGAGGATGGGACAGAGAACAGGTTGAGAAGGAAATAAGGCAAGGCAAGGACAGGCATGGGCACCCAAGGACAGGCAAGGCTACGCTGCAGGACATTTGGTTGCTTTATAGTTTCTAGCACATTCGTCTTCAGACGGGGAGGAAAGCCATAAGACCGTATGGATTAGGCCCAAGGAAAAACTCCAGCTACTTGAGACGCTTAGACTAAGCCTAAAATACTAAGATCTCTCCATAAGAATGGTTTTTATACTGTACTTCCACAATCTGCTGGCAGTACTAAAATTAAGCTGCAGATCTCCTTAGGCTGATTCATGATGCTTTGGTGCAGGGATCATGCATATCATGGGAATATTTCACCATTTCTGCTCTGGTTTCCAGTGTATTACACCAAAACACTCACCTGATGGCAGAATTTCAAGAGCAAAGCCAGCAATTTGCAGAATTCCACTTTTTTGGGGAAGTGAGAAATTGCTGAGCTGACACCAAGCCCTGCAGTGTCCCTGTCACCTGCAGAGTCACCGCATCCTCGCCACGGTAGTGGGCATTGTGACAAGGTCGTCGCTGTGGAGCTGGGCCCTGTGCTGGGCAGGCTATGTCTGTGCTGGTCTCTCCCCCATGCTCTGCAGACATTGGAGAAACCATGTTTTCTTCTTCATCCTTTGCAATTGGGACGAGAGGGCTATGCTGGCTCTCCCTCATCCTCTCCTGCCAAATGACCCTCAATGGCTTCAAGTCCTGCAGGTGCTGGTGCTGCCACTGGAACATCCATGCATTGGGCCAGGTCCTGTTGTTCCACCGGTTGCTGGCCAGGTCCCTGCATCTCAGCCTCAGCCCTGCGCACGGCCTCACTGATGATGTACTGCACAATGTCTGCCAGGTCCACATTGTCCTCTGTGGGGCTGTGCTGCGCAGGTGCTGGGTGCTTTGCCTCTGCTGCCGCCTCCGTGTCTGTGCAGCTGGGCAAGCCAGACCCCTCCTGGGGACCTGCAGGGGCATCCTGGAGGTGCTCCTGGACTGAGGGGTTGAACCAGATGCTGTGGATGGTGTCTCCGCCTTGGCACCCCTCTTTGCCATTCTCATCTTGCAAGTCCACGCGCTGGGCCAGGTCCTGCTGTTCCTCCGGTTCCTGGCCAGCTGCCATGATCTCAGCCACAGCCCTCCACATGGCCTCACTGATGATGCGCTGGGCTGTGTCGCACAGAGCCGCGTCATCGGCTGTGGGGCCCTGTGGGGCAGGTGCTGGGCACTCTGCCTCTGCTGCTGCCTCGGTGTTGGTGCTGCGAGGCCAGCCAGACCCCTCCTGGGTACCTTTATGGTGGTCCTGCAAGCGCTCCTGAACCGAGGGGGTGACCCAGGTGCTCTGGAGGGTGTGCTGGCCCAGGCTGTGGCTGATTTGCGGGCAGGAGGAGGAGCAGGACACATGGGATGGAGGCGGCAGCCCCGGCACTGCAGCAGCTGCTTGCGTCCCCATCCAACCACCGGCCTCCCCCTCCTGCCCTGTCCCGTCCCTCCCCTGTGGCCCATGGAGCAAGGGTGGCAGCCCGAAGGGCTGGGAGTGGGCGTTTGCCTCCTCGTCAATGGGCATCTTGGGTCTCGTCTACCACAGAGCTGCGGTGAGCACTCAGGGGAGATGCTGCCTCCTGAGAAGCTGCTGCCTCCTGAGAAGCTGCTCTCCTGGGAGTGAGCACCCCAGGGCTTTCGCTCCTTAAATACCCCCACGGTCAGGGCGGGGACCCCCGTGTCACAATGGCCTCTGGCTATGACGACCCCATGTCACAATGGCCTCTGGTTATGACGTCACAGAGCCCGGGCGGTCGTCATGGAGACACCCACCTCCTGGCCCGGCTGGGACTGGCTGTGTGTGGCGTGGGGCAGCCCCTGCTTGAAGGAGGAGGGAGCAGAGAATGGCGAGGGAAGCTGTCCCCAGCACACAGGACCCCGTCCCCCAGAGCTTTGCTCAGAGACACTGCTGCCTGCTCCACTACACCTGCAAGAATCCGCATTCAGAGCTTGTTTGCAGGACAAACCAAGAGCCACTCTACAGCCTCACCACACTGATTCTTTGTTTTTGTCGTGGTTTGATCGTGGGGAGACAATCAAAACCATGGGAGAAGGTTTCCCTTCACCCTTTTTCCCCCTTCCCCCTTCAGGCCACAGTAGTCTACAGTTAATCTCCACTCATCGCTAGACTTACACACTGGCCAAATTGGGCTATTGAAAGGTGAGCGAGTCTTCCTGATCACACCCTGGCTTTCCAGTTGACGAATCAGTTTCTGAATAGGAATCCAAGAGTCCCGATTGGTGCGATACTGTCGACGATGCACCGTTGTGGTAGCAACTGGCACCTGCTGATCATCAACCATCAGCAGTCCTACAACAGAAGGGCCATCTGAAAGACCAGGAAAATCAGACAGCTGTTCAATTCTCTCAGTGTCCACAGCTGCTATCCCAAATGCCCACCTATACCCTTCTGGGTCCTTAAAATACCCTCTCTTAAGGTAGTCTATGCCAAGGATGCACAGAGCATCTGGGCCAGTCACAATGGGATGCTTTTGCCAATTTTTTCCAGTTAGGCTCATTTCAGCCTCTACAACAGTCAGCTCTTGGGATTCCCCAAGTCACTCCAAAAATACTGATGAGTTGTGTCCCCTTACAGTCTGAAGGAATTATTGTGCACTGAGCAGCAGTGTCCACCAAAGCCTTGTACTCCTGAGGGCGTGTTGTACCAGCCCATCTTATCTGTACCGTCCAGTAAACTCTGTTATCCCTTTCCTCCGCCTGGCTGGAGGCAGGGCACCTCTAATCTCGGTCTTCCACGGTCACTCGGTGTGAATTAGAGGTTTCTTCACGAGCACCAGAATCTCTTTTGTAAACCGGGGCAGGCCTTTTCCTAGAAGCCTGCCCTGTTAACTCATGCACTCGTTCTTGAAGTTCCCCAGCAGGTTTATCGTGCCACTTACTCATATCTTCTCCCTGCTCACGTAGGAAGGACCACAGTAAACCTCTGATGGTGGCCTGCCTGTGTTCTCTCTCTCTGGAAATTGGGGACGCCTTCTCTCTCTCTCTGGGGACTGGAAACGCTTTCTCTCTCTCTCTGGATATTGGAAATGCTTTCTCCTAATAGCTGAAACATTGGTTCCTACAAATCGAGAGTCATGTGTGTGTTCCCTGAGTGCTTTAATTTCTCTCAACAGCTTTTCAAAACAGTCAACAGTTGTTTCACTCAGTTTCTCCACCCTAGAGACATAAGCCCCTAGGGGATCAGAAAGGTTTTCCTCAAATTCCCGGAGCCGCTCAGTCACGTTATTAACACTTTGTCTACCACCAGTTGACACGAACGTTCCTGCCAATATCTTAGCATATGGAGCTGGTGCACTCTGTGAGAATCTGCGCCACATAGACCGTTTACACTCAACTCTGTCTGGATTCACCCCCTCCTGGCTATCTGGCCCAAAACAGATAATCCCTCACACAGCTAGCTCTCTCAGGAACTGGATACCTCGCTCCATAGCATTCCATTTCCTTGATGTGCATTGACAGTCATCCTTGTTATGAAATATTGTTTTCATGGCTGTCAAGAGTCGGGTCCAGAGGGCCGTGGGGTTGGGCTCACTGGCAATTGCCCTATCAAAGGTGGACTCCCTTGACAGGGATCCCAACTGTTTGGCTTCTCCGCCCTCCAGTTCTCTTGTGTCAGCCCCGTCATCCCAGCATCGGAGCATCCAGGTTAACATATTCTCACCATCTTTACGAGTATACTCTTTTCGCAACTCTCTTAGCTCCCTTGGAGAAAAAGACCGGGTAACGGTCACTTCCTCCCCTGTTGACACCCCTGGGGATGAATGTGGCCCCTTGCCATCATCTGCAGCCCGATTAGTCTTCTTAGTCGCTTTCTTACAACCGGCTACTGATGCCGATATGGGCTTAACATTATCGCTGGGCTTGTTTTTGCTACAACAGGAACAATACCCCGTATTTGAGGAAGAAGCTTGAGCCTGAGTAGCCATGGTGTTTATGACTGGGGAAGTGGCGGCCACAACGGCAGCCCCTTTTCCAGCCTCACCAGACACCGTGCAACTCTCGTTGATCAAAAGATACACAAGCCTTCGATTTAACCTAATCTCTCCTAACAAATATATGAATACTAAGATATTTTTCAGGACAGAGATCAGTATCATAGTTCTTTCAAAACTCCATGAATATTCCAAGTGCTCAAAAACATCGGGAATCGGCTCAAATGAGAAGGGAGAAGTACGCTGAGTCATAGTTTCCCAAGATTCACTAGCCCATTTAGCAAACACATAACTGGAATTTAGCTCTCCTGGCAGTCTCTCAAGGTACAGCAGAAAGGAACAGAAACTCATTATTGGTTGCACTACCATAAGGTAAACCACTGCCAAGCCACAGAGTACCGTTATAAGCATGGTCCAGTTCTTTGTTGTTATCTAATGTAAAACTCTATTGACAAGAAACATCCAGAGAAAACAAGGAATACTTGTGCACAAGGTATAAAATAACTTACAGAAAATAAACCACAATGTTTTTCAAATCAAAGTAATTCACCTCTACGTTGATACCACTATTCAATATTCTAAACATCCAGACCTGCGAGTGTTATAATCCTATGAGTTGGCACTGTGCCAGGACAATTCAAAGGTACTGTTGATCAGTTTTAAAACCTCCCATTTTTTTTTTTCCCCGTGCCACCCCACGCTGAGCCTGCCGCGTGGCCACGTGGAGCCGAGCCGCGCTCAAACAAAGACACGGCAGACAGCGACACCTAGTGCCCGCGCTGCGCAACGCTGAGCCCGCCACATGGCCGCCGAGGCAAAGGCTGATGGCGGCAGAGAAACGGCAGGGCGCAGGAGCACGCGGGTCCGACCCTGCCCTTTCAAAACTCCATGAATATTCCAAGTGCTCAAAAACATCGGGAATCGGCTCAAATGAGAAGGGAGAAGTACGCTGAGTCATAGTTTCCCAAGATTCACTAGCCCATTTAGCAAACACATCACTGGAATTTAGCTCTCCTGGCAGTCTCTCAAGGTACAGCAGAAAGGAATAGAAACTCTTTATTGATTGCACTACCATAAGGTAGTGCCAAAATACTAAAAATGTCTCAAGTCCCGAATTTGCCCGCATTCTTCACCAATTATCTGTCGTGGTTTGATCGTGGGGAGACAATCCAAACCGTGGCAGATGGTTTCCCTTCACCCTTTATCCCCCTTCAGCAACCCCCCCCTCTCTCCTTCCCCCTCCTTCTCACTAGGATGTGGGGAGGACAGGAAAAGAGAAAAGTAAAGGAAAAGAGAATTGGGAAACTTGAAAACGTTTACTAAGACTAGGAAAACGAACACAGGGCAAAAATAATACAGAAACAAATATTGGAAAAACAGTCCTGAAGTCCAGCAGCATCCCACAGTTGAACCGGAAACAGCAGGAGACTTCAGCTTGCAGGAACAGCAGAATGAAGGAAAGCAGTCCGATGAAAAACAACCAATGCCCCCAGCAGGCAATGCAAAAAGACAGCAAGCCAGTCCACGTGCTCTGCTTTTATATGCAGGAAATCGTGACTTGGATGGAATACCCCTATTGGTCAGTTCGTGGCCACATGACTCGGGCCAGTTCCTTCCATTGCTCCCCCCCTCCGCTTCAGCCCAAAACGAGGGGGGGCGGTTGACAACACCAGGGCACTTTTCAACATGATCGTCATGAGTTTTCTTAAGTAGGTATGAGCCTCCTTTGAAGAAATAGGCTGAAGCCACATTCACAAAACCCCACAGTCCATTTTCAGCAACAGAATCTACCGTTTCCCCCTTTAGTGACAACCAGGGTTCTCTCAAGGTGCGCTTTTACAATACTTGTGAGCTGTTCAGTGACTCACTTGCTAAAGGAGGTGGCCTCATCCAACTCCAGTTTTAGCCTGCCAGCTCTCCAATGCATTGCCTCTTCCACCTTCCTTCTACCGGGCCCAAAGTGAATTCTACTGCCTGGTTAGGGAGATGCACGTGCCACCGGTCCCAAAGCATCACTCTGGGTATCCATCATAGCTGGCCATTACCTCTCAGCTGCTGCACCAGCCAAACCTTTCTGGAACAGCAAACTCTCAGAATCTGCTCCAGGTCTGTAAGAGTCGGTCCAAAACCAGTATCTGCGTTAACATCGCCACCAAGAACAGGCTGACAGTGACTCAAAGAGAGGCCTGAGGAGAAGCACTGTGTTGCACAGGTGTCTCCAACCTGGAAGGCTACTGCTAACAATGGCTGCTGTGTGGAGTTTGCCTGCTGCTTCAGCCAAGCTAGCCCCCACCTCCTAAAAGGGATTGTTAGGTGGGTCTCTCTGACCCAGGGACAATCGCTGCCGTCCAGAAGATGGATTCTTGCCTGCAGCCTCAGTCACACCTTGTCCCCCACCTGCTCCCTCGAACAAAGGACAACAAAAAAGAGCATGCCCAGAAGCTCGCCAAGGGTCCTGAGGCCACCCAATGGACCAGAGAGATACCCCTGAATGCAGGCCACGCAGGCGCAGACAAGCGCTGGCAAGAGAGGCGAAGACTTTTCAAGCCTGCGCAGTTAAGCCCAGATTGAGAAACAAAGGTGGAGATTGGCCTGAAACAATGGGAGCGAGGGGGATGAAGAAGTATAAAGATGGTTCCTGACTGGACGTCATTGAGATCTCCCCACCAGAGGATCCCAAAACACCATGGAGGACCGGCAGGACTCCACGGGACTGGACACCAGAGGGACGCCTTTGGAGCTCACCTGCTGATAAACCAGTCCTCATTCCCATCTTTTCCTTCTTCTTTCCCTGTTTCTTTTTCCTTTCCTGTTTTCTTACTCTCGCTATCACGTGCCGCTTTACGGGCAAAATAATAAAGTAACACTGTTTGATTGTATTCTAAGCCCTTGGCATTTCAGATGCCTTAATTTTGTGCTTCAAGAAGAATGTAAATGAACCATCATGAGTCCATCACTGAGTGGACCCCAACAAGGTCCTTGCAAGCTCTCAATCTCCTTTTGCTCCCCTAGCACACTTCTTCCCCCCTCCATGCAGTTTGGTTTCGGCCTAGGGAGCAGACAAATCCTTGGAAAAAGTAGGCATTCTTTTCATGTCCTATGTCAGCACGGGAAAAGAAGAAAATCCCAAAGTCTCAACATCTACACCGCCCTAAGTGGAAGGCCAACGTGTCCCCACCATCCACCAGCATGATCTACCACTAGTTCATATATGACTCAGTGATTTTGAGAGAGGTAGAAGAAAACAGGCACCAAAAATTAGAAAAAAAGTCTGAAAGCTTAAGACAAAACAGCACTTCTTTAGAAGGAGATGATTGGCTCGAAGAGGGATGGGGTTGTAGCTGAGCTTGTCCCAGTCAGGCAGCATTCTAAAACCAATGAGGACCAGGTGGCCTCCTATGCCTCTAGGGAGAAACTGATGTGCTTTGCTCGCTCCCTGAAATGCTTGTACACCAATGCGCGCAGCATGGGGAATAAGCAGGTGGAGTTAGGATCCTATGTTCGGTCGGGAGATTATGATCTGGTGGCAATTACAGAAACATGGTGGGACAGTCCACATGACCGGAATGTGGTCATGGATGGCTATGCCCTTTTCGGGAAAGACAGGCCAGCCAGGCGTGGTGGTGGAGTTGCTCTCTATGTGAGAGAGCAACCACAATGTACTAAATTCTGCCCAGGAGTGGATGACGAGCGAATTGAGAGTGTATGTGTCAGGATCAAGGGGCAGGCTGGCAGGGGTGACACTGTTGTGGGCGTCTGTTACAGGCCACCAGATCAGGCTAAGGAAGTTGATGAGGCCTTCTATGGGCAGCTGAGAGTGGCCTCACAGTCACAGGCCCTGGTTGTTGTGGGTGATTTTAACTTTCCTGATGTTTGCTGGAAGGACCATTCAGCCAGCCAGCCACAGTCCAGGAGGTTCCTCCAGTGCATTGGTGATAACTTCCTCATGCAGATGGTGGAGGAGCCGACTAGGAGAGGTGCACTGCTGGATCTCATCCTCACTAACAAGGAGGGTCTGGTCGAAGCAGTAAAGGTTGAGGGCTGCCTGGGTTGCAGTGACCATGAGATGGTGGAGTTCAGCATCTTGTGTGGCAGGAACAGAATAGCAAGCAGAATTACAACCCTGGACTTTAGCAGGGCTAACTTTGGCCTTTTCAAGCAATTGCTGGGGGAAATCCCATGGGCAAGACTGCTTGAAGGAAAAGGGGCCCAAGATAGCTGGATTGCATTCAGATATTGCTTCTTCCACGCTCAGGATCAGAGCATCCCCACACGTAGGAAGTCAAGGAAGGGAGCCAGGAGGCCTGCGTGGTTGAATAGGGATCTGTTGGGTATGCTCAAGCAGAAGAGGGGAGTTTACAGGTCACGGAAGCAGGGGCTGGCCACTGGGGAAGAATATAAGGCTGCTGTTAGAGGATGTAGGAAGGCAGCTAGGATAGCCAAGGCCTCCTTAGAATTACAGCTGGTGAGAGGGGTCAAGGACAGCAAAAAGAACTTTTTCAAATGCATAGCAGATAAAACTAATACCAGAGGCAATGTAGGCCCACTGATGAATGGGGTGGGTGCCCTGGTGGCAGAAGGTACAGAGAAGGCAGAATTACTGAATGCCTTCTTTGTCTCTGTCTACTCTGCCGGAGGCTGTCCTGGGGAGCCCTGTACCCCTGAGACACCGGATGAAGCCAGGTCAATGGAGGAGTTTGCTTTAGTCGGTGAGGACTGGGTTAGAGGCAATGAAATAGTCTGGACATCCATAAATCAATGGGTCCAGATGGGATGCATCAGCGGGTGCTGAGGGAGCTGGCTGAAGTCATTGCTGGACCACTCTCCAACATCTTTGCCAAGTCTTGGGAAACGGGGGAGGTGCCCAAGGATTGGAGGAAAGCAAATGTCACTCCGGTCTTCAAAAAGGGCAAGAAGGAGGACCCGGGTAATTATAGACCGGTCAGCCTCACCTCTGTCCCTGGGAAAGTAATGGAACAGCTTATCCTTGGTGCCATCCCAAGGCATATCAAGGATAAGAGGGTTATTAGGGGGAGTCAGCATGGCTTTGCCAAGGGTAAGTCATGCTTGACCAACCTCATAGCCTTTTATGAGAATGTAACAAGTTGGATGGATGATGGCAGAGCGGTGGATGTGGTCTACCTTGACTTCAGTAAAGCCTTTGACACAGTCTCCCACAGCATCCTCACAGCTAAGTTGAGGAGGTGTGGTCTAGACAATAGAGTAGTGAGGTGGGTTGCAAACTGGCTTAAGGAGAGAAGCCAGAGAGTGGTAGTCAATGGTGCGGAGTCTAGTTGGAGGCCAGTATCTAGTGGAGTGCCTCAGGGGTCAGTACTGGGGCCAATATTATTCAATATATTCATTAACGATTTAGACGAGGGAATAGAGTGTACTATCAGCAAGTTTGCTGATGACACTAAGCTGGGAGGAGTGGCTGACATGCCAGAAGGCTGTGCTGTCATCCAGTGGGACCTGGACAGGCTGGAGAGTTGGGCGGGGAATAACCTAATGAAATTTAACAAGGGAAAGTGTAGAGTCCTGCATCTGGGCAGGAACAACCCCAGGTTCCAGTATAGGTTGGGAAATTACATATTAGAGAGCACTGTAGAGGAAAGGGACCTGGGGGTCCTGGTGGACAGCAGGATGACCATGAGACAGCACTGTGCCCTTGTGGCAAGGAAGGCCAATGGCATCCTGGGGTGTATTACAAGGGGCGTGGTTAGTAGATCGAGAGCGGTCCTCCTTCCCCTCTACTCTGCCCTGGTGAGACCCCATCTGGAATATTGTGTCCAGTTCTAGGCCCCTCAGTTCTAGAAGGACAGGGAACTGCTGGAGAGGGTCCAGAGTAGGGCAACGAAGATGATTAAGGGAGTGGAGCACCTCCCTTATGAAGAAAGGCTGAGGGAGCTGGGTCTCGTTAGTTTGGATAAGAGGAGACTAAGGGGGGACCATATTAATGTTTATAAATATATAAAGGGTGAGTGCCATGAGGATGGAGCCAGGCTCTTCTCGGTGGCAAACAATGATAGGAAAAGGGGTAATGGGATCAGGCTGGAACATAAGAGGTTCCACTTAAATTTGAGAAAAAACTTCTCAGTAAGGGTGACAGAGCACTGGAACAGGCTGCCAAGGGAGGTTGTGGAGTCTCCTTCTCTGGAGACATTCAAAACCCTCCTGGACATGTTCCTGTGCGACCTCACCTAGGCATTCCTGCTCCAGCAGGGGGATTGGACTACATGATCTTTTGAGGTCCGTTCCAATCCCAAACATACTATGATACTGTGATACTGTGATCCCTGCACCAAACAACCATGACTCAGCCTAAGGAGATCTGCAGCTTATTTTTTTGTACTGCCAGCAGATTGTGGAAGTACAGTATAAAAACCATCCTTATGGAGAGATCTTCGTATTTTCGGCTTAGTCTAGGTTTCTCAAATAGCTGGGGTTTTTGCTTGGGCCTAATCCATAAGGTCTTATGGCTGTCCTCCTCGTCTGAAGACGAATGTGCTAGAAACTATAAATCAAAAAATGTCCTGCAGCGTAGCCTTGCTTTGCCTGTCCTTGCCTGCCTTATTTCCTTCTCATCCTGTTCTCTGTCCCATTCTCTCTCACTAACCCCTCGTCTGGCTGCATGTTTCTTCTTTCTTTCCTTTTCTCTCACTCTCCTGCTTCCTGCCTCTTTTCTTTCAATTCCTCCATCTTACTCCTGCAGCCCAACATTACTTTTTATTCTTCATTCCCTCTCTCCTGCTCCCTTCGCTTTCTCCCTCTATCCCATGTCTTTCATACCGACTTGTCTGTTGGAGACTTTGGGCCACTTTGGCCCCAGGACTGTGCATGGTTTGACCAGTTTTCAGAGGCCCTGCTGGTGACAGCAGGGACAGCAGGCAGTGACAGGCCCGGGGCTGACAGGCTCCCCCTCCCCTAGAGGGCACACGGGTGCCACACCCAGCTGACATAGAACCGTTGTCACAATGCCCGCTACCGTGGCAAGGATGCGGTGACTCTGTACACACTGTCCAGGGGTGTTTGTGACACACACGATGTCCAATGGGGTTTCTGACACAGAGACTCTCCAGGGGTGTTTGTGATACACACACTGTCCCATAGGATTTGTGACACTCACATGCTATCCAGAGGGGTTTGTGACACATACACTTTCCAACGGGGTTTGTGACGCACACAGTCTGTCACGGGCTTGTGACACGCACACTGTCCAATGGGGTTTGTGACACTCTCGAGGGTTAAGATTGCGGGTGACAATAAAGCCCTGGCAGATGTATTGTTAACCCCCTCTTCCCAACCCCCCACTTCCCCCTCCCTCTTCCCCCTTTCCACTAAGGAGAGGCGATCGGGAGGAAAAGAAGGACAGAGTGAAGAGATTTGGAAAATATTAAAGATGTTTTACTAATGCTACTAATAAGAATAGAGAAAATAATACAAAATATACAAAACCAATCTTGAAAGTCTCAACAACTGCAGAGCCGGCACCCAAAGTCCTGGATTAGACTCTGCAGCCAATCAGAGCTGGATTCAGTCTCTCACTAGGCCTCAGTTCGCAGGGATGACTAGTAAGGTCCTCTTCTAATGTCGGCCATAAGCAGAAGGGAAAAGGGACAATGGGACGAGATCCTCGTGATCTCCCACTTTTATATGAAGTATTCACATGAATGGAGTGTTATACACAGTTGGTCAGTTTCTTGGTCACTTGCTTCTCGTCGCCCCTCTCGCGAGATATCCATCCCTGCTTATCAATAGGTTTGCATTCCATTGCTAGGTTTACCAAAACATGTGTCTGGTTCTCCAGGAAAATGCAGTTAATATGAAGGCTTTAGGTGACAGGCAAATTCACTAAAAGAGAAACTTGTTTTTAACAAAACCAGGACATTCCACCCCTTATAATATGCCATTCACTGAATGCTTAAACCTTATC
The DNA here is from genome assembly GCF_036013475.1 of Columba livia. Lineage (NCBI taxonomy): Eukaryota > Metazoa > Chordata > Aves > Columbiformes > Columbidae > Columba > Columba livia. Next base: position 230,182 of record NW_027043021.1, read on the forward strand.
AATACAATCTATCAATACAATCTAATTAATCACTACTACTATATATATATATACATATGTACATATATACACAGGACTAATTAATCAGTGGACCATCCTTTAAAAAGTTCATTAAGTTCATTTTGTCACGACAGTCTCCCAGGGCAGGAAAAATGGTACAAGTGCATCTCATGACCACTGTTTGTGGGTTAAAGACATCAACTTCGAAGAAGTTGTCAGGCGCCACTCGAAGAAGCTAGCTCTGGTTTCATCATCACTGTCTTGATCTGGAAGACACTTATTAAACACTGTTAGTATGACAATTCACATCATGCAGTTCAATATTGCATATTTTCACCTAAACTCAAATCCTCTTGACGTACACACTGAACTTCTCCATCCTTAAGCATCACCCACCAGGTGCTGCCAGGTCCCTGGGCAAAAATAATCCCATGAATGGGCTTGCTTTTGCCTGAGGCAGGAGTAACCCAGACTGCCTTTCCTAACATGTTTTTCATGCGTACTACAGGGACTTTATCTCCTTCTACAGTCCGTAGAATTTCTGATTGGGCAGGCCCGGCTCGATTGGTTGATCCCCTGGTGTTGACCAACCAAGTGGCTTTTGCTAAATGTGAATCCCAGTTTTTAAAGGTTCCACCACCAAGTGCCTTTAGTGTAGTTTTTAGCAAACCATTGTACCTTTCAATTTTCCCAGAGGCTGGTGCATGATATGGAATATGATATACCCACTCAATACCATGTTCTTTGGCCCAATTGTCTATAAGACTGTTTTTGAAATGAGTACCATTGTCTGATTCAATTCTTTCTGGCGTACCATGTCACCAAAGGACTTGTTTATCAAGGCCCAAGATAGTATTTCGGGCTGTAGCATGCGGTACGGCATATGTTTCCAACCATGCAGTGGTTGCTTCCACCATTGTAAGTACATAACGCTTACCTTGACGTGTTTGTGGAAGTGTAATATAATCAATCTGCCAAGCTTCTCCATATTTATACTTTAACCATCGCCCCCCATACCATACAGGCTTTAACCGTTTCGCTTGTTTGATTTCGGCGCAAGTCTCACATTCATGAATAACCTGTGAAATAGTGTCCATAGTTAAATCCACCCCTCGATCGCGAGCCCATTTATATGTTGCATCTCTACCTTGATGCCCTGAAGCATCATGGGCCCACCGAGCTAGGAAAAGTTCACCTTTATGTTGCCAGTCCAAGTCCACCTCAGCTACTTTAATCTTAGCAGCTTGATCTGCTCGCTGGTTGTTTAGATGTTCCTCGGTGGCTCGATTTTTAGGCACATGAGCATCTACATGCCGAACTTTCACAGGCAGGCTCTCTAGCCGAGCAGCAATGTCTTGCCACAGTGTGGCAGCCCAAATGGGTTTACCTCTGCGCTGCCAGTTGCTTTTCTTTCATTGCTGTAGCCAGCCCCACAAGGCATTTGCTACCATCCATGAGTCAGTATAGAGATAAAGTATTGGCCGCTTCTCTCGTTCAGCAATGTCCAAAGCCAGCTGGATGGCTTTCACTTCTGCAAATTGTCTAGATTCACCTTGTCCTTCAGTGGCTTCTGTAACTTGTCGTGTGGGACTCCACACAGCAGCTTTCCACCTTCGATGTTTTCCTACAAGACGACAGGATCCATCTGTGAACAGTGCATACTGCTTATCAGTCTCTGAAAGAGTATTATATGGTGGTGCTTCTTCAGCACGTTTTACTTCCTCATCTGGAGACGTCCCAAAGTCTTTACTTTCTGGCCAGTCTGTAATCACTTCTAAGATCCCTGGGCGATTGGGATTTCCAATTCGAGCTCGTTGCATGACCAATGCAATCCATTTACTCCATGTAACTTCGGTTGCATGATGTAGGGAGGGAACCGTCCCTTTGAACATCCAGCTCAGCACCGGCAGTCGAGGTGCCAGGAGGAGCTGTGCTTCAGTACCGATCACTTCTGAAGCAGCTCGAACTCCTTCGTATGCTGCTAGTATCTCTTTTTCAGTTGGAGTATAGTTGGCCTCAGATCCTCTGTATCCTCGGCTCCAAAAACCTGAGGGTCGACCTCGGGTTTCTCCTGGTGCTTTCTGCCAGAGGCTCCAGGTAAGTCCATTATCTCCGGCTGCAGTGTAGAGCACATTTTTAACATCTAGTCCAGTCCGAACTGGTCCAAGGGCCACTGCATGAGTTATCTCACGCTTAATTTGTTCAAAGGCTTGTCGTTGTTCAGGGCCCCACTCAAACTGGTTCTTTTTACGAGTCACTCGATAGAGAGGGCTCACAATCTGGCTGTAGTCAGGAATGTGCATTCTCCAAAAACCTACAACGCCCAAGAAAGTCTGTGTCTCCTTTTTATTAGTAGGTGGAGACATTGCTGCAATTTTGTTGATCACATCCATTGGGATCTGACGGAGGCCATCTAGCCATTTTATTCCTAAAAACTGGATCTCTCGTGCAGGTCCCTTGACCTTGCTTCGTTTTATGGCAAAACCAGCATCCAAAAGAATCTGAATTATTCTCTCACCTTTCTCAAAGACTTCTTTCGCTGTGTCGACCCATACGATGATGTCATCAATATATTGCAAGTGTTCTGGAGCTTTACATTGCTCCAGCGTGGTCTTGATCAGTCCATGGCAGATGGTAGGACTGTGTTTCCACCCCTGGGGCAAGCGATTCCACGTGTACTGGATGCCTCTCCAGGTGAAAGCAAACTGCGGCCTGCACTCTGCTGCTACAGGAATAGAGAAAATGCATTAGCAATGTCAATTGTAGCATACCACTTAGCTGCCTTTGACTCCAGTTCAAATTGCAGTTCTAGCATGTCAGGCACAGCAGCACTCAGTGGTGGTGTAACTTCATTCAGGCCACGATAGTCTACAGTTAGTCTCCACTCATCACTAGACTTACGCACTGGCCAGATTGGGCTGTTGAAAGGTGAGCGAGTCTTACTGATCACACCCTGGCTTTCCAATTGACGGATCAATTTCTGGATAGGAATCAAAGAGTCTCAGTTGGTGCGATATTGCAGGCTATGCACTGTTGTAGTAGCAATTGGCACCTGGTGATCGTCAACCATCAGCAGTCCTACAACAGAAGGATCATCTGAAAGACCAGGCAAATCAGACAGCTGTTCAATTTTCTCAGTGTCCACAGCTGCTATACCAAATGCCCACCTATACCCTTTTGGGTCCTTAAAATACCCTCTCCTGAGGTAGTCTATGCCAAGGATGCACAGAGCATCTGGACCAGTCACAATGGGATGCTTTTGCCAGTTTTTTCCAGTTAGGCTCATTTCAGCCTCTACAACAGTCAGTTCCTGGGATCCCCCAGTCACTCCAACAATATTGATGGATTGCGTTCCTTTATAATTAGAAGGAATTATTGTGCACTGTGCACCAGTGTCCAATAAAGCTTTGTACTCCTGGGGGTGTGTTGTACCAGGCCATCGTATTTGTACAGTCCAATAAACTCTGTTATCCCTTTCCTCCACCTGGCTGGAGGCAGGGCACCTCTAATGTCTGTTTTGCACAGTCTCTGGGTGTGAATTAGAGGTTCCTTCAAGAGCATCAGAATCTCTTCTGCTCCTTTTGTAAGCTGGAGCAGCCACCTTCCTAGGAGTTTTTCCTTTTATCTCAACGTACTCGTTCCTGAAGTTCTGAGGTAGGTCTTCCGTGCCACTTATTCATGTTTTCTCCCTGCTCGTGTAGGAAGAACCACAGGGAACCTCTTTTTGTGGGCTGCCTCTGTCCTCTCTCTCGAGATTGGAAACGCCTTTTCCTAATAGCTGAAACATAGGTTTGTGCAGGTCGTGAATGGTATGTGTCTTCTCTGAGTTCTTTGATTTCTTGCAATATCTTTTCAAACCGGTCATCAGATTTTTCACACAGTTTCTCTACAGCAGAGCCACAAGCCCGTAGAGAAGCAGCAAGGCTGTCCTCAAAGTTCCGGAGCTGCTCAATCACTTCATTAATCTCTGGCAGACCTCTAGCTGACCAGACCATTCCTGCCAATGACTAGTATTGTTAGTCAGCCTTTCTAAAGATTCGCTTGACCAATTAGCATACACAGAGCCGTACTGCTCTTTAATCTCTCCTGGAGGCTTTTCAAGGTAAAGCAGAAGCGAGTAGAAATTCATTAGCGGCTGCAGTATAATGAAATAAACCAATGACAAACCACACAGTATCATCATGACCATTGTCCAGTTCCTTGTTGTTATATAATGAATACTTCGATTTAAAAAGAAAGCCCAACACAGATATGGAATCAGTGAGCACAATGTAGAAAATAACTGATACAGCTTATGCCATAACATCTTTAAATCAGTGTAATTCACTTTGCCTTAATACAACTAAATAATATGCAAAGCAAAAGAACGCGCAAGTATCACAACTCTATGAGCTGGCACCATGCCAAGAAAACTGAAAGGTACGTCAGAGCTGTAGAAAAGCCAAAAATCTTCAAATTTACCCCATTCACGGGCCCCTACGTTGGGCGCCAATTTATTTATCGAGGGTTAAGATTGCGGGGTGACAAGAAAACCCTGGCAGATGTTTTGTTAACCCCCTCTTCCCAACCCGCTACTTCCCCCTGCCTCTTCCCCCTTTCCACTAAGGAGAGGCGATTGGGAGGAAAAGAAGGACAGAGTGAAGAGAGTTGGAAAATATTAAAGATGTTTTACTAATGCTACTAATAAGAATAGAGAAAATAATACAAAATATACAAAACCAATCTTGAAAGTCTCAACAACTGCAGAGCCGGCACCCAAAGTCCTGGATTAGACTCTGCAGCCAATTGGAGCTGGATTCAGTCTCTCACTAGGCCTCAGTTTGCAGGGACGACTAGTAAGGTCCTCTTCTAATGTCGGCCATAAGCAGAAGGGAAAAGGGACAAAGGGATGAGATCCTCGTGATCTCCCACTTTATAAGAAGTATTCACGTGAATGGGATGTTATACACAGTTGGTCAGTTTCTTGGTCACTTGCTTCTCGTCGCCCCTCTCGCGAGATGTCCATCCCTGCTTATCAATAGCTTTGCATTCCATTGCTAGGTTTACCAAAACATGTGTCTGGTTCTCCAGGAAAATGCAGTTAATATGAAGGCTTTAGCTGACAGGCAAATTCACTAAAAGAGAAACTTGTTTATAGCAAAAACAGGACAGACACACACACTGTACAATAGGGTTTGTTACACACATGCTGTCCAATGGGGATTTTGACACGCACACGGTCCAATGGGGTTTGTCACACACACAAGCTGTCCAATGAGGTTTGTGACACACACGCTGTCCAATGGGGTTTGTGAGACACACGCTGTCCAGGTGAGTCTTTGACACAAACAATGTTGAATGGGGTTTGTGACAAACACGCTGTCCAATGGGGATTGTGACAAACACAATGTCCAATGGGGGTTGTGAAACACACGCTGTCCAATTGGGCTTGTGACACACACACTCTGTCCAATGGGGTTTGTGACACACACACTCTGTCCAATGGGGGTTGTGAACACACACGCCGTCAAGTGGGGTTTGTGACACACACACTGTGCAATAGGGTTTGTGACACACACACGCTATCCAATGGGGTTTGTGACACATAAACTTTCCAATGAGTTTGTGACACACACACTCTGTCCCATGTGGCTTGTGACACACACTCTGTCCAATGGGGTTTGTGAAACACACACTGTCTAATTGGGTTTGTGACACACACGCTGTCCAATGGGGATTGTGACACGCACACTGTCCAGGGGGGTTTGTGACACACACGGTGTCAAATGAGGCTTGTGACACACACACTGTCCAGGGGGGTTTGTGACACGCACACTGTCCAATAGGGTTTGAGACACACACATGCTGTCCAATGGGGTTTGTGACACACATACTTTCCAATGGGTTTTGTGACACACACGCGCTATCTAATGGGGTTTTTGACACATACACTTTCCAATGGGGTTTGTGACACAGAAAATCTCCAGGGGTGTTTGTGACACACACACTGTCCAGAGGGGTATGTGACACACAAACCATCCAATGGGGCTTGTGACACGCACACTGTCCAATGGGGATTGTGACACACACACTGTGCAATGGGGATTGTGACACACACACTGTCCAGAGGGGTTTGTGACACACACACTATCCAATGGATATAGCGAAACACATTCTGTCCAATGGTGTTTGTGACACACACGTTGTCCAGTGGGGTTTGTGACACACCCACTGTCCAGGGGGGTTTGTGACACACACGATGTCCAATGGTGTTTGTGACACAAACACTCTGTCCAATGGGGTTTTTGACACACACATTCTGTCCAATGGGATTTGTGACATGCACACTGCCCAATGGGGATTGTGACACACACACTGTCCAATAGGGTTTGTGACACACACGCTGTCCAATGGGGACTGTGACACACACATGCTGTCCAATGGTGTTTGTGAACACGCATGCTGTCCAATGGGTTTTGTGACACACACTGTCCAATGGGGTTTGTGACACACACACTCTATCTAATGTGGTTTATGACACACACACTTTCCAATGGGGTTTCTCACACACACGCTGCCCAATGGGTTTTGTGACACACACACTGTCTAATGGGGTTTGTGAACACACACGGAGTCCAAAGGGTATTGTGACACACACAAAAGCTGTCCCATGGGGTTTGTGACACGCATGCTGTCCAGTGGGGTTTGTGACACACACATTGTACAGGGGGGTTTGTAACACACACGCTGTCCAATGCGGTTTGTGACACAGACACTCTCTAATGGGGTTTGTGACAAACAAACGCTGTCCAATGGGGTTTGTGACACACACTCTCTCCAATGGGGGTTTTCAACACACACACGCTGTCCCATGTGGTTTGTGACACGCATGCTTTCAAATGAGGATTGTGACACACACATTGTACAGGGGGGTTTGTGACACACACAGTGTCCAATGGGGTTTGTGACACACAAGCTCTGTCAAATGTGGGTTGTGACACAAATGCTGTCCAATGGGGTTTGTGACACACACACTTTCCAATGGGTATTGTGACACACATTGACCAAGGGTGTTTGTGACACACAGGCTGTCCAGTGGGGTTTGTGATACATACACACTGTCCAATGGGGTTCGTGACACACACGCTGTCCAATGGTGTTTGTAACACAAACCCTGTCCAATGGGGTTTGTGACAATCAACCGCAGTCCAGTGGGGTTTGTGACACACACTCTCTCCATTGGGGATTGTGAACACACACACGTTGTCCCATGGGGCTTGTGACACGCATGCTGTCTAATGGGGTTTCTGACACACACATTGTACAGGGCTGTTTGTGACACACACGCTGTCCAATGGGTTTTGTGACACACACACTCTGTCCAATGGGGCTTCTGACACACATGCTGTTCAGGTGAGTTTGTGAGACACACACTGTCCAATGGGGTTTGTAACACAGAGACTCTCCAGGGGTGTTTTTGACATACACACTGTCCAATAGGGTTTCTGACACACACATGCTATCCAATGGGTTTTGTGACACACACGCTGTCCAATGGGAACTGTGACACACACACTGTCCAATTTGGATTGTGACACACACACGCTGTCCCATGGGTTTTTTGACACGGATGCCGTTCAATGCGGTCTGTGACATACACAGTGTCCAGGGCTGTTTGTGACACACACACTGTCCAACGTGTGTTTGTGACAGACACGCTGTATAGTGGGTTTTGTGACACACACACTGTCCAGGGGGATATGTGACACACACGTTGTCCAATGGGGTTTGTGACACACACACGCTGTCCAATGGGGTTCGTGACACAGACGCACGTGTTTTTTTTTACACGAACACTGTCCAACAGTGTTTGTGACACTCATACAGTATCCAACGGGGTTTGTGACACATACACATTCCCATGGGGATTGTGACACACATACTCTGTCCAAAGGGGCGTGTGACACACACTCTGTCCTATGGGGCTTGTGACACACACACGCAATCCAATGGGGTTTGTGACACACACACTTTCCATTAGGGTTTCTGACACACACACGCTGTCCAAAGGTGTTTGTGACACACACATGTCAAATTGGGTATGTGACACACATACTGTCCGTGGGGGGTTTGTGACACACAGACTGTCCAATGGGGTTTGTTACACACACTCTGTCCAATGGTGTTTGTGATACACACACTGTCCAATGGGGATTGTGACACAAACACACTTTCCAATAGAGATTTGTGACACACAAACTGTCCAATGGGGTTTGTGAGATACACGCTGTCCAATGGTGTTTGTCACGCACGCGGTGTCCATGGGGGTTTGTGACACACACGCAGTCCAATGGGAATTGTGACATACACGCTGTCCAATGGGGTTTGCCACACACACTCTGTTCAGGGGGATTTGTGACACACACGCTGTCCAATGGGGTTTGTGTCACACACAATCTGTCCAATGGGAGTAGTGACACACACGCTGTCCAGTGGGGTTTCTTGCACACACACACTGTCCAATGGGGTTTGTGAAACACAAGCGCTATCCAATGGTGTTTGTGACACGCATGATGTCCAATGGGGTTCGTGACACAAACACTATCCAGGATGTTTTGTGACACACACCCTGTGCAATGCGGTTTGTGACACACACACTGTCCATGGGGGTTTGTGACACACACGCTGTCCAATGGGGTTTGTGAAACACACAGTGTACAATGGGATTTGTCACACACACTGTGTACAATCGGGATTGTGACACACACACGCTTTCCAATGGGGTTTGTGACACACACGCTGTCCAATGGGTTTTGTGACACACACACTCTGTCCAATGGGGCTTGTGACACACACGCTGTTCAGGTGAGTTTGTGAGACACGTACTGTCCAATGGGTTTTTTGACACAGACACTCTCCAAGGGTGTTTTTGACACATACACTGGCATGAAGTCCAGTAGGGTTCGTGACACACACACTGTCCAGGGGGTTTTGTGACACACACCCTGTTCAGTGCGGTTTGTGACACACACACTGTCCATGGGGTTTGTGAAACACACGCTGTCCAATGCGGTTTGTGAAACACACACTGTCGAATGGGGTTTGTCGCACACACTCTGTCCAATGGGGATTGTGACACACACACGCTTTCCAATGGTGTTTGTGTCACACACGCTGTCCAATGGGTTTTGTGACACACACACTCTGTCCGATGGGGCTTGTGACACACACGCTGTTCAGGTGAGTTTGTGAGACACGCACTGTCCAATAGGGTTTTTGACACAGAGACTCTCCAGGGGTGTTTTTGACACACACACTGTCCAATAGGGGTTGTGACACACACATGCTATCCAATGGGGTTTGTGACACACACACATAATCCAATGGGGTTTGTGATACACACACTGTCCAATGGGTCTTTTGACACACACACGCTGTCCGATGCGGTTTGTGACATGAACTCTGTCCAGTGGGGTTTGTGACACCCAGGCTGTCCAATGCGGATTGTGACACACAGACTCTGTACAATGGGGGTTGTGACACACACTCTGTCTAGTTGGCTTTGTGACACACACACTGTCCAATGGTGTTTGTGACACACACACTGTCCAATGGGTTTTGTGACACACACACTGTCCAATGGGGTTTGTGACACAAATGCTGTCCAATGGGGTTTATGACACAGACACGCTGTCTAATGGGGTTTGTGACACACATCATTTCCAATGGGGTTTTTTACACACGCACTGTCCAATGGGGTTTGTGACACAAACACTGTCTAGTGGGGTTTGTGACACACATCCTTTGCAATGGGGTTTTTTACACACACACTGTCCAATGGGGTTTGTGACACAAACACTCTCTGTTGGGGTTTGCGACAGACACAAGGTCCAATGGGGTTTGTGACACACACGCTGTCCAATGGGAACAGTGGCACTCACACTGTCCAGGGGGGTTTCTGACACACAAACTGTCCAATGGGGTTTGTAACACACACACTGTCCAGGGGGGATTGTGACGCATATGCTGTCTAATGGGGTTTGTGACACACACACTGTACGATGGGGTTTGTGACACAGAGACTCTCTAGGGGTGTTTTTGACACACACGCTGACCAATGGTGTTTGTGACACACACACTGTCCAATGGGGTTTGTGACCCAGAGGCTCTCTAGGGGTGTTTGTGACACACATGCTGTCCAGTGGGGTTTGTAACACACACACTCTCCAATGGGGATTGTGACATACACACGCAGTCCCATGGGGTTTGTGACACGCATGCTTTCCAATGGGGTTTGTGACACACAAACGCTGTCCAATGGTGTTTGTGACACACACGCGATCAAAAGTGGTTTGTCACACACACACTGTTCGGGGGGTTTTGTGACAGACGCTGTCCAATGGGGTTTGTGACACACACTCTGTCCAATGGGGATTGTGACACACACACGCTGTACAATGGGTTTTGTGACACACACACTTTCCAGGGGGGTTTGTGACACACACGCTGTCCAACAGGATTTTTGACACGGACATGGTATCCATTGGGGTTAGTGACACACACGCTGTCCAATGGGGACTGTGACACAAACACACGCTGCCAATGGGTTTGTGACACGCAAGCTGGCCAGTGGGTTTTGTAGACACATAGACTGTCCAATGGGTATTGTGACACACACACGATGCGCAAAGGGGTTTCTGATAAACACACTGCCTAACGGGGTTTGTGACAGACACGCTGTACAATGGGGATTGTAACACACACACGCTGTCCCATGGAATTTGTGACACGCATGCTTTCCAATGGGTTTTCTGACACACAGGCTGTCCAGTGGAGTTTGTGACACACACGCTGTAAAATATGGTTTGTGACACACACACGCTATCCAATGGCGTTTGTGAAACACACGCTGTCAAATGGGGTTTGTGACACACATGCTGTCCAATGGGGATTGTGACACACACACGCTGTCCAATGGGGTTTGTCACACAGACACTGTACAATGGGGTTTGTGAAACACACACTGTGCAATGAGGATTGTGACACACACACGCTGTCCAAAGGTGTTTGTGACATGCATGCTGTCCAATGGGTTTTGTGACACACAAACTCGGTCAATTGGGGGTTGTGACACACAAGCTGTCCAATGGGGTTAATGACACACAGGCTGTCCAGTGGGTTTTGTTACACACACACTGTACAGTGGGGTTTGTGACACACACACTTTCCAAAGGGGACTGTGACATGCACACGCTTCCCAATGAGTTTGTCACACCCAGTCTGTCCAATGGGGTTTGTGAGAAACACACGCTGTCCAATTCTGTTTGTAAAACATATGCTGTCCAATGGGATTCGTGACACACACACTGCCAATAGGGTTTGTGACACACACACTGTCCAATGGGGATTGTGACACAAACACTCTCCAATGGGGTTTGTGACACACACTCTGTCCAATGGGATTTGTGACACAAACACACTGTCCAATGGTGTTTGTGACACACACACTGTCCAGTGTAGTTTGTGACATGGATGCTGTCCAATGGGGTTTTTGACACACACTCTATCCAATGGGGTTTGTGGACACACACAGACTGTGCAATGGTGTTTCTGACACACACGCTGTCCAATAGGTTTTGTGACACACACACTGTCCAGGGGGGTTTGTGACACACACACTGTCCCATGGGTTTTGTCACACACACACTGTCGAATGGGGATTGTGACACACATTGTCCATGCCGGTTTGTGACACACACACTGTCAAATGGGTTTGTGACACATGCACTGTCCAATGGGGTTTCTCACAAAAACTCTGTCCAATGTGATTTGTGACACACACTCTATCCTATGGGGTTTGTCACACACACTCTGTCCAATGGGGATTGTGACAAACACGCTGTCCAATGGTGTGTGTGACACACACACTCTGTCCAATGGGGTTTGTGGCACACACGCTGTCCAAAGGGGTTTGTGCCACACACACAGTCCAATGGAGATTGTGACACACATACGATGTCCAGTAGTGTTTGTGACACCCACGTTGTCCAATGGGGATTGTGACAAACAGGCTGTCCAATGGTGTCTGTGACACACACACTTTGTCCAATGGGGTTTGTGACACACACGCTGCCCAATGGGGTTTGTGACACACACACTGTCCAAAGTGGTTTGTGACACACATGCTGTCCAATGGGGTTTGTGACGCACAAACCTTTTTATGGGGTTTGTGACATACACGCTATACAATGGGATTTGTGACACACACACAGTCCAAAGGGGATTGTGACACACAAATTGTCCATGCCGGTTTGTGACACACAGTCTATCAAATGGGGTTTGTGGACACACAAACACTGTACAATGGTGTTTGTGACACACACGCTGTCCAATAGGTTTTGTGACACACACGCTGTCCAGGGGGGTTTGTGACACACACACTGTCCCATGGGTTTTGTCACACACACTCTGTCGAATGGGGATTGTGACACACATTGTCCATGCCGGTTTGTGACACACACACTGTCCAATGGGTTTGTGACACATGCACTGTCCAATGGGGTTTCTCACAAAAACTCTGTCCAATGGGATTTGTGACACACACTATATCCTATGGGGTTTCTCACACACACTCTGTCCAATGGGGATTGTGACAAACACGCTGTCCAATGGTGTGTGTGACACACACACTCTGTCCAATGGGGTTTGTGACACACACGCTGTCCAATGGGGTTTGTGACACATGCTGTCCAAAGGGGTTTGTGACACACATGCTGTCCCATGGGGTTTGTGACACACACACTTTCTTATGGGGTTTGTGACACACACACAGTCCAATGGGGATTGTGACACACATACGATGTCCAGTAGTGTTTGTGACACCCACGCTGTCCAATGGGGATTGTGACAAACATGCTGTCCAATGGTGTGTGTGACACACACACACTGTCCAATGGGGTTTGTGACACACACGCTGTCCAATAGTGTTTGTGACACACACTCTGCCCCATTGGCTTTGTGACACACATACTGTCCAATGGGGATTGTGTCATACACACTGTCCAATAGGATTTGTGACACACACACGCTATACAATGGGGTTTGTGAAACGCACACTTTCTCATGGGGTTTGTGAAACACACACGCAGTCCCATGGGATTCTTGACACACACGCTGAACAACTGGGTTTCTTACACACACACTGTCCAATAGTGTTTGTGACATACATGCTATCCAGGGGGTTTTGTGAAACACACACTGTCCAATAGAGTTTGTGACACACACACGCTATCCAGTGGGGTTTAGAACACATAGACTGTCCAGCGGGCCTTGTGACACACACACTCTGTCCAATGGGCTTGTGACACACACGCTGTCCAATAGTGTTTGTGACACACAGTCTGCCCCATGGGGTTTGTGATACACACGCTGTCCAATGAGGATTGTGACACACACACGCTGTCCAATGGGGTTTGTGACACACGCACTGTCCAAAGGGGTTTGTGGCACACACTCTGTCCAATGGGTTTTGTGGACACACACACATTGTCCAATGGTGTTTGTGAGAAACACTGTCCAATGGGCTTTCTTGCACACACACGCTGTGCAATTTTATTTGTGACAAAGACGCTGTCCAATGGGGTTTGTGAAACACACACTGTACAATGGGTTTTGTGACACACACACTGTCCAATGGGGTTTGTGACACACACACTGTACAATGGGTTTTGTGACACACACGCTGTCCAATGGGGATTGTGACACACATGCTCACCAATGGGGATTGTGACACACACAATGTCCATGCCGGTTTGTGACACACACACTGTCCAATGGGGATTGTGACGCATACACTGTCCAATGGGGTTTCTCACAAACACTCTGACCAATGGTGTTTGTGAAAACACTCTATCCAATGGGTTTGTCACGCACACTCTCTACAAAGGGTTTGTGACAAACACGCTGTCCAATGGGGATTGTGACAAACATGCTGTCGAATGGGGTTTGTGACACACACACTCTGTCCAATGGGCTTGTGACACACACGATGTTCAATGGGGTTCGTGACACACACTCTGTCCAATGGGGTTTGTGACACACACACTGTCCAAAGGGGTTTGTGACACACATGCTGTCCAATGGGGTTTGTGACACATACGCACTGTCCAATGAGGTTATGACACACACGCTGTCCAATGGTGTGTGTGACACACACACGCTGTCCACTGGGGTTTGTGACACACAGTGACCAGGGGGGTTTGTGACACACACAGGCTGTTCAATGGGGTTTGTGACACTCACGCTGTCCAATGGGATTTGCGACACACACTGTACAGGTGGGTTTCTGACACACATGCTCTCCAATGGGGATTGTGACACACACGTTGTACAATGGGGTTTGTGACACACACACTGTCCAAAGGGGTTTGTGACACACATGCTGTCCAATGGGGTTTGTGACGCACACACTGTCCAATGGGAATTGTGACACTCACACTCTGTCCAAAGGGCTGGTGACACACACGCTGTCCAATGGGGATTGTGACATACACACTGTCCAATAGGGTTTGTAACACGCACACGCTATACAATGGGGTTTGTGAAACGCACACTTTCTCATGGGGTTTGTGAAACACACACGCTGTACCATTGGATTTGTGACACACACGCTGAACAATTGGGTTTGTTACACAGACACTGCCCAATGGTGTTTGTGACACACATGCTGTGCAATGGGGTTTATGACACACACACTCTGTCCAATGGGGTTTGTAGACAAACACACACTCCAGGGGGGTTTGTGACGCACAATCTGTCCAATGGGGTTTGTGACACACACGCTGTCCAATGGGGATTGTGACACACACACGCTGTCCAATGGGGTTTGTCACACAGACACTGTACAATGGGGTTTGTGACACACACAATGTGCAATGACGATTGTGAAACACACACGCTGTCCAAAGGTGTTTGTGACATGCATTCTGTCCAATGGGGTTTGTGACACACACGCTGTCCAATAGGGATTGTGACACACACATGCTATCCAATGGGGTTTGTGACACATAGACTGTCTAGTGGGCCTTGTGACACACACACTGTGCAATGAGGATTGTGACACACACACGCTGTCCAATGGGGTTTGTCACACAGACACTGTACAATGGGGTTTGTGAAACACACACTGTGCAATGAGGATTGTGACACACACACGCTGTCCAAAGGTGTTTGTGACATGCATGCTGTCCAATGGGTTTTGTGACACACAAACTCGGTCAATTGGGGGTTGTGACACACAAGCTGTCCAATGGGGTTAATGACACACAGGCTGTCCAGTGGGTTTTGTTACACACACACTGTACAGTGGGGTTTGTGACACACACACTTTCCAAAGGGGACTGTGACATGCACACGCTTCCCAATGAGTTTGTCACACCCAGTCTGTCCAATGGGGTTTGTGAGAAACACACGCTGTCCAATTCTGTTTGTAACACATATGCTGTCCAATGGGATTCGTGACACACACACTGCCAATAGGGTTTGTGAAACACACACTGTCCAATGGGGATTGTGACACAAACACTCTCCAATGGTGTTTGTGACACACACACTGTCCAGTGTAGTTTGTGACATGGATGCTGTCCAATGGGGTTTTTGACACACACTCTATCCAATGGGGTTTGTGGACACACACAGACTGTGCAATGGTGTTTCTGACACACACGCTGTCCAATAGGTTTTGTGACACACACACTGTCCAGGGGGGTTTGTGACACACACACTGTCCCATGGGTTTTGTCACACACACACTGTCGAATGGGGATTGTGACACACATTGTCCATGCCGGTTTGTGACACACACACTGTCAAATGGGTTTGTGACACATGCACTGTCCAATGGGGTTTCTCACAAAAACTCTGTCCAATGTGATTTGTGACACACACTCTATCCTATGGGGTTTGTCACACACACTCTGTCCAATGGGGATTGTGACAAACAGGCTGTCCAATGGTGTGTGTGACACACACACTTTGTCCAATGGGGTTTGTGACACACACGCTGCCCAATGGGGTTTGTGACACACACACTGTCCAAAGTGGTTTGTGACACACATGCTGTCCAATGGGGTTTGTGACGCACAAACCTTTTTATGGGGTTTGTGACATACACGCTATACAATGGGATTTGTGACACACACACAGTCCAAAGGGGATTGTGACACACAAATTGTCCATGCCGGTTTGTGACACACAGTCTATCAAATGGGGTTTGTGGACACACAAACACTGTACAATGGTGTTTGTGACACACACGCTGTCCAATAGGTTTTGTGACACACACGCTGTCCAGGGGGGTTTGTGACACACACACTGTCCCATGGGTTTTGTCACACACACTCTGTCGAATGGGGATTGTGACACACATTGTCCATGCCGGTTTGTGACACACACACTGTCCAATGGGTTTGTGACACATACACTGTCCAATGGGGTTTCTCACAAAAACTCTGTCCAATGGGATTTGTGACACACACTATATCCTATGGGGTTTCTCACACACACTCTGTCCAATGGGGATTGTGACAAACACGCTGTCCAATGGTGTGTGTGACACACACACTCTGTCCAATGGGGTTTGTGACACACACGCTGTCCAATGGGGTTTGTGACACATGCTGTCCAAAGGGGTTTGTGACACACATGCTGTCCCATGGGGTTTGTGACACACACACTTTCTTATGGGGTTTGTGACACACACACAGTCCAATGGGGATTGTGACACACATACGATGTCCAGTAGTGTTTGTGACACCCACGCTGTCCAATGGGGATTGTGACAAACATGCTGTCCAATGGTGTGTGTGACACACACACTCTGTCCAATGGGGTTTGTGACACACACGCTGTCCAATAGTGTTTGTGACACACACTCTGCCCCATTGGCTTTGTGACACACATACTGTCCAATGGGGATTGTGTCATACACACTGTCCAATAGGATTTGTGACACACACACGCTATACAATGGGGTTTGTGAAACGCACACTTTCTCATGGGGTTTGTGAAACACACACGCAGTCCCATGGGATTCTTGACACACACGCTGAACAACTGGGTTTCTTACACACACACTGTCCAATAGTGTTTGTGACATACATGCTATCCAGGGGGTTTTGTGAAACACACACTGTCCAATAGAGTTTGTGACACACACACGCTATCCAGTGGGGTTTAGAACACATAGACTGTCCAGCGGGCCTTGTGACACACACACTCTGTCCAATGGGCTTGTGACACACACGCTGTCCAATAGTGTTTGTGACACACAGTCTGCCCCATGGGGTTTGTGATACACACGCTGTCCAATGAGGATTGTGACACACACACGCTGTCCAATGGGGTTTGTGACACACGCACTGTCCAAAGGGGTTTGTGGCACACACTCTGTCCAATGGGTTTTGTGGACACACACACATTGTCCAATGGTGTTTGTGAGAAACACTGTCCAATGGGCTTTCTTGCACACACACGCTGTGCAATTTTATTTGTGACAAAGACGCTGTCCAATGGGGTTTGTGAAACACACACTGTACAATGGGTTTTGTGACACACACACTGTCCAATGGGGTTTGTGACACACACACTGTACAATGGGTTTTGTGACACACACGCTGTCCAATGGGGATTGTGACACACATGCTCACCAATGGGGATTGTGACACACACAATGTCCATGCCGGTTTGTGACACACACACTGTCCAATGGGGATTGTGACGCATACACTGTCCAATGGGGTTTCTCACAAACACTCTGACCAATGGTGTTTGTGAAAACACTCTATCCAATGGGTTTGTCACGCACACTCTCTCCAAAGGGTTTGTGACAAACACGCTGTCCAATGGGGATTGTGACAAACATGCTGTCGAATGGGGTTTGTGACACACACACTCTGTCCAATGGGCTTGTGACACACACGATGTTCAATGGGGTTCGTGACACACACTCTGTCCAATGGGGTTTGTGACACACACACTGTCCAAAGGGGTTTGTGACACACATGCTGTCCAATGGGGTTTGTGACACATACGCACTGTCCAATGAGGTTATGACACACACGCTGTCCAATGGTGTGTGTGACACACACACGCTGTCCACTGGGGTTTGTGACACACAGTGACCAGGGGGGTTTGTGACACACACAGGCTGTTCAATGGGGTTTGTGACACTCACGCTGTCCAATGGGATTTGCGACACACACTGTACAGGTGGGTTTCTGACACACATGCTCTCCAATGGGGATTGTGACACACACGTTGTACAATGGGGTTTGTGACACACACACTGTCCAAAGGGGTTTGTGACACACATGCTGTCCAATGGGGTTTGTGACGCACACACTGTCCAATGGGAATTGTGACACTCACACTCTGTCCAAAGGGCTGGTGACACACACGCTGTCCAGTGGGGATTGTGACATACACACTGTCCAATAGGGTTTGTAACACGCACACGCTATACAATGGGGTTTGTGAAACGCACACTTTCTCATGGGGTTTGTGAAACACACACGCTGTACCATTGGATTTGTGACACACACGCTGAACAATTGGGTTTGTTACACAGACACTGCCCAATGGTGTTTGTGACACACATGCTGTGCAATGGGGTTTATGACACACACACTCTGTCCAATGGGGTTTGTAGACAAACACACACTCCAGGGGGGTTTGTGACGCACAATCTGTCCAATGGGGTTTGTGACACACACGCTGTCCAATGGGGATTGTGACACACACACGCTGTCCAATGGGGTTTGTCACACAGACACTGTACAATGGGGTTTGTGACACACACAATGTGCAATGACGATTGTGAAACACACACGCTGTCCAAAGGTGTTTGTGACATGCATGCTGTCCAATGGGGTTTGTGACACACACGCTGTCCAATAGGGATTGTGACACACACATGCTATCCAATGGGGTTTGTGACACACAAACTCGGTCAATTGGGCGTTGTGATGCACATGCTGTACAATGGGGTTCGTGACACACAGGCTCTCCAGTGGGGTTTGTCACACACACTCTGTCCAATGGGTACTGTGAAAAACGCGCTGTCCAACGCTGTTTGTAACACACACGCTGTAAAATGGGGTTTGTGACACACACACTGTCCAATGGGTTTGTGACACACATACTGTCCAATGGGGTTTCTCACAAAGACTCTGTCCAATGCGGTTTTTGACACACACTCTATCCAATGCGGTTTGTCAAACACACTCTGTCCAATGGCGATTGTGACAAACACGCTGTCCAATGGTGTGTGTGACACACACACTCTGTCCAGTGGGGTTTGTGACACACACGCTGTCCAAAGGGGTTTGTGACACACACACTTTCCAGTGGGGATTGTGACATACACACTGTCCAATAGGGTTTGTGACAAACACACGCTATCCAATGGGGTTTGTGATACATAGACTGTCCAGTGGGCCTTGTGACACACACGCTGTCCATTAGTGTTTGTGACACACACTCTGCCCCATGGGGTTTTGTGATACACACACTGTCCAATGGGTATTGTGACACACACACGCTGTCCAATGGGGTTTGTGACACACACACTGTTTAGGGGGTTTGTGACACACACACTGTCCCAATGGTTTTGTCACACACACTGTGTCGACTGGGGATTGTGACACACACTGTCCAATGGGGTTTGTGACACACACATGCTGTGCAATGGTGTTTGTGACACACACACTGTCCAATGGGGTTCGTGACACACACACTGTCCAATGGGTTTTGTGACACTCACGCTGTCTAATGGGGATTGTGACACACACACTGTCTAATGGGGTTTGTCACACCACACTCTGTCCAATGGGTACTGTGAAAAACACGCTGTCCAATGGTGTGTGTGACACACAAACTCTGTCCTATGGGGTTTGTGACACACACGCTGTCCAATGGGGTTTGTGACACACACACTGTCCAAACGGGTTTGTGACACACATGCTGTCCAATGGGGTTTGTGACACACATGCTATACAGTGGGTTTTGTGACACACACACAGTCCAATGGGGATTGTGACACACAGACGATGTCCAGTAGTGTTTGTGACACCCACGCTGTCCAATTGAGATTGTGACAAACACGCTATCCAATGAGGTTTGTGACACGCACACTTTCCAATGGGGTTTGTGACACACACACTTTTCAATGGGGTTTGTGACAGACACACGCTGTCCAATCGGGTTTGTCACATAGACACTGTAAAATGGTGTTTGTGACACACACACTGTGCAATGAGGATTGTGACACACACACGCTGTCTAAAAGTGTTTGTGACATGCATGCTGTCCAATGGGTTTTGTGACACACAAACTCGGTCCATTAGGCGTTGTGACACACAGGCTGTCCAATGGGGATCGTGACACACAGGCTGTGCAGTGGGGTTTGTGACACAGACACTGTCCAGTGGAGTTTGTGACACACACACTTTCCAAAGGGGATTGTGACACGCACACGCTTCCCAATGTGTTTGTCACACCCACCCTGTCCAATGTGGTTTGTGACAAACACACGCTGTCCAATGCTGTTTGTAACACACACGCTGTACAATGGGGTTTGTGACACATATACTGTCCAATGGGGTTTCTCACAAAAACTCTGTCCAATGGGGTTTGTGACACACACACGCTGTCCAATGGGGTTTGTGACACACACACCGTCCAAAGGGGTTTGCGACACACACGCTGTCCAATGGGTTTTGTGACACACACACTCTGTCAAATGGTTCTTGTGAAACACACGCTGTTCTATGGGGTTTGTGAAACTCACAATCTGTCCAATGGGGTTTGTGACACACACGCTCTCCAATGGGCTTTGTGACACACACGCTGACCAATTGGGTTTGTTACACACACACTGTCCAATGGTGTTTGTGACACGCACGCTGTCCAGTGGGTTTAGTGACACACACTCTGACCAGGGGGGTTTGTGACACATACAGGCTGTTCAATGGGGTTTGTGACACACACGCTATCCAATGGGGTTTGTGACACGCACACTTTCCAATGGGGTTTGTAACACACACACTTTCCAATGGGGTTTGTGACAGACACATGCTGTCCCATGGGGTTTGTGACACACACTCTATCCAATGGGGTTTGTCATACTCACTCTGTCCAATGGGGTTTGTGACACACACGCTGTCCAATGGGGTTTGTGACACACAAAATTTCCAAAGGGGATTGTGACATACACACTGTCCAATAGGGTTTGTGACACACACACGCAATAGAATGGGGTTTGTTAAACGCACACTTTCTCATGGGGTTTGTGAAACACAAACACTATCCCATGGGGTTTGAGACACACACGCTGAACAATTGGGTTTGTTACACACACACTGTCCAATGGTGTTTGTGACAAGCACGCTGTACAGGGGGTTTTGTGACACACACACTGTCCAATAGGGTTTGTGACAAACACACGCTATCCAATGGGGTTTGTGACACATAGACTGTCCAGTGGGCCTTGTGACACACACAGTCTGTCCAATGGGCTTGTGACACACACGCTGTCCAATAGTGTTTGTGACACACACTCTGCCCCATGGGTTTTGTGATACACTCACTGTCCATTGGGGACTGTGACACACACACACTGTCCAATGGGGATTGTGACGCACACACTGTACCATGGGAATTGTGACACACACACTCTGTCCAATGGGGTTTGTGACACACACGCTGTCCAATGGGGACTGTGACACACACGCTGTCCAATGGGGTTTGTTACACACACACTCTGTCCAGTGGTTCTTGTGACACACACGCTGTCCTATGGGTTTTGTGACACATACTCTGTACAATGGCCTGGTGACACACACGCTGTCCAATGGGGTTTGTGACACACACACTGACCAGGGGGGTTTGAGACATGCACACTTTCCAATGGGCTTTAGTGACACACACACGCTGTCCCATGGGGTTTGTGACACAAACGCTGACCAATTGGGTTTCTTACACACACACTGTCCAATGGTGTTTTTGACACGCATGCTGTCCAATGGGTTTTGTCACACACACTCTGTCCAATGGCGATTGTGACAAACACGCTGTCCAATGGTATGTGTGACAATACACACTCTGTCCAATGGGGTTTGTGACACACACGCTGTGAAATGGGGTTTGTGACACACACACTGTCCAAACGGGTTTGTGACACACACGCTGTCCAATGGGGTTTGTGACACACACACTTCCTAATGGGGTTTGAAACACACACTGTCCAAAGGGGTTTGTGACACACATGCTGTCCAATGGGGTTTGTGACACACAAACTTTTTTATGGGGTTTGTGACACACACACTTTACAGTGGGTTCTGTGACACACACACAGTCTAATGGGGATTGTGACACACACACGATGCTCTGTGGTGTTTGTGACACACAAACTGTCCAGTGGGGATTGTGACAAACACGCTGTCCAATGGTGTGTGTGACACACACTCTCTGTCCAATGGGGTTTGTGACACACACGCTGTCCAATAGTGTTTGTGACACACACACGCTATCCAATGGGGTTGTGACACATATACTAGCCAGTGGGCCTTGTGACACACACACTGTCTAACTGGCTTGTGACACACACGCTGTCCAATAGTGTTTGTGACACACACTCTGCCCCATGGGGTTTTTGACACACACACTGTCCAATGGGGATTGTGACATACACACTGTCCAATAGGGTTTGTTACACACACATGCTATACAATGGGGTTTCTGAAACGCACACTTTCTCATGGGGTTTGTGAAACACACACGCTGTCCCATGGGGTTTGTGACACACATGCTGAACAATTGGGTTTGTTACACACACACTGTCCAATGGTGTTTGTGACACGAATGCTGTCCAGGGGGTTTTGTGAAACACACACTGTCCAATAGGGTTTGTGACACACACTCTGCCCCATGGGGTTTGTGATACACACACTGTCCAATGGGGATTGTGGCACACACACGCTGTCCAATGGGGATTGTGACACACACACGCTGTCCAATGGGGTTTGTGACACACACGCTGTCCTATGGGGTTTGTGAAACACACAATCTGTCCAATGGTGTTCGTGACACACATGCTGTCCAGTGGGGTTTTTGACACACACAGTGACCAGGGGGGTTTGTGACACACACAGGCTGTTCAATGGGGTTTGTGACACACACGCTGTCCAATGGGACTTGCGACACACACTGTCCAGGTGGGTTTCTGACACACATGCTCTCCAATGGGGATTGTGACACACATGCTGTCCAATGGGGTTTATGACACACACACTCTGTCCAATGGGGTTTGTAGACAAACACACAGTCCAGGAGGGTTTGTGACGCACACGCTGTCCAATGGGGTTTGTGACACACGCACTGTTCAAAGGGGTTTGTGGCACACACTCTGTCCAATGGGTTTTGTGGACACACACACATTGTCCAATGGTGTTTGTGAGAAACACTGTCCAATGGGCTTTCTTGCACACACACGCTGTGCAATTTTATTTCTGACAAAGACGCTGTCCAATGGGGTTTGTGAAACACACACTGTACAATGGGTTTTGTGACACACACACTGTCCAATGGGGTTTGTGACACACACACTGTACAATGGGATTTGTGACACACACGCTGTCCAATGGGGATTGTGACACACATGCTCACCAATGGGGATTGTGACACACACAATGTCCATGCCGGTTTGTGACACACACACTGTCCAATGGGGATTGTGACGCATACACTGTCCAATGGGGTTTCTCACAAACACTCTGACCAATGGTGTTTGTGAAAACACTCTATCCAATGGGTTTGTCACGCACACTCTCTCCAAAGGGTTTGTGACAAACACGCTGTCCAATGGGGATTGTGACAAACATGCTGTCGAATGGGGTTTGTGACACACACACTCTGTCCAATGGGCTTGTGACACACACGATGTTCAATGGGGTTCGTGACACACACTCTGTCCAATGGGGTTTGTGACACACACACTGTCCAAAGGGGTTTGTGACACACATGCTGTCCAATGGGGTTTGTGACACATACGCACTGTCCAATGAGGTTATGACACACACGCTGTCCAATGGTGTGTGTGACACACACACGCTGTCCACTGGGGTTTGTGACACACAGTGACCAGGGGGGTTTGTGACACACACAGGCTGTTCAATGGGGTTTGTGACACTCACGCTGTCCAATGGGATTTGCGACACACACTGTACGGGTGGGTTTCTGACACACATGCTCTCCAATGGGGATTGTGACACACACGTTGTACAATGGGGTTTGTGACACACACACTGTCCAAAGGGGTTTGTGACACACATGCTGTCCAATGGGGTTTGTGACACACAGACACTGTCCCATAGGGTTTGTGACGCACACACTGTCCAATGGGAATTGTGACACTCACACTCTGTCCAAAGGGCTGGTGACACACACGCTGTCTAATGGGGATTGTGACATACACACTGTCCAATAGGGTTTGTAACACGCACACGCTATACAATGGGGTTTGTGAAACGCACACTTTCTCATGGGGTTTGTGAAACACACACGCTGTACCATTGGATTTGTGACACACACGCTGAACAATTGGGTTTGTTACACAGACACTGCCCAATGGTGTTTGTGACACACATGCTGTGCAATGGGGTTTATGACACACACACTCTGTCCAATGGGGTTTGTAGACAAACACACACTCCAGGGGGGTTTGTGACGCACAATCTGTCCAATGGGGTTTGTGACACACACGCTGTCCAATGGGGATTGTGACACACACACGCTGTCCAATGGGGTTTGTCACACAGACACTGTACAATGGGGTTTGTGACACACACAATGTGCAATGACGATTGTGAAACACACACGCTGTCCAAAGGTGTTTGTGACATGCATGCTGTCCAATGGGGTTTGTGACACACACGCTGTCCAATAGGGATTGTGACACACACATGCTATCCAATGGGGTTTGTGACACATAGACTGTCTAGTGGGCCTTGTGACACACACACTGTGCAATGAGGATTGTGACACACACACGCTGTCCAATGGGGTTTGTCACACAGACACTGTACAATGGGGTTTGTGACACACACAATGTGCAATGACGATTGTGAAACACACACGCTGTCCAAAGGTGTTTGTGACATGCATGCTGTCCAATGGGGTTTGTGACACACACTCTGTCCAATGGGGTTTGTGACAAATACACGCTGTCCAATGCTGTTTGTAACACAGACGCTGTCCAATGGGGTTTGTGACACACACACTGTCCAATGGGTTTTTGTAACACATACACTCTGTGCAATGGGGCTTATGACACATACGCTGTCCAACGGGTTTCGTGACACACACACTGCTAATAGCGTTTGTGAACACACACACGGTCCAATGGGGATTGTGACACACACACTGTCCAATGGGGTTTCTGACACACACACTGTCCAATGGGGTTTGTGACATGGATGCTGTCCAATGGGGATTGTGACAAACACGTTGTCCAATGGTGTGTGTGACACACACACTGTCCAATGGGGATTGTGACACTCACACTCTGTCCAATGGGGTTTGTGACACACACACTGTCCAATGGGGATTGTGACACTCACACTCTGTCCAATGGGGTTTGTGACACACACAATCTGTTCAATGGGGTTTGTGACACACACGCTGTCCAATAGGGTTTGTGATACACACACTGTCCAATAGGGTTTGTGACGCACACGTTGTCCAATGGGAATTGTGACGCATACACTCTATCCAATGGGCTTTGTGACATACACGCTGACCAATTGGGTTTGTTAAACACACACTGTCCAAAGGTATTTGTGACACGCATACTGTCCAATAGAGTTTGTGACACACACACGCTATCCAATGGGGTTTGTGATACACACACTTTCTTATGGGTTTTGTGACACACACGCTATACAACGGGTTTTGTGACACACATACTGTCCAATGGGGATTGTGACACACACATGATGTCCAATGGTGTCTGTGACACACACGCTGTCCAATGGGGTTAGTGAGACGCACACTTTCTCATGGAGTTTGTGACACACACACGCTGTCCCATGGGGTTTGTGACACACACGCTGAACAATTGTGTTTGTTATACACACACTGTCCAATGGTGTTTGTGACACGCATGCTGTCCAGTGGGTTTTGTGACACACACACTGTCCAATAGGGATTGTGACATGCACAATTTCTCATGGGGTTTGTATACACACACACGCTGTCCCATGGGGTTTGTGACACACATGCTGTCCAATGGGGTTTGTTACACACACAATGTCCCACGGGTTTGTGAACACGCATGCTGTCCAGTGGGTTTTGTGACACACAAACTATCCAATAGGGTTTGTGACAAACACACGCTATCCTATGGGGTTTGTGACACACACACTGTCGAAAGGGGTTTGTGATAAACACGCTGACCAATGGGTATTGTGACACACACGCTCACCAATGGGGACTGTGACACACACAATGTCTATGCCGGTTTGTGTCACACACACTGTCCAATGGGGTTTGTTACACATACACTGTCCAATGGGATTTCTCACAAACACTCCGTCCAATGGGGTTTGTGACACACACTCTATCCAATGGCGTTTGTCACACACACTCTGTCCAATGGAGTTTGTGACACACACGCTGTCCAATGGGGCTTGTGACAAACACGCTGTAGAATGGGGTTTGTGACACACACACTCTGTCCAATGGAGTTCGTGACACACACGCTGTCCATTGGGGATTGTGAGAAACACGCTGTAGAATGGGGTTTGTGACACACACTCTCTGTCCAATGGGCTTGTGACACACACGGTGTCCAATGGCGTTCGTGACATAGACTCTGTCCAGTGGGGTTTGTGACACACACACGATGTCCAATGGTGTCTGTGACACACACGCTGTCCAATGGACAGGGTTTGTGACATACAGAAGCTATCCAATAGGGATTGTGACATGCACAATTTCTCATGGGGTTTGTATACACACACACGCTGTCCCATGGGGTTTGTGACACACATGCTGTTCAATGGGGTTTGTTACACACACAATGTCCAATGGGTTTGTGAACACGAATGCTGTCCAGTGGGTTTTGTGAAACACACACTATCCAATAGGGTTTGTGACACACACACGCTATACAATGGGGTTAGTGACACACACGCTGTCCAATGGGGTTTGTGACACACACACTGTCCAAAGGGTTTGTGACACACACGCTGTCCAATGGGTATTGTGACACACACACACTGTGTGATGGGGATTGTGACACACACACTCTGTCCAATGGGGTTTATGACACACACGCTGTCCAATGGGTTTTGTGACACACACGCTGTCTAATGGGGATTGGGACACACACACTCTGTCCAATGGTTATTGTGACACAGACGGTGTCCTATGGGTTTTGTGAAACACACAATCTGTCCAATGGTGTTTGTGACACATATGCTGACCAATTGTGTTTGTTACACACAAACTGTCCAATGGTGTTTGTGACACGCATGCTGTCCAATGGGTTTTGTGACACAAACTCTGTCCAATGGGCTGGTGACACACACGCTGTCCAATGGGGTTTGTGACACACACACTGAGCAGGGGGGTTTGTGACACAAACAGGCTCTTCAATGGGTTATTTGACACACACGCTATCCAACGGGGTTTGTGACACGTACACTTTCCAATGGGTTTTGTGACACACGCACTTTCCAATGGGGTTTGTGACACACACACGCTGTCCCATGGGGTTGCTGACACATACGCTGAGCAATTTGGTTTGTTACACACACACTTTCCAATGGTGTTTGTGACACACATGCTGTCCAATGGGTTTTGTGACACAAACTCTGTCCAATGGGCTGGTGGCACACACTCTGTCCAATGGGGTTTGTGATACACACACTGACCAGTGGGGTTTGTGACACACACAGGCTGTTCAATGGGGTTTGTGACACACACGCTGTCCAATGGGATTTGCGACACACACTGTCCAATGGGGTTTCTGACACACATGCTCTCCAATGGGGATTGTAACACACATGCTCTCCAATGGGCTTCATGACACACACACTCTGTCCAATGGAGTTTGCGACAAACACACTGTCCAGGGGGGTTTGTGAGACACACGCTGTCCAATGGGGTTTGTGACACACACGATGTCCAATGGAGATTGTGACACACACACGCTGTCCAATGGGGTTTGTCACACAGACAGTGTACAATGGGGTTTGTGACACACACACTGTGCAATGAGGATTGTGACACACCCACGCTCTCCAATGGTGTTTGTGACACGCCTGCTGTCCAATGGGTTTTGAGACACACTCACTGTCCATGGGGGTTTATGTACCCCACGATGTCCAGTGGGGTTTGTGACCCACACACTGTCCAATGGAGTGTCTGACACACATGCTGTCCAATGGGGATTGTGACACACACGCTGTCCAATGGGGTTTGTGACACACAAACTGTGCAACTGGGATTGTGACACACACACGCTGTCCAATGGTGTTTGTGACACGCATGCTGTCCAATGGATTTTGTGACACACGCACTGTCCAATGGGGTTTGTGATACACAAACTGTGCAATTGGGATTGTGACACACACACGCTATCCAATGATGTTTGTGACAAACACACGCTGTCCAAAGGTGTTTGTGACACACACGCTGTCCAATGCGCTCTCTCACACACACTCTGTCCAATGGGGATTGTGACACACACTCGCTGTCCAATGGTGTTTGTGACACGGATGCTGTCCAATGGTGTTTGTGACACACACGCTGTCGAATGGGGTTTCTGACACACAAACTGTCCAATGGGGTTTGTGAACACACACACACTGTCCAATGGTAATTGTGACACACACGCTGTCCAATGGGGACTGTGACACACACAATGTCAATAGGGTTTGTGACACACACACTGTCCAAAGGGGATTGTGAAACACACACTGTACAATGGGGTTTGTGACACACACTCTGTCCAATGGGGTTTGTGTTACACACTCTGTCCAATGGGGTTTGTGAAACACACACACTCTCCAATGGGGATTGTGAAACACACACACTTTCCAATGGGGTTTATGACACACACGCTGTCCAGTGGGGTCTGTGACACACACACTCTTACCAATGGGTTTTGTGACACACTCGCTGTCCAATGGGGATTGTGACAAACACGCTGTCCAACGGGGTTTGTGACACACACGCTGTCGAGTGGGATTTGTGACATACTCACTGTCCAAGAGGGTTTCTGACACACTCATGCTATCCAATGGGGTTTGTGACACACACACTATCTAATGGGGTTTGTGACAAACACGCTATACAATTCCTTTTGTGACACACACTGTGTCCAATGGCATTTGTGACACACGGACACTGTCCAATGGGGTTTCTCACACACACTCGGTCCAACGGAGATTGTGACACAGAATCGCTGTCCAATGGTGTTTGTGACACGGATGCTGTTCACTGGTGTCTGTGACATACAAGCTGTCCAGTGGGGTTTCTGACACACACACTGTCCAATGGTGTTTGTGACACACACTCTGTCCAATAGGGTTTGTGCCCCACACTCTGTCCAATAGGGATTGTGATACACACACGATGTCCAATGGGGTTTTTGACACGCACTCTGTCCAATGGGGTTTGTCACACACACTCTGTCAAACGGGGAGTGTGACATACACACGCTGTCGAATGGGGTTTTTGACACATCCACTGTCCAATGAAATTTATGACACACACACACTGTACAATGGGAACTGTGACACACACACTGTCCAAAGGGGATTGTGACACACACACTGTGCAACGGGTTTCGTGACACACACACTGCCAATAGGGTTTGTGACACACACACTGTCCAAAGGGGATTGTGACACACACTCTGTCCAATGGGGTTTGAGACACACGCTCTGTCCAGTGGGGTTTGTGACACACACACCTTCCAATGGGGTTTGTTACACACACGCTGTACAATGGGGATTGTGACACACACACGCTATCCAAAGGGGTTTGTGACACAAACACTTTCCAGTTGGGTTTGTGACACACACTCTCTGTCCAATGGTGCTTGTGACACACACGCTGTCCAAAGGGTTTCGTGATACACACGCTGTCCAGTGTGTTTTGTGACACACACATTCTGACCAAAGGGCTTGTGACACACACGCTGTCCAATAGTGATTTTGACACACATGATGTCCAATGGGGTTTGTGACACACACACTGTCCAAAGGGGTTTGTGACACACACGCTGTCCAGTGGGGTTTGTGATACACACGCTGTCCAATTGGGATGGTGACAAACACACTCTTTCCAATTCTGTTAATGACACGCATACTGTTCAATGGGGTGTGTGACACACACACTGTCCATGGGTCTTTGTGACACACACACTGTGTCCAATGGGGTTTGTGACACACACACTGTCCAGGGGAGTTTGTGAAACACACACTGTACATGGGTTTGTGTCACACACACTCTGTCCAATGACGTTTGTGACACACACACTGTCCAGGGGAGTTTGTGACATACACTGTCCAATGGGGTTTGTGACACACACTCTGTCCAATGGTGTTTGTGACACACACGCTGTCCAGTGGGGTTTGTGACACCACACAGTGTCCAATGGGCATTGTGAAACCCACGCTGTCCAGTGGGGATTGTGACAAACACGCTGTCCAACGGGGTTCGTGACACACAGGCTATGCAATGGGGTTTGTGACACACACACTTTCTAAAGGGGTTTGTGACACACACGCTATACAATGGCTTTTTTGACACACACACTGTCCAATGGGGACTGTAACACACACGCTATGTCCAATGGTGTTTGTGACACACACAATTTACAATGAGGTTTGTGATACACACACTTTGCAATGGGATTTGTGACACACACACGCTGTCCCATGGGGTTTGTGAAACACAGGCTGAACAATTGGGTTTGTGTCACACACAACTTCCAATGGGATTTGTGACACACACATTGTCCAATAGGGTTTGTGACACACACACTCTCTCTAATGGGGTTTGTGACACACACAATCTATCCAATGGGGTTTGACACACACTTTCCAATGGGGTTTGTGACACACACGCTCTACAATAAGGATTGTTACACACACATTCTGTAAAATGGGTTTCGTGACACACACTCTTTCCAGTGGGTTTTATGACACACACACTGTCCAATAGGTTTTGTGACACAAACACGCTATCCATAGGGTTTGTGAACACAAACACTTTCCAATGGGGTTTGTGACACATACACTCTGTCCAATGTTGCTTGTGACACACACGCTGTCCAAAGGGGTTCGTGACACACACGCTGTCCAATAGTGAGTGTGACACACATGATGTCCAATGGGGTTTGAGAGACACACACTGTCCAAAGGGTTTTGTGACACACACGCTGTCCAGAGGGGTTTGTGACACACACATTCTGTCCAATGTGTCTTGTGATACACACGCTCTCCAATGGGTTTTGTCACACACACGCTGTCCAATGGAGTTTGTGACACACATGCTGTCAAATGGGTATTGTGACACACACACTGTCCAATGGGTTTTGTGAAACACACGCTGTCCAGTGGGGTTTGTGACACACACACTGTCTAATGGGGTTTGTGACACACACACTCTGTCAAATGGGGTTTGTGACACACACACTATGTCCAATGGGGTTTGAGACACAGACTGTCTAAAAGGGTTTGTCACACACACACGCTGTCCAATGGGGTTTGTGACACACACACTGTCCAATGGGGTTTGTGACACACACGCTCACCGATGGGGATTGTGAAACAACCAATGTCCATGATAGTTTGTGACACACACACTTTCGAATGGGGTTTGTGACACACACACTGTGCAATGGGGTTTCTCACACATGCTCTGTCCAGTGGGTTTTGTGACACACACACTTTCCAATGGGGTTTGTGACACACACGCTGTACAATGGGGATTGTGACACACACACACTGTCAAATGGGTTTCGTGACACACACTCTGTCCAGTGGGTTTTATGACACAAACACTGTCCAATAGGTTTTGTGACACACACGCTATCCAAAGGGGTTTGTGACACAAACACTTTCCAATGGGGTTTGTGACACACACACTCTGTCCAATGGTGCATGTGACACACATGCTGTCCAAAGGGGTTCGTGACACACACGATGTCCAATGGGGTTTGAGAAACACACACTGTACAAAGGGGTTTGTGACACACACGCTGTCCAGTGGGGTTTGTGATACACACATTCTGTCCAATGGCTCTTGTGAAACACACGCTGTCCAATGGGGTTTGTGATACACACACGCTGTCCAATTGTGTTTGTGACACGCATGCTGTCCAATGGGGTTTGTGACACATACACTGTCTAATGGGGTTTGTGACACACACACTCTGTCCAATGGGGTTTGTGACACACATACTGTCCAGGGGGGTTTGTGACACACACACTCTGTCCAATGGGGTTTGTGACACACACACTGTCCAGGGGAGTTTGTGACACACACACTGTCCAATGGGTTTTGTCATACACACTCTGTCCAATGGGGTTTGTGACACACACACAGTCTAATGGGGTTTGTCACACACACACACTGTCCAATTGTGTTTGTGACACACACGCTGTCCAGCGGGGTTTGTGGCACACAGACTGTCCAATAGGGTTTGTGACACACACACGCTTTTCAATGGGGTTTGTGACACACACAGTGTCCAATGGGGATTGTGACACACACACGATGTCCAATGGTGTTTCTGACACACACACTATCCAAAGGGGTTTGTGACATGCACACTTTTACATGGGGTTTCGACACACACACGTTATCCTATGGGGTTAGTACACTCACACTTTCCAATGGGTTTTGTGACACACACACTGTCCAGTGGGCCTTGTGAAACACACACTCTGTCCAATGGGTTTTGTCACACACACTCTGTCCAATGGGGTTTGTGACACACACACTGTCCAATGGGGTTTGTGACACACACTCTGCCCCATGGGGTTTGAGACACACACGTTCACCAATAGGAATTGTGACATGCACAATGTCCATGAGGGTTTGTGACACACACACTGTCCAATGGGGTTTGTGACACACACACTATCCAATGGCTTTTTTGACAAACACACGCTCTCCCATGGGGTTTGTGACACACACGCTGACTAATTGGGTTTGTTACACACACACTGTCCAATGGTGTTTGTGACACGCTGTCGAATGGGTTTTGTGAGACACACTCTATCCAATGGGCTTGTGACACACACGCTCCCCAATTGGGTTTTTGACACACACACTGACCAGGAGGGCTTGTGACACACACACGCTGTCCAATCGGGTTTGTGACACACACACTGTGCAATGAGGATTGTGACACACACACGATGTCCAAAGGTGTTTGAGACATGCATGCTGTCCAATGGGGTTTGTGACACACACACTGTCCAATGGTTTTTGTGACACACACACTGTCCAATGGGGTTTGTGACACACACTCTGCCCAATGGGGATTGTGACACACACGCTCTCCCATAGGGTTTGTTGACACACACACTGTCCAATGAGGTTTGTGACACACACACTGTGTAATGGGGACTGTGACACACACAATGTCTGGGGGCGTTTGTGGCAGACACACTGTCCAATGGGGTTTGTGACACACACGCTGTCCAATGGGGATTGTGACACACACAATGTCCAGGACGGTTAGTGACACACACACTCTCCAACGGGGTTTGTGACACACACACTGTCCAATGGGGTTTCTCACACACACTCTGTCCAATTGTCTTTGTGGCACACACTCTGTCCAATGGGGTTTGTGAACACACACGCTGTCCAATGGGGATTGTGAAAAAAACGCTGTCCAATGGTGTTTGTGACACACGCAATGTCGAATGGGTTTTGTTACACACACGCTGTCCACATGGGTTTGTGACACACACACTGTCAAATGGGTTTTGTGACACACACACTGACCAGGGGGTTTTGTGCCACACACACGCTGTCCAATGGGGTTTATGACACACACACCCTGTCCCATGGGCTTGTGACAAACACGCTGTCCAATGGTGTTTGTGACACATACTCTGTCCCATGGGGTTTGTGACACACACACTGTCCAATGGTGATTGTGACACAAAGACGCTGTCCAGTGGTGTTTGTGACTCACACACTTTCCAATGGGGTTTGTGAAACACACACTGTGCAATATGGATTGTGACACACTAGCGCTGTCCCATGGGGATTGTGACACACAAACTGTCCAGGGGTGTTTGTGACACACACACTGTCCAATGGCATTCGTGACACACATGCTATCCAATGGGTTTGTGAGACACACACTTTCCAATCGGGTTTGTGACATACACACGCTGTCCAATAGTGTATGTGACACACACACTGTCCAATGGGGTTTGTCACACACACTCTGTCCAGAGGGGTTTGTGACGCACACACTGTCCAATGGGGTTTGAGACACACACACACTGTCCAGGGGGGTTTGTGACACGCATGTTATCCAATGGGGTTTGTGACAGACACACTTTCCAATGGGGTTAGCGACACACACACTGCGCATTTGGGAGTATGACACACACACGCTGTCGAATCGGGCTTGTGACACACCAACTGTCTACTGGGGATTGTGACACACACGCTATCCAATGGGGATTGTGACACACACAATGTCCAGTAGGGCTTGTGACACACACACTGTCCAATGGGGCTTGTCACACACACACTGTCCAATGGGGTTTCTCACACACACTCTGTCCAATGTACTTTGTGAAGCACACTCTGTCCAATGGGGTTTGTGAAGACACACGCTGTCCAATGGGGATTGTGACAAACAGGCTGTACAATGGGGTTGTGATACACACACTCTGTCCAATGGGCTTCTGACACACACGCTGCCCAATGGAGCTTGTGACACACACTCTGTCCAGGTGGGTTTGTGAAAAAAACACTGTCCAATGGGGATTGTGACACACACTCTGTCCCATGCGATTTGTGACGCACACACTGTCCAATGGGGATTGTGACAAACACACTGTCCAATGGGGTTTGTGACACACACACTGTATGTGGGTATTTGTGACACACTCACTGGCCAGGGGGGTTTGTGACACACACACTGTCCAATGGCATTCGTGACACACACAGTGTCCCCGGGGGTTTGTGACACACACGCTGTCCAATGGGGATTGTGACACACACACTCTCCAGGGGGGTTTGTGACACACATGATGTCCAATGTGGTTTGTTACACACACACTTTCCAATGGGGTTTGTGACACACACACTGAGCATTTTATATTATGTCACACACACGCTGTCCAATGGGGTTTGTGACACACAAACTGTCCACTGGGGATTGTGACACACACGCTATCCAATGGGGATTGTGATACACACATTTTCCAATGGAGTTTGTGACACACACGCTTTCCAATGGGGATTGTGACACACACACTGTCCAGGGGGGTTTGTGACACACATGATGTCCAATGGGGTTTGTTACACACATGCTTTCCAATGGGGTTTGTGACACACACACTGCGCATTTGGTATTATGACACAAACACGCTCTCGAATCGGGCTTGTGACACACAAACTGTCCACTGGGGATTGTGACACAGACGCTATCCAATGGGGATTGTAAAACACACATTTTCCAATGGGGTTTGTGACACACATGCTGTCCAAAGAGGTTTGTGACACACACGGTGACATATTGGGTTTGTAATACACACACTGTGCAATGTGGTTTGTGACACACATGCTGTCCAATGGGGATTGTGAACACACAAACTCACCAGGGTGGTTTGTGACACACACACTGTCCAAAGGAGTTTGTGACACACACGCAGACCAATTTCGCTTGTTACACACACACTGTGCAATGTGGTTTGTGACACACATGCTGTCCAATGGGGATTGTGAACACACAAACTCACCAGGGGGGTTTGTGACACACACACTGTCCAATGGGGTTCATGACACACAAGCTGTCCAATGGGGTTTGTGACTCACACGATGTCCGGGGGAGTTTGTAACACACACACTGTCCAATGGGGTTTGTGACACACAGGCTGTCCAATGGGGATTGTGACAAACACAATGTCCAAGACGGTTTGTGTCACACACACTGTCCAATGGGGTTTGTGACACACACACTGTCCAATGGGGTTTCTCACACACACACTGTCCAATTGACTTTGTGCCACACACTCTTTCCAATGGGCTTCTGAGACACACGCTGTCCAACGGCGCTTGTGACACACACTCTGTCCAGGTGGGTTTGTGACACACACACAGTCCAATGGGGTTTGTGACACACACTCTGTCCCATGGGGTTTGTGATACACACACTGTCCAATTGGGTTTGTGACACACACACAATGTCCACTTGGGTTTGTGACACACAAACTGCCCAAGGGGGTTTGTGTCACACATGATGTCCAATGGGGTTTATGACACACACACTGCCCAATGGCGTTCGTGACACACACAGTGTCCACGGGGGTTTGTGACACACACGCTGTCCATTGGGGATTGTGACACACACACTGTCCAGGGGGCTCTTTGACACATACACTGTCCAATGGCTTTCGTGACACTAATAGTGTTCACGGGGGTTGGTGACACACACACTGTTCAATGGGTATTGTTACACACACATGCTGTCCAATGGGGTTTGTGACACACACACTGTCCAATGGGTTTTGTGACACACACGCTGTCCAATGGGGATTGTGACACACACACTGTTCGGGGGGATTTGTGACACACACGCTGTAAAATGTGTTTTTGACACCACACTCTGTCCAATGGGGCTTGTGGCACACATGTTGTCCAACGGGGTTCGTGACACACACTGTCCAGTGAGGTTTGTGACACACACTCTGTCCAATGGGGTTAGTGACACACACTTTCCTTTGGTTTTGTGACACACACACAATATCCTATGGGGTTTGTGACACACACACTGTCCAGGGGGTTTTGTGACACAGAGACTGTACAAGGGGGATTGTGACAGACACGTTGTCCAATGGGGTATGTGACACATACACTGTCCTGGGGGGTTTGTGACACACACGCTGTCTAATGTGGTTTGCGACACAGAGACTCTCCACGGGTATTTGTGACACACACGCTGTCCAGAGGGGTTTGTGACACACACACTGTCCAATGGGTATTATGACACACACACTCCGACCACTTGGGTTTGTGACACACACACTGTGCAATGGAGTTTGGCACTAGAGACACGCTGTCCAATGGTGTTTGTGACACGGATGCAGTCCAATGGGTTTTGTTACACAAAACTGTTCAGGGGGGTTTGTGAGACAGACACTGTCCAATGGGTATTGTGAAACACACTCTTTCCAATGGGGTTTGTGAAATACTTGCTGTCCAGTAGTGTTTGTGACACACACGCTGCCCAATGGCGTTTGTGACAAACATGGTGTCAAATGGGGTTTGTAATACACACACTGTCCAGGGGTTTTGTGACACACACGCTGTCCAATGGGGTTTGTCACACGCACTCTGTCCAATGGGAATTGTGACACACAAACACTGTCCAATGGGGTTTGTGAGAAACACGCGGTCCAATGGGGTTTGTGACACACACACGCTTTCCAAAGGGGATTGTGAAACACACATGCTGTCTGATGGAGTTTGTGACACGGATTCCGTCCAACGGGGTTCGTGACACACACACTGTCCAGTGAGGTTTGTGACGCACACGCTATCCAATGGTGTTAGTGATAAACACACTTTCAGATGGGTATTGTGACACACGCACTTTCCAGTGGGGTTTGTGATACACACTCTGTCCAACGGGTTTTGTGACACACACACTGCCTAATGGCGTTTGTGACACACACACTTTCCAATGGGGTTTCTGACACACACACGCTCTCCAATGGTGTTTGTGACACACACGCTGTCCAATGGGGTTTGTCACATCCTCTCTGTCCAATGGGGTTTATGACACACACAGGTTCCAATGGGGTTTGTGACACACACACTGTCCAATGGGGATTCTGACACACACACGGTGTCTAAAGGTGTTTGTGACACGGATGTATTTCAATGGGTTTTGTTACACACACAATGTCTAGGGGGTTTTGCGACACAGACTCTGTCCAACGGGGATTGTGACACACATACTGTCCAGGGGGTTTGTGACACACACACTGTCCAATGGGGTTTGTGACGCACATACTGTCTCGGGGGGTCTGTGACACACACGCTGTCCAATGTAGTTTGTGACACACAGGCTGTCCAATGGGGTTTGTAACACAAAGACTCTCAATGGGTGTTTGTGACACACACGTTGTCCACACGGGTTTGTGACACACACACTGTACAATGGGGTTTGTGACATACACACGGTGTCCAAAGCGGATTGTGACAAATACACGCTGTACCATGGGATTTGTGACACGCATGCAGTCCAATGTGGTCTGTGACACACACACTATCCAGTGGGGTCTGTGACACACACGCTGTCCAGTAGGGTTTGCTACACACACACGCTATCCAATGGGTATTGTGACACACACAAATTCTGTCCAAAGGGGTTGGTGACACAGAAAATGTCCAATGTGTTTTGTGACAAACATGCTGTGCAATGGGGATTATGACACACAAACGATGTCCAATGGTGTTTGTGACACGGGTGCTGTCCAATGGCGTTTGTTACACACACACTGTCCAGGGGTTTTTTGACACAGACACTGTCTAATGGCGATTGTTACACACACGCTGTCCAACGCGGTTTGTGAGACACAGGATGTCCAGGTCAGTTTGTGACACACACGCTGTCCAGGTGAGTTTGTGACACACACACTGTCCAATGGGTATTATGACACACACACTCCGACCACTTGGGTTTGTGACACACACACTGTGCAATGGGGTTTGGCACTAGAGACACGCTGTCCAATGGTGTTTGTGACACGGATGCAGTCCAATGGGTTTTGTTACACAAAACTGTTCAGGGGGGTTTGTGAGACAGACACTGTCCAATGGGTATTGTGAAACACACTCTTTCCAATGGGGTTTGTGAAATACCTGCTGTCCAGTAGTGTTTGTGACACACACGCTGCCCAATGGCGTTTGTGACAAACACGGTGTCAAATGGGGTTTGTAATACACACACCGTCCAGGGGTTTTGTGACACACACACTGTCCAATGGGGTTTGTCACACGCACTCTGTCCAATGGGAATTGTGACACACAAACACTGTCCAATGGGGTTTGTGAGAAACACGCGGTCCAATGGGGTTTGTGACACACACACGCTTTCCAAAGGGGATTGTGAAACACACATGCTGTCTGATGGAGTTTGTGACACGGATTCCGTCCAACGGGGTTCGTGACACACACACTGTCCAGTGAGGTTTGTGACGCACACGCTATCCAATGGTGTTAGTGATAAACACACTTTCAGATGGGTATTGTGACACACGCACTTTCCAGTGGGGTTTGTGATACACACTCTGTCCAACGGGTTTTGTGACACACACACTGCCTAATGGCGTTTGTGACACACACACTTTCCAATGGGGTTTCTGACACACACACGCTCTCCAATGGTGTTTGTGACACACACGCTGTCCAATGGGGTTTGTCACATCCTCTCTGTCCAATGGGGTTTATGACACACACAGGTTCCAATGGGGTTTGTGACACACACACTGTCCAATGGGGATTCTGACACACACACGGTGTCTAAAGGTGTTTGTGACACGGATGTATTTCAATGGGTTTTGTTACACACACAATGTCTAGGGGGTTTTGCGACACAGACTCTGTCCAACGGGGATTGTGACACACATACTGTCCAGGGGGTTTGTGACACACACACTGTCCAATGGGGTTTGTGACGCACATACTGTCTCGGGGGGTCTGTGACACACACGCTGTCCAATGTAGTTTGTGACACACAGGCTGTCCAATGGGGTTTGTAACACAAAGACTCTCAATGGGTGTTTGTGACACACACGCTGTCCACACGGGTTTGTGACACACACACTGTACAATGAGGTTTGTGACATACACACGGTGTCCAAAGCGGATTGTGACAAATACACGCTGTACCATGGGATTTGTGACACGCATGCAGTCCAATGTGGTTTGTGACACATACACTATCCAGTGGGGTCTGTGACACACACGCTGTCCAGTAGGGTTTGCTACACGATGTCCAATGGTGTTTGTGACACGGGTGCTGTCCAATGGCGTTTGTTACACACACACTGTCCAGGGGGGTTTTTGACACAGACACTGTCTAATGGCGATTGTTACACACACGCTGTCCAACGCGGTTTGTGAGACACAGGATGTCCAGGTCAGTTTGTGACACACACGCTGTCCAGGTGAGTTTGTGACACACACGCTGTCCAATGGCGTTTGTGACACACACACTGTCCAGGTGGGTTTGTGACACACACGGTGTCCAATGGGGTTTGTGACACGCATGCTGTCCAATGGTGTTTGTGACACACACACTGTCCATAGGGGTTTGTGACACAGATGCTGTCCAATGTGGTTTGTGAAACACACGATGTGCAATGGGGTTTGTGACACACAAACTGTCAAGGTGGGTTTGTGAAACACACACTGCTCAAAGGGGTTTGTGACACACACGCTGTACAGTGGTGTTTGTGACAGGCATGCTGTCCAATGGTGTTTGTGACACACAGGCTGTCCAATGGGGATTGTGATACACACACGCTGTCCAATGGTGTTTGTGACTCGGATTCTGTACAATGGGGTTTGTGACACACACACTGTCCAATGGGGTTTGTGACACACACACGCTGACCAATGGGGTTTGTGACACAAACACTGTCCAATGGGGTTTGTGACACACACACGCTGTCCAATGGTGTTTGTGAACACGCATGGTTTCCAATGGGTCTTGTGACACACACACTGTCCAGGGGGCTTTGTGACACACACGATGTCCAATGGGATTGGTGACACACACGCTGTCCAGTGGGGATTGTGACACACACACGCTGTCTAGAGGGGATAGTGACACACACACGTTGTCCAATGGTGTTTGTGACACGGATACTGTCCAATGCGGTTTGTGACACACACAACGTCCAACGGGGTTTGTGACACACACGCTGTCCAAGGGGTTCGTGAGACACACACTGTCCAGTGAGGTTTGTGACACACACTCTGTCCAATGGGGTTAGTGACACACACACTTTCCTTTGGTTTTGTGACACACACACAATATCCAATGGGGTTTGTGACACACACACTGTCTAATGGGGTATGTGATACACACATGCTTTCCAATGGTGTATGTGACACGCATGTTGTCCAATGGGGTTTGTGACTCACATGCTGTCCAATGGTGTTTGTGACACACACACGGTGTATAATGGTGTTTCTGACACAGATAATTTTCAATGGGGTTTTTTAGAGACACAATGTCTAGGGGGGGTTTGTGACACAGGCACTGTGCAATGGGGATTGTCGCACACACACTGTCCAAGGGGGTTTATGACACATACACAGTCCAGGTGGGTTTGTGACACGCACTCTGTCCAAAGGGGTTTGTGACACAGAGACTCTCCAGGGGTTTTTGCGACCCACACACTGTCCAGAGGGGTTTGTGACACACACACTGTCTAATGGGTTTTGTGATACACACACCCTTTCCAATAGTGTATGTGACACGCATGCTGTATAATGGGGTTTGTGACACACACACTGTCCAGGGGGGTTTATGACACACACAATGTCCGATACGGTTTGTAACACACACACGCAATCTTATGGGGTTTGTGAAACACACGCTGTCAAATGGGGTTTGTGACACACACACTGTCCATGGGGGATTGTGTCACACACAAACTCTGTCCAATGGGGTTGGTAATACACCAACTATCCAATGGGGTTTGTGACACACATGCTCTCCATTGGTGTTTGTGACACACACACTGTCAATAGGGGTTTGTGACACACACGCTGTCCAATCGGGTTTGTGACACACACGCTGTCCAGGAGAGTTTGTGACACACACGCAGTCCAATGGGTTTTGTGAAACAAACACTGTTTGGCGGGGTTTGCGACACACACAATGTCCAA
Organism: Columba livia; assembly: GCF_036013475.1. NCBI lineage: Eukaryota > Metazoa > Chordata > Aves > Columbiformes > Columbidae > Columba > Columba livia. Next base: position 272,395 of record NW_027043021.1, read on the forward strand.
TGGGGTTTGTGAAACACAGGCTGTCCAATGCGGATTGTGACACACACACTGTCCAGGGGGGTTTGTGACACACACACTGTCCAATGGGGTTTCTGACACACACACGATATCCAAAGGGGTTTGTGACACACACACGCTGTCCAATGAGGCTTGTAACACACAGGCTGTCTAATGGGGTTCGTGACACACACGCTGTCAAATGGGGTTTGTGACACACACACTTTCTAATCGGGATTGTGACACACACACGCTGCCCAATGGGGTTTGTGACACACACGCTGTCCAATGGGATTTGTCACACACACACTCTGTCCAATTAGGCTTGTGACACACATGCTGTCCAATGGGGTTCATGACACACACGCTGTCCAGTGGCGTTTCTGACACACACACTGTCCAATAGGGTTTGTGACACACACACACTGTCCAATGGGGCTTGTGAAACACACGCTGTCCAATGGCGTTTGTGACACACACGCTGTCCAATGGCGTTCGTGACACACACGCTGTCCAGTGGGGTTTCTGACACACACACGCTATCCAAAGGGGTTTGTGACATGTACACTGTCCTATGGGAATGGTGACACGCACACCGTCCAATGGGGTTCGTGACTCACACGCTGTCCAGTAGGGTTTGTGATACACACACTGTACAATGGGGTTTGTGACACACACAGTTTCTAATGAGGTTTTTGACACACACACGCTATCCAATGGGGTTTGTGAGACACACCATTTACAATGGGTTTTGTGAAAACACACATTGTCCAATTGGGATTGTGACACACACACTGCACAGGGGGGTTTGTTACTACACAGTCTGTCCAATGGGGTTTGTGACACACACACTGTCCAATGGGGATAGTCACACACAAACACTGTATAACGGGGATTGAGACACACACAAGGTCCAATGTGGTTTTGGACACACACGCTACCCGATGGAGTTTGCGAACACGGATGCTGTCCAATGGGGTTTGTACAACACACAGTGTCCAATGGGGTTTGTGACACACGCTCTGTCCAATGGCGATTGTGACACACATGCACTTTCCAATGGTGCTTGTGACACGCATGCTGTCCAATGGGTTTTGTGACACACACACTCTGTCCAATGGGGGTTGTGACACACACACTGTCCAATGGTGTTTGTGACACACACACTCTGTCCGATGCGACACACACGCATTTCAATGCGGTTCGTGACACACACGTTGTCCAGTGGGGTTTGTCACACACACTCTGTCCAATGGGGATTGTGACACAAACATGCTGTCCAACGGGGTTTGTTACAAACACGCTGGCCAATGGGGACTGTGACACACACACTCTGTACAATGGCTTTTGTGACACACACTGTCCAGGGGGGTTTGTGACAGACTTGATGTCCAATGGGATTTGTGACACACACACTGTCCAACAGGGTTCGTGGCATACGCGCTATCCAGTGGGGTTTGTGACAAACACACTGTCCGATGGGGTTTGTGACACACACACTCTATCCAATGGGGTTTATGAAACACCCACTGTCCAATGAGGTTTGTGACACACACACTGTCTAAAGGGGTTTGTGACACACACACTCTGTCGAGTGGGGCTTATGACATATACGCTGTCCAATGGGGTTGGTGACAAAAACGCTGTCCAGTTGGGTTTGTGACATACACACTGTCCAATGGGGTTTGTGCCACACACACTGTCCAGGGGGGTTTTTGACACACACACTGTCCAATGAGGTTTGTCACACACACTCTGTCCAATGGGGATTGTGACACAAACACGCTGTCCAATGAGGTTTGTTACACACACACTGTCCAATGGGCTTTGTGACACACACGCTGTCCAATGGGTTTTGTGACACACACACTGTCTGATGGGGTTTGTGAAAAAACACGGAGTCCAAAGAGGATTGTGACACACACAAAAGCTGTCCCATGGGGTTTGTGACACGCATGCTATCCAGTGGGGTTTGTGACACACACATTGTACAGGGGGGTTTGTGACACACACGCTGTCCAAAGGGTTTTGTGACACACACTCTCTGTCCAGTGGAGCTTGTGACACACAGGCTGTCCAATGGGCATTGTGACACACATACGCTGTTAAATGGTGTTTGTGACACACATGCTGTCAAATGGGTATTGTGACACACACGCTGTCCAATGGTGTTTGTGACACACACATTCTGTCCAATGGGGCTTGTAACACACACGTTGTCTAATGGGATTCGTGACACACACGCTGTGCAACGGTGTTTGTGACACACATGCTGTCAAATGGGATTTGTGACACTCACATGCTATCCAGTGGGGTTTCTGACAAGCACACTGTCCAATGGGGTTTGTGACAGCCACTCTGTCCAATGGGGTTTGTGACACACACACTTTCCAATGGGGATTCTGACACACACACGCTGCCCAATGAAGTTTGTGACACACGCACTGTCCAATGGGGTTCGTGACACACACGCTGTCCAGTAGGGTTTGTGACACACACACTGTCCAACAGGTTTTGTGACACACACACGCTATCCAATGGGGTTTGTGACACACACACTTTCAAACGGGGTTTGTGACACACACACACAGTCCAATAGGGTTTGTGACACACACACGCTATCCAATGGGGTTTGTGACACACACACGCTATCCAATGGGGTTTGTCATACACACACTTTCCAATGGGGTTTGTCACGCACACACGCTGTCCAATGGGGTTTGTGACACACACGCTGTCCAATGGGGTTTGTGACACACACGCTATCCAGTGTGGTTTGTGACACACACACTCTGTCCAATGGGGCTTGCGACACACACTCTGTCCAGTGGGTGTCCTGACACACACGCTGTCCAATGGGGTTCGTGACACACACGCTGTCCAGTGGGGTTTGTGACACAAATACTGTCCAATGGGGTTTGTGATACACACAATGTCCAATGGGCATTGTGACACACAAACGCTGTCCAATGGGGTTTCTGACACACACACGCTGTCCAATGGGGGTTGTGACACACACGCTGTCCAATGGGGTTTGTGACACACACACGCTGACCAATGGGGTTCGTGAGACAGACGCTGTCCATTGGGTTTTTTTACACAAACACTGTCCAATAGTGTTTGTGACACACACACACTATCCAATGGGGTTTGTGACACATACACTTTCCAATGGGGATTGTGACACGCGCACTCTGTCCAATGAGGCTTGTGACACACACACGCAATGCAATGGGGTTTGTGACACACACACTTTCCAATAGGGTTTCTGACACACACACGCTGTCCAAAGGTGTTTGTGACACACACCTGTCAAATGGGGTATGTGACACACATACTGTCTGGGGGGTATTGTGACACACATACTGTCCGATGGGTTTTGTTACACACACTCTGTACAATGGTGTTTGTGACACACACACTCTATCCAATGGGGGCTGTGAGACACACATTGTCCAATGGGGTTTTTGACACACACACTCTGTCCAATGGGGGTTGTGACACACACGTTGTCCAATAAAGTTTCTGACACACACACTCACTAATGGGGATTGTGACACACACACGCTGTCCAATGGTGTTTGTGACACGCATGCTGTCCAATGGGTTTTGTGACATGCACACTCTCCAGGGGGGTTTGTGACACACACGCTGTCCAGCGGGGTTTGTGACACACACACTGTCCAATAGGGTTTTTGAAACACACCTGCTATCTAATGGGGTTTGTGACACACACACTCTGTGCAATGTGGCTTGTGACACACACTCTGTCAAATGGGGTTTTTAACACACACACTGTCCAATGGGGATTGTGATACACAGACGCTGTCCAATGTGGTTTGTGGCACACACACTTTCCAATGGGTTTTGTTACACATACGCTGCCCAATGGGGATTGTCACATGCACACTGTTCAGGGGCTTTGTGACACACACGCTGTCCTATGGGGTTTGTGACACAGAGACTCTACAGGGGTGTTTGTGACACACACGTTGTCCAGAGGTGTTTGTGACAAACACACGCTCTCCAATGGGGTTTGTGACACACACACTCTCCGGCGGAGTTTGCGACACACACACGCTATCCAATGGGGTTTGTTGCACGCATGGTGTCCAAAGGGATTTGAGACATACACGCTGTCCAGGGTGGTTTGTGACACACATGCGGTCCAATGGGTTTTGTGACACACACACTGTCCAATGGGGGTTGTGACACACACGCTGTCCAATGGGGTTTATCACAGTATCACAGTATCACAGTATGTTTGGGATTGGAAGGGACCTCAAAAGATCATCTAGTCCAATCCCCCTGCTGGAGCAGGAACACCTAGGTAAGGTCACACAGGAACATGCCCAGGTGTGTTTTGAATGTCTCCAGGGAAGGAGACTCCACAACCTCCCTGGGCAGCCTGTTCCAGTGCTCTGTCACCCTTACTGAGAAGAAGTTTTTTCTCAAATTTAAGCGGAACCTCTTGTGTTCCAGTTTGATCCCATTACCCCTTGTCTTGTCATTGTTTGCCACCGAGAAGAGCCTGGCTCCATCCTCATGGCACTCACCCCTTATATATTTATAAACATCAATATGGTCCCCCCTTAGTCTCCTCTTATCCAAACTAACGAGACCCAGCTCCCTCGGCCTTTCTTCATAAGGGAGGTGCTCCACTCCCTTAATCATCTTTGTTGCCCTACGCTGGACCCTTTCCAGCAGTTCCCTGTCCTTCTTGAACTGAGGGGCCCAGAACTGGACACAATATTCCAGATGTGGTCTCACCAGGGCGGAGTAGAGGGGAAGGAGGACCTCTCTCGATCTACTAGCCACTCCCCTTGTAATACACCCCAGGATGCCATTGGCCTTCCTGGCCACAAGGGCACAGTGCTGGCTCATGGTCATCCTGCTGTCCACCAGGACCCCCAGGTCCCTTTTCCCTACACTGCTCTCTAATATGTAATTTCCCAACCTATACTGGAACCTGGGGTTGTTCCTGCCCAGATGCAGGACTCTACACTTTCCCTTGTTAAATTTCATTAGGTTATTCCCCGCCCAACTCTCCAGCCTGTCCAGGTCCCGCTGGATGGCAGCAAAGCCTTCTGGCGTGTCAGCCACTCCTCCCAGCTTAGTGTCATCAGCAAACTTGCTGATAGTACACTCTATTCCCTCGTCTAAATTGTTAATGAATATATTGAATAATATTGGCCCAGTACTGACCCCTGAGGCACTCCACTAGATACTGGCCTCCAACTAGATTCCGCACCATTGACTACCACTCTCTGGCTTCTCTCGTTAAGCCAGTTTGCAACCCACCTCACTACTCTATTGTCTACACCACACCTCCTCAACTTAGCTGTGAGGATGCTGCGGGAGACTGTGTCAAAGGCTTTACTGAAGTCAAGGTAGGCCACATCCACGGCTCTGCCATCATCCATCCACCTTGTTACATTCTCTTAAAAAGCTATGAGGTTGGTGAAGCACGACTTACCCTTGGTAAAGCCATACTGACTGCCCCTAATAACCCTCTTATCCTTGATATGCCTTGAGATGGCACCAAGGATAAGCTGTTCCATTACTTTCCCAGGGACAGAGGTAAGGCTGACCGGTCTATAATTACCTGGGTCCTCCTTCTTGCCCTTTTTGAAGACCGGAGTGACATTTGCTTTCCTCCAATCCTTGGGCACCTCCCCCGTTTCCCAAGACTTGGCAAAGATGTTGGAGAGTGGTCCAGCAATGACTTCAGCCAGCTCCCTCAGCACCCGCTGATGCATCCCATCTGGACCCATTGATTTATGGATGTCCAGACTATTTCATTGCTCCCTAACCCAGTCCTCATCGACTAAAGCAAACTCCTCCATTGATCTGGCTTCATCCGGGGTCTCAGGGGTACAGGTCTCCCCAGGACAGCCTCCAGCAGAGTAGACAGAGACAAAGAAGGCAATCAGTATCTCTGCCTTCTCTGTATCTTCTGCCACCAGGGCACCCACCCCGTTCATCAGTGGGCCTACATTGCCTCTGCTATTAGTTTTATCTGCTATGTATTTGAAAAAGTTCTTTTTGCTGTCCTTGACCCCTCTCACCAGCTGTAATTCTAAGGAGGCCTTGGCTATCCTAGCTGCCTTCCTACATCCTCTAACAGCAGCCTTATATTCTTCCCAAGTGGCCAGTCCCTGCTTCCACGACCTGTAAACTCTCCTTTTCTGCTTGAGCATACCCAACAGATCCCTATTCAACCACGCAGGCCTCCTGGCTCCCTTCCTTGACTTTCTTCGTGTGGGGATGCTCTGATCCTGAGCGTGGAAGAAGCAATCTCTGAATGCAATCCAGCTATCTTGGGCCCCTTTTCCTTCAAGCAGTCTTGCCCATGGGATTTCTCCCAGCAATTGCTTGAAAAGGCCAAAGTTAGCCCTGCTAAAGTCCAGGGTTGCAATTCTACTTGCTATTCTGTTCCTGCCACCCAAGATGCTGAACTCCACCATCTCGTGGTCACTCCAACCCAGGCAGCCCTCAACCCTTACTGCTTCGACCAGACCCTCCTTGTTAGTGAGGATGAGATCCAGCAGTGCACCTCTCCTAGTCGGCTCCTCCTCCATCTGCATGAGGAAGTTATCATCAATGAACTGGAGGAACCTCCTGGACTGTGGCTGGCTGGTTGAATGGTCCTTCCAGCAAACATCAGGGAAGTTAAAATCCCCCACAACAACCAGGGCCTGTGACTGTGAGGCCACTCTCAGCTGCCCATAGAGGGCCTCATCAACTTCCTTAGCCTGATCTGGTGGCCTGTAACAGACGCCCACAACAGTGTCACCCCTGCCAGCCTGCCCCTTGATCCTGACACATACACTCTCAATTCGCTCGTCATCCACTCCTGGGAAGAATTTAGTACATTGTAGTTGCTCTCTCACATAGAGAGCAACTCCACCACCACACCTGGCTGGCCTGTCTTTCCTGAAAAGGGCATAGCCATCCATGACCACATTCCAGTCATGTGAACTGTCCCACCATGTTTCCGTAATTGCCACCAGATCATAATCTCCCGACCGAACACAGGATTCTAACTCCTCCTGCTTATTCCCCATGCTGCGCGCATTGGTGTACAGGCATTTCAGGGAGCGAACTGAGACACCCATTTCTCCCTAGGGGCATAGGAGGCCACCCGGTCCTCATCAGTTTTAGAATGCTGCCCCACTGGGACAAGCCCAGCTACAACCTCATCCCCCTTCGAGCCTAGTTTAAAGCTCTCCAAATGAGCCCAGCTAATTCCTGCCCCAGCATCCTTTTGCCCCTGCGAGATAAACTTTTCCCACTTGACACTGTCCGGACTGGTGACTTATAAAACCAACCATTATCAAAAAATCCAAAGCCCTGTCTGTAGCACCAGTCTTGGAGCCAACCATTAAGAGACTGAATTTTCCTATTCCATCCCACATCGTCCCTTGAAGATGGAAGGAGTGAAGAGATCACTTGAGCCCCTGAGTCTTTCACCATCCTTCCCAAGACCTTGAAGTCGTTCTTCATTCCCCTCAGACTACTGGAAGCAGCTTCCTCCCCATCTGTCTGGAAGACCAGCAGCGGGTAGTAGTCTGTCGGGTGCACCAGTTTGGGGAGCTCTCTAGCAATATCCTTGATCCGTGCTCCAGGTAGACTACAAACTTCCCTAAGGTGAGGGTCAACCCTGCATATTGGGCCCTCTGTTCCTTTCAGAAGGGAATTTCCTATTACAATCACCCTTCTTTCTTTCTTATCAGAGGCAGTCTTAAGTTGTGAAGTCAACCGCCTCTTCCTATGTGATCTTGTAGGCAGGCTTGGCACCACCTCCTCACCTACCTCTTCTTCAAGATCCAGGGCCTCAAACCTATTACGGAGGGGCACCTGGGGAGACAAAGCAGGCAGGGAGGGGGGCTGCCCGTGACGCCGAACCGGAATACACTTCCAACCCTCGTCGTCTTTTAGGTCCCCTACCTCTGCCCGACAGCAACAAGGGCGGGGCCGTCTCAGGACTTCCGCCTCTGTCAGAGAGGGCAGGAGGTCCATCTCCTTTTGGGGGGTACCTCCCTGGGACCTTTCCGACTGGCCCGTCAGGGTGTTACTCCACCAGTCGATCTCCCTTTCGCACTTCCTGATGGTCCTCAATCTCTCAACCTTCTCCTTAAGTTTCACAACCATGTCAAGCAGATCTTGCACCTGCTAACACCTCACACAGGTGGAGAGCTGGCCTCGCTCCCCCGGCAGCAGCAGGCTCTGGCACTCCCTGCAGCCAGAGACCTGAACAGCCACCGTTCGGGACAGAACCTCCTCAGTCTGCGTAGCCACAGTCTGTTTGAGACAAGCTCTCCTCCTGGAGGCGACCATGGTCGTCAGCACTCTGGGATGCTGGCAATAAGTTAGAGGGGCTGACAAGCGACAACTGCTCTCTGCACCCTGCTGCACAAGCTACCACCCCCGCTGCTGCAGCACAGTGTGGGTGGGACTCACCCGCTACACAAGCTGGTTGCTCCTCCCTGCACCTGGTAGGCAGCGACTAGTCGCTGCCCTCCCAAAGGATTTTTCAAGGCAAGGGGAGAGGGTGTGGTCGCCGTCACCATGGGAACGCACCCTGCCACGTCAGCCGCTCTCTCGCAATGGCTGCCGGGGCTGCAAGGATCGGGACTCGACGGGAATCACGCTGTCCCTGTACGTTTCCCACTGAGCTTCCTAATCTCGGCTGAACCTCGTGGTCGGCTGAACCCCGCCGGCACTGGCTCTCGCTGGGCTGGCTCCGATCAGCTGACTGGACACAGACGCTGTCCAGTGGGGTTTGTGACACACAAACTGTCCAATAGGGTTTGTGACACACATATGCTCTAAAATGGGGTTTGTCACACACACTCTGTCCAATGGGACTTGTGACACACACCCGCTGTCCAGTGGGGTTTATGACACACACACTGTCCAATGGGCTTTGTGACACACATGCTGTCCAGTGTGGTTTGTGACACACACACTTTCCAATGTGTTTTGTGACACACACACTGTACAATGGGGTTTGTGAACGCACACACTCTGTCCGAAGGTGCTTGTGACACACACTCTGTCCAATGGGGTGTGTGAAACACACACTATCCAATGGGGATTGTGCCACACACGCTGTGCAATGGGTATTGTGACACACACACGCTCTCCAATGGTGTTTGTGACATGCATGTTGTCCAATGGGTTTTGTGACACGCATACTGTCCAGGGGGGTTTGTGACACACACGCTGTCCAGTGGGATTTGTGACACACACACTGTCCAATAGGGTTTTTGACACATACACTGTCCAGGGGGGTTTGTGACACACAAACATTCCAATGGGGGTTGTGACACACACACTGTCCAAAGGTATATGTCACACAAACTCTGTCCAATGGGGATTGTGACACACACATGCTTTCCAATGGGGTTTGTGACAAACACACTGTCCAATGGGTTTTGTGGAACACACAATCTGTCCACTGGGGATTGTGACACAAACACTGTCCAATGGGGTTCGTGACACACACGCTGTCCAATGGGGATTGTGACACGCACACTGTCCATGGGGGTTTGTGACACACACGCTGTCTAAATGGGGTTTGTGACACACACACTGTCCGATGGGGTTTTTCACACACACTCTGTCCAATGGGGTTTGTGACATACAGACGGTTTCCAATGGGGTTTGTGACACACACACTGTCCAGGGGGGTTTGGGACACACACGCTGCCCAATGGGGTATGTGACACACACACGCTGTCCAATGGGGTTTGTGACTCACACGCCGTTCAATGGGGTTTGTGACACACACACTCTGTCCAATAGGGTTTGTGACACACACACTCTCTCCAATGGTGATTGTGACTCACACGCTTTCAATGGGGTTTGTGACACACACACTGTCCAGGGGGGTGTGTGACACACATGCTGTCCAAAGGGTGTTCGTGACACACACGCTGTATAGTGGGGTTTGTGACACACACACTGTCCAATAGTGTTGGTGACACTACGCAGGCTGTCCAATGGTTTTTGTGACACACACAATGTCCAGGGGGTTTGTGACTCACAAAATGTCTAATGGGGTTTGTGACACACACGCTGTGCAATGGGGCTTGTGACACACACACTGTCCAGTGGGGTTCGTAACACACACACTGTCGAGTCGGGTTGTGACACACACATGCTATCCAATGGTGTTTGTGACACACACACTCTCCAGTGTGTTTTGTGACACACACACGCTATCCAAAGGGGTTTGTTACACATACACTTTCCAATGGGGTTTGTGACACACACACACGGTCCAATGGGGCATGTGACACATACGCTGTCCAATGGGGTTTGTGACACACACGCTGTCCAGTGGGGTTTGTGACACACAAACACTGTCCAATAGGGTTTGTGACACACACAGTGTCCAATAGGCTTTGTGACAAACACAAGCTATCCAATGGGGATTGTGACACACACACTGTACAGGGGGGTTTGTGACTCACAGTGGCACACACACGGTCCAATGGGGATTGTGACACACACACATTGTCCAATGGGGATTGTGACACGGATGCTGTCCAGTGGGGTTTGTGACACACACTCCCAATCCAGGGGGATTTGTGACACACACACTGGCCAATGGGGATTGTCACACACAATGGGAATCTTGACACACACATTTTCCAATGGGGTTTCTGACACGCACGCTGTCAAATGGGGTTTGTGACACACACACTGTCCAGGGGGGTTTGTGACACACACACTGTCCAATGTGGTTTGTGACAGACACACAGTCCCGTGGGGTTTGTGACACACTTATTCTGTCCAATGGGGATTGTGACACACACATGCTTTCCGATGGGTTTTGTGACACACACACTGTCCAGGGGGGGTTGTGACACACACACTTTCCAATGGGTATTGTGACACACACACGCTGTCCAATGGGGTTTGTGACACACACGCTGTCCAATTGGGATTGTGACACACACGATGTCCAATGGAGTTCGTGACACACACACTCTGTCCAATGGAGCTTGTGACACACATGCTGTCCAATAGGGTTTGTGACACACACACACAGTCCAGTGGGGTTTGTGACACACACAGTGTCCAGTAGGGTTTGTGACTAACACAAGCTATCCAATGGGGATTGTGACACACACACTGTACAGGGGGGTTTGTGACTCACAGTCTGTCCAATGGGGTGTGTGGCACACACACGGTCCAATGGGGATTGTGACACACACACACTGTCCAATGTTGATTGTGACACGGATGCTGTCCAGTGGGGTTTGTGACACACACTCCCAGTCCAGGGGGGTTTGTGACACACACACTGGCCAATGGGGATTTTCACACACAATGGGAATCTTGACACACACATTTTCCAATGGGGTTTCTGACACACACACTGTCAAATGGGGTTTGTGACACACACACTGTCCAATGTGGTTTGTGACACACACACAGTCCCGTGGGGTTTGTGACACACTTATTCTGTCCAATGGGGATTGCGACACACACATGCTTTCCGATGGGTTTTGTGACACACACACTGTCCAGGGGGGGTTGTGACACACACGCTGTCCAATTGGGATTGTGACACACACGATGTCCAATGGAGTTCGTGACACACACACTCTGTCCAATGGAGCTTGTGACACACATGCTGTCCAATAGGGTTTGTGACACACACACACAGGGTTTGTGAGACACACAGTGTCCAGTAGGGTTTGTGACAAACACAAACTATCCAATGGGGATTGTGACACACAAACTGTACAGGGGGGTTTGTGACACACAGTCTGTCCAATGGGGTGTGTGATACAAACACTGTCCAATGGGGATTGTGACACACACGCTGTCCAATGGGGATTGTGACACACACGATGTCCAATTAGGATCGTGACACACACTCTGTAAAATGGGTTTTGTAAACACACACACTGTCTAAGGGGATTTGTGAAACACACGCTTTCCAATGGGGATTGTGACACACACTAGCTGTCCCATGGGGTTTGTGACACGCATGGAGTCCAATGGGGTTTGTAGACACACATGCTGTCCAATGGGGCTTGCGACACATACGCTGTCCAATGGGGTTGGTGACACAAACGCTGTCCGCTGGGGTTTGTGACAAACACACTGTCCAATAGGGTTTGTAAGACACACCCTGTCCAATGCGGATGGTAACACACACACACTGTACAGGGGGGTTTGTAACACACAGTCTGTCCAACGGCATTTTTGACACACACAAGGTCCAATGGGGTTTTCGACACACACGCTGTCCAATGTAGTTTCTGACACGGATGCTGTCCAATGGGCTTTGTGACACACACACTGTCCAATGGGGATTGTGACACAAACACTGTACAGGGGGGTTTTTGACACACAGTCTGTCCAATGGAATATGTGACGGACACACTGTCCAAAGGGGATTGTGACACACAGACACTATCTAATGGGGATTATGACACACACTCTGTCCAATGGGGTTTGCGACAAACACGCTGTCCAATGGGTTTTGTGACACACACACCCAGTCCAGGGAGGATTGTGACACACACACTGTCCAACGGGATTTGTGACACACACTCTGTCCAAAGGGGATTGTGACACACACACTCTGTCCAATGGGGGTTGTGATAAACACGGTGTCCAATGGGGTTTGTGACACACACGTTGTCCAATGAGGTTTGAGACACACACTCTCTGTCCAATGGGGGTTGTGACACACACGCTGTCCAATGGGGTTTGTGACACACACGCTCTCCAATGGGGTTTGTGATACACACACTTTCCAATGGCTTTTGTGACACACACAGGCTATCCAATGGGTTTTGTGACACATACACTTTCCAATCGGTTTGTGACGCACAACCTCTGTCAAAATGTGGCTTGTGACACACACTCTGTCCAATGGGGATTGTGACACGCACAATGTGCAGGGGGGTGTGTGACACACACACGCTGTCCAATGGGGTTTGTGACATACACGCTGTCCAAAGGGGATTGTGGCACACAGAAGGTCCAATGGGTTTTGCGACACACAGGCTGTCCAGTGGACTTTGTGAACACGGATGCTGTCCAATGGGGTTTGTAAAACACACATACAGTCCATAGTGGTTTGTGACATACACACTGGCCAATGGGTTTGTGACAAAGACGCTGTCCAATGGGGTTTGTGACACACCACACACACAATTTTCAAGGGGTTTGTGACACACACACTGTTGAATGGGTTTCATAGACACTCACGCTGTCCAGTGGGTTTTGTGACACACACACTGTCCAATAGAGTTTGTGACACACACACGCTATCCAATGGGGTTTGTGACACACACACTCTGTCCATTGGAGCTTGTGACACAAACGCTGTCCAATGGGGTTCGTGACACACACGCTGTCCAGTGGGGTTTGTGACACTCACATGCTATCCAATGGGATTTGTGACACACACACACTCTGTCAAGTGTGTCTTGTGACACACTCGCTCTCCAATGGGGTTCGTAACACACATGCTGTCGAGTGGGTTTGTGACACACACATGCTATCCAATGTGGTTTGTGACACAATCACTTTCCAATGGGTTTTGTGACACACACACGCTATCCAATGGGGTTTTTGTCACATTCAATTTCCAATGGAGTTTGTGACACACACACGCTATCCAATCGGGATTGTGACACACACACTGTCTAATGGGGCTTGTGACACACACACTGTCCAATGGAGATTTTGACACACTCACACTGTCCAATGGGGATTGTGACACACAAAAGGCCCAATGGGGTTTGAGACACACACACTGTCAAATGGAATTTGTGACACAGATGCCGTCCAATGGTGTTGGTGACACACTAACTCAGTCCAGGGTGGTTTGTGTAACACACACTGTCCAATAGGGTTTGTGAGACACACATGCTATCCAATGGGGCTTGTGACACGCACACTGTCCAACGGAGTTTGTGACACACGCACTGTCCATTGGGGTTTGTGACACACACGTGCTGTCCAAAGGGGTTTGTCACGCACACTCTGTCCAATGGGGATTGTGACACACACACTCTGTCCCATGGGGTTTGTGGTAAACACGGTGTCCAATGGCGTTTGTGACACACACGCTGTCCAATGAGGTTTGTGACACACACACTCTGTCCGATGCGGGTTGTGAAACACACGCTGTCCAATGGGGTTTGTGACACACACACTTTCCAATCAGTTTTGTGACACACACACTCTGTCCAAAGGGGCTTGTGACACACACTCTGTCCAGGGGGTTTGTGACACACACGCTGTCCAGGGGGGTTTGTGAAAAACACGCACTCTGTCCAAAGGGGTTTGTGACACACACTCTCTGTCCAAAGGGGTCTGTGACACACACATGCTATACAATGCGTTGTGTGACACACACAGTTTCCAATGCGTTTTGTGACACACAGACTGTCCAATGGGGATTGTAACACACTCACACTGTCCAATGGGGATTGTGACACACACAAGTTCCAATGGGTTTTGAGACACACACGTGTCCAATGGATTTTGTGACACAGATGCCGTCCAATGGTGTTGGTGACACACTCACTCAGTCCAGGGTGGTTTGTGTAACACACAATGTCCAATAGGGTTTGTGACACACACACGCTCTCCAATGGGGTTTGTGACTCACACGCTGTCCAATGGAGTTTGTTACACACACACTCTGTCCAATGGGGCTTGTGACACATACGCTGTCCAATGGGGTTGTTGACACAAACGCTGTCCATTGGGGTTTGTGACACACACACTGTCCAATGGGGTTTGTGGCACACAAACTGCCCAACGGGGATTGTGACTACAAACGCTGTACAGGGGGCTTTGTGACACAAAGTCTGTCAAATGGGGTGTGTGACAGACACACTGTCCAATAGGGATTGTGACACACACAAGGTCCAATGGGGTTTGCGAAACACACGCCCTCCAATGGAGTTTGTGACACTGATGCTGTCCAATGGGGTTTGTGACACACACACCCAGTCCAGGGGTGTTTGTGACACACACACTGGCCAATGCGGTTTATCACAGACACACTCTATCCAATGGGAATCTTGACACACACATTTTCAAATGGAGTTTCTGAAACATACACTGTCAAATGAGTTTTGTGACACACACACAGTCGAGGGGAGTTTGTGACACACACACTGTCCCGTGGATTTTTTGACACTCTGTCCAATGGGGATTGTGACACACACACGCTTTCTGATGGGTTTTGTGACACACACATTGTCCAGGAGGGTTTGTGACACACACACTTTCCAATGGTATTGTGACACACTCACGCTGTCCAATGGGGTTTGTGACACACACGCTGTCCAATGGGGATTGTGACACACATGCTGTCCAATGGTGTTCGTGACACACACACTCTGTCCAATGGAGCTTGTGACACACATGCTGTCCAGTGGGGTTCGTGACACACACGCAGTCCAGTGGGGTTTGTGTCACACACAGTGTCCAATAGGGTTTGTGACAAACACAAGCTATCCAATCGGGATTGTGACACACACACTGTACAGTGGGTTTTGTGACACACAGTCTGTCCAATGGGGTGTGTGACACAAATACTGTCCAATGGGAGTGTGACACACACGCTGTCCAAAGGGGATTGTGACACACACGATGTCCAATTAGGATCGTGACACGCACGCTGTAAAATGGGTTTTGTAAAAACACACACTGTCTAAGGCGGTTTGTGACGCACACATTCTGTCCAAAGGGGCTTGTGACACACACTCTGTCCGATGGTTTTGTGACACGCACACTGTTCAGGGGGTTTTGTGAAAAACACACACTCTGTCCAAAGGGGTTTGTGACACGCACTCTGTCCAATGGGGTTTGTGACACACACACTCTGACCAAAGGGAATTGGGACACACACGCTCTCCAATGGAGTTCTTGATAAACACACTCTGTCCAATGTGGATTGTGACACACACGCTGTCCAGTGGGGTTTCTGACACACACGCTGTCCAATGGGGTTTGTGACACACAAACTGTCCCGTGGGGTTTGTGACACACACACATGCTGTCCAATGCTGATTGTCATGCAAACTCTGTCCCGTGGGGATTGTGACACACACACGCTTTCCGATGGAGTTTGTGACACACACACTGTCCAGGGGGGTTTATGACACACACACTTTCAAGGGGTATTGTGACACACACACACTGTCCAATGGGGTTTGTGACACAGACGCTGTCCAATGGAGTTCGTGACACACACACTCTGGCCAATGGAGCTTGTGACACACATGCTGTCCAGTGGGGTTTGTGACACACAGTCTGTCCAATGGGGAGTGTGACACACACACTGTCCAATGGGGATTGTGACACACACACTGTCTAATGGGGATTGTGACGCTCACAAGGTACAATGCGGTTTGCGACACACACGCTGTCCAATTAGGATCATGACACACACGCTGTCCAGTAGAGTTTGTGACAGACACACTGTCCAATGGTGTTTGTGACACACACGCTGTCCAATGGGGATTGTGACACTCACGCTGTACAATTAGGATTGTGACACACACGCTGTCCAGTGGGCTTTGTGACAAACACGCTGTCCAATGGGTATTGTGACACACACGCTGTCAAACGGGGTTTGTGACACACACAATCTCCAGGGGGGCTTGTTAAACACACACTGTCCAATGGGGTTTGTGACACACAAACTGTCCCGTGGGGTTTGTGACACACAAACATGCTGTCCAATGGGGATTGTCATGCAAACTCTGTCTAGTGGGGATTGTGACACACACACGCTTTCCGATGGGGTTTATGACACAAACACTTTCCAAAGGGTATTGTGACACACACACGCTGTCCAGTGGGGTTTGTGACACAGACGCTGTCCAATGGAGTTCGTGACACACACACTCTGTCCAATGGAGCTGGTGACACACATGCTGTCCAGTGGGGTTTGTGACACACAGTCTGTCCAATGGGGTTTGTGACACACACGCTATCCAATGTGGATTGTGACACACACACTGCCCAATGGGGTTTGTGACACACACACTGTCCAGAGGGGTTTGTCACGCACAGTCTGTCCAATGGGGATTGTGACACACACACGCTGTCCAAAGGGGTTTGTGACACACACACTCTGTCCAATGCGGGTTGTGATACACATGGTGCCCAATGGGGTTTGTGACACACACACTTTCCAATGGGTATTGCGACACACACACGCTGTCCAATGGGGATTGTGACACACACGGTGTTCAACGCTGTTTGTGGCACAGACAGTCTGTCATTGGGGCTTGTGACTCATAAGCTGTCCAATGTGGTTGGTGACACAAATGCTGTCCAGTGGGGTTTGTGACACACACACTGTCCTATAGGGCTTGTGACATACACACTGTCCAGGAGGGTTTGTGACACACAGTCTATCCAATGGGTTTTATGACACAGACTCTGTCCAATGGGGTTCGTGACACACACACTGTCCAAAGGGGTTTGTGACACGCACACTGTCCAATAGGATTTGTGAGACACACACGCATTCCAAGGGGTATTGTGACAGACACACGCTGTCCAATGGGGTTTGTGACACACACACTTTCCTATGGGGTTTGTGACACACACCCGATGTCCTATACTGTCTGTGACACGGATGCTGTCCAATGGTGTTGGTGACACACACACTCAGTCCAGGAGTGTTTGTCTCACTCACAATGTCCTATAGGGTTTGTGACACACAAACATTATCCAATGGGGATTGTGACATACACACTGTCCAATGGGGTTTGTGACACACACACTCTGTCCAATGGGGGTTGTGATAAACACGGTGTCCAATGGGGTTTGTGACACACACACGCTGTCCAATGGTGTTTGTGACACACACTCTGTCCAATGGAGCTTGTGACACACATGCTGTCTAGTGGGGTTCGTGACACACACGCTGTCCAGTGGGGTTTGTGACACACACTGTGTCCAATAAGGTTTGTGACAAACACGAGCTATTCCGTGGGGATTGTGACGCATACACTGTACAGGGGGGTTTGTGACACACAGTCTGTCCAACGGGGTGTGTGACCCAAACACTGTCCAATGGGGATTGTGACACACACGCTGTCCAATGGGGTTTGTGACACACAAACTGTAAAACAGGGTTTGTGACACACACATGCTATCCAAATGGTTTTTTGACACACAGAATTTCCAATGGGTTTTGTGACACACACACGCTATCCAATGGGGTTTGTGACACACACACTTTCCAATGGGTATTATGACTCACGCACTCTGTCCAAAGGGGTTTGTGACACACACGCTGACCAATGGGGATTGTGACACACACACTGTTAGAGTGGTTTGTGACACACACACTGTCCAATGGGGTTTGTGACACACACACTGTCCAATGGGGTTCGAGACACACACGCCGTCCAGTGGGGTTTGTGACACACACACTCTACAGTAGATTTTGTGACATACACATGCTATCCAATCGGGTTTGTGACACACACACTTTCCAAAGGTGTTTGTGACACACACACACTGTCAATGCGGATAGTGACACACACACTCTGTCCAATGGTGTTTGTGACACAATCGCTGTGCAATGGGTTGTGTAACACACATTCTGTCCAATAGGGTTTGTGACACACACTCTGCCCAGGTGAGTTTGTGACACACACGCCGTCCAATACGATTTGTGACACAGAGACTGCCAAGGAGTGTTTGTGACACACACGCTATCTAGAGGGGTTTGTGACACACAAACACACTGTCCAATGGGTTTTGTGACACACACAGTGTCCAGGGGGGGTTGTGACACACACGCTGTCCAATTGCGTTCATGACACACACACTGTCCAAGGGGAATTGTGACACACACAATGTCCAGTACGGTTTGTGACACACACACTGTCCCATGCGGTTTGTGACACACACACTGTCCAATGGGGTTTGTGACACAGAAACTGTCAAATGGGGTTTGTGACACACACAATGACCAGCGTTGTTTGTGACACACACACGCTGTCCAATGGAGTTTGTGACACACAAACCGTCCAAAGGGTTTTGTGACACACACAATGTATAATGGGGTTTGTGACACGCACAATGACCATGGGTGTTTGTGGCACACACGCTGTCCAGTGGGGTTTGTGACACACACACTCTCCAATGGGGTTTGTGACACACACACTGTCCAAAGGTGTTTGTGACACACACGATGTACAATGGGGTTTGTGACACACACGCTGTCCAATGGGGTTTGTGACACACACATTGTCTATTGGGGTTTGTGACACAAACAAGCCTTCCAGTAGTGTTTGTGACACACACACTGTCCAGTGTGGTTTGTCACACACATTCTGTCCAGCAAAGATTGTGACACACACACACTTTCCAGCGGGGTTTGTTACACACACTCTGTCCAATGGGGTTTGTGACACACATGCTGTCCAATGGGGATTGTGACACACACACGGTATACAATGGTGTTTGTGACACGCATGCTCTCCAATGGGTTTTGTGACACACACACTGTCCAGGGGGGTTTTTGACACACACCCTGTCCAATGATGTTTGTGACACACACAATCTGTCCAATGGGGGTTGTGGCACACACGGTGTCCAATGGGGTTTGTGACACACTTCTGTACAATGGGGATTGTGACACGCACACTGTCCAGGGGGGTTTGTGACATATAGGCTGTCCAATGGGTTTTGTGACACACACGCTGTCCAGGTGAGTTTGTGACACACACGCTGTCGAATGGGGTTTGTGACACACACACTGTCCGTGGGGCTTGTGACACACACACTTACGGCGGGGTTTGCAACACACACAATGTCCCATTGGGTTGTGACACACACACTGTCCAACAGGGATTGTGACTCACACACTGTCCAGGGGGATTTGTGACACAAACGCTGTCCAATGGTGTTTGTGACACGCATGCTGTCCAATGGATTTTGTGACACACACGCAATCCAATGGGGTTTTCGACTCACACACTGTCCAATGGGGTTACTGACACACACACTCTATCCAATGGGGCTTGCGACACATACGGTGTACAATGGAGGTTGTGACACACACACTGTCCATGGGGTTTTGTGAAACACACTCTGTCCGATGGGGTTTTTAACAAACACACTGTCCAATGGGGATTGTGACACACTCTGTCCAGGTGGGTTTGTGAAACACACTGTCCAATGGCGTTTGTGACACACATGCTGTCCAATGGGCGTTGTGATACACACACGCTGTCCAATGGTGTTTGTGACATGCATGCTGTCCAATGGGTTTTGTGACACATACTCTTTCCAAACGGTTTTGTGACACACACACTCTATGAAATGGCGCTTGTGACACACCCGCTGTCCAATGGGGTTCGTGACACACAGGCTGTCCAGTGGGTTTTGTGACACACACTCTCTGTCCAATGGGATTGTGACACACGCGCTGTCCAATGGTGTTTGTGAAACACTCTCTGTCCCCACACTGTCCTTGCGTGTTTGTGACACACAAACTGTCCAGTGGGTTTTCTGACACACACACTGTCCAGGGTGGTTTGTGACACACACACTGACCAAAGGCGTACGTGAAACACTGTGTCCATGGGGGCTTGTGACACACACACTGTCTATTGGGTTTGTGACACACACATGCTGTCCAATGTTGTTTGTGACACACACGCTGTCAAATGGTGTTTGTGATGCACACACTGTCCAGGGGGCTTTGTGACACACACGCTGTCCAACGTGGTTTGTCACTCACACTCTGTCCAATGGGGTTTGTGACACACACACAGTCCCGTGGGGTTTGTGACACACACGCTGTCCAATGGGGATTGTGACACGCACACTGTCCAGGTGAGTTTGTGACACACACACTGTCTAATGGGGTTTGTGACACACAAACACTTTCCAATTGTGTTTGTTACACACACACTGTCAAATGGGGTTTGTGACACACAAGCTGTCCAATGGGGTTTCTGAAACACGCAATCTATCATATGGGGCTTGTGACACACACGCTGTCCAATGGATTTAGTGACACACACGCAGTCCAGTGGGGTTCGTGACACACACACCATCCAATGGGGTTTGTCACACACGCTGTCCGTACAATGGGGTTTGTGACACGCATGCTGTCCAATGGGTTTTGTGACACACACACTGTGCAATGGCGATTGTGACACACACGCTGTCCAATGGGGATAGTGACAAACACACGCTGTCCAATGACATTTGTGACACTCATGCTGTCCAATGGGGTTTGTGACAGATACACTGTACAGGGGGTTTGTGACACACACGCTGTGCAATGGGGATTGTGACGCACACACTATCTGGTGGGGTTTGTGACACACAAGCTGTCCAATGGGGATTGTGACAAACACGCTGTCCAATGGGGATTGTAACACACACACAATGTCCAGGACGGTTTGTGACACACACTCTGTCCAATGGTAATTGTGACACACACACGCTGTCCAATGGGGTTTGTGACACAGAGACTCTCCAAGGCTGTTTGTGACACAGAGGCTGTCCAGAGGATTTTGTGACACTCACAATGTCCAAGGAGGGTTGTGACACACACACTCTCCAATGGGGTTTGTGACACACACGGTGTCCAATGGGGATAGTGACACACACACGCCGTCCAATGACATTTGTGACACTCATGCTGTCCAATGGGGTTTGTGACAGATACACTGTACAGGGGGTTTGTGACACACACGCTGTCCAGTGGCGTTTGTGACACACACGCTGTAAAATAGGGTTTGTGACACACACAGGCTGGTGAATGGGGTTTGTGACACACACGCTGTCCAATGGTGTTTGCGATACAAACGCTGTGCAATGGGTTTTGTGACACACACACTGTATAATAGGGTTTGTGATACACACACGCTATCAAATGCGGTTTGTGACACACACAATTTACAAAGGGGTTTGTGACACACAGGCTGTCCAATGGGGATTGTGACACACACGCTCTCCAATGTTGTTTGTGACACGCATGCTGTCCATTGGGTTTTGTGACACACACACTGTCGAGGGGGATTTGTGACACAAACGCTGTCCAATGGGGTTTGTGACACACCCACTGTCCAACTGGTTTGTGACACACACGCCTGTCCAAAGGGATATCTGACACACACGCTTTCCAATGGGTTTTGTGACACACACACCATGCAATTGGGATTGTGACACACACACGCTCTCGAATGGGGTTTGTGACACACAATCTATCCAATGGGGATTGTGACACACACGCTGTCTAATGGGGATTGTGACACACACACTATCTGGGGGCTTTTCTGACACACAAGCTGTCCAATGGGGATTGTGACAAACAAGCTGTCCAATGGGGATTGTGACACACACACAATGTCCAGGACGGTTTGTGACACACACTCTGTCCCATGGGGTTTGTGACAAGCACTCTGTCCAATGGGGATTGTGAGACAGAGACTCTCCAAGGGTGTTTGTGACACGCAGGCTGTCCAGAGGAGTTTGTGACACTCACAATGTCCAAGAAGGGTTGTTACACACACACTCTCCAATGGGGTTTGCGACACACACACTGTCTGCGGGGGTTTGTGAAAGACAAACTGTCCAAACTGGTTTGTGATACACACACTGTCCAAGGGGGTTTTTGACAAACACGCTATCCAATGGGATTTGTGACACAGACGCTGTCCAATGGGGATTGTGACACACAAACTGTCCGGGGGGGTTTGTGACACAGACACTGTCCAATGGGGTCTGTGACACACACGCTGTCCAATGGGGATTGTGACACACAGGCTGTCCAATAGGGTTTCTGACACACATGCTGTCCAACGGAGTTTGTGACACACACGCTGAACAATTGGGATGTTACACACACGGTGTGCAATGTGGTTTGTGACACACATGCAGTCCAATGGGGATTGTGACACACACAGTGTCCGGGGGGGTTTGTGACACACTCACTGTCCAGTGGGGATTGTGACACACACGCTGTCTAATAGGGTTGGTGTCACAAACACTGTCCAATGGGATTTGTGACACACACAGGATGTCTAATGGGGTTCGTGACACACATTCTGTCCAGTGGGGTTTGTGACACACACATTCTCTCTAATAGGGTTTGTGACACACAAACGCTATCCAATGGGGTTTGTGACAAATATACTTTCCAATGGGGTTTGAGACACACACACTCTGTCCAATGGCACTTGTGACACACACCCTGTCCAATGGGGTTCGTGACACACACGCTGTCCCATGGGGTTTGTGAACACACACTCTGTCCAATGGGGATTGTGACACACACAGGCTATCTACTGGGGTTTGTGACACATGCACTGTCCAAAGGGATTTGTGACACAAACGCTGTACAATGGAGTTTGTGACACACACACTGTGCAATTGGGATTGTGACACACACACGCTGTCTAATGGGGTTTGTGACACACAAATTGTCCAGTCAGGATTGTGACAAACAAGATGTCCAATGGGAATTGTGACACACACACTTTCCAATGGGTTTTGTGACACACACTCTGTCCAGTGGGGATTGTGACACACACACTGTCCAGGGAGTTTTGTGACACACACACTGTCCAATGGGTTTTGTGACACACATGCTGTCCAATGGGGATTGTGACAGACACGCTGTCCAATGAGGTTGCTGACACACTACACTGTGTAATGGGGATTGTGACACACACACACTGTCCAAAGGGGTTTGTGACACACACGCTGACCAAATGAGTTTGTTACAAACACACTGTGCAATATGGTTTGTGACACACACGCTGTCCAATGGGGATTGTGAACACACAAACTGACCAGGGGGGTTTGTGACACACACACGCTGTCCTATGGGGTTTGTGAAACACACACTGACCAATGGTGTTTGTGACACACACGTTGTCAAATGGGGTTTCTGACACACAGACAGACCAGGGGATTTTGTGACACACATACGCTGTTCGATGGGGTTTCTGACACACACACTCTGTCCAATGGTCTTGTGACACAAACGCTGTACAATGGTGTTTGTGACACATACTCTGTCCACTAGTGTTTGTGACACACACGCTGTCCAATGGGAATTGTGACACACACACTGTCCAATGGGGATTGTGACACACATGCTGTACAATGGGGATTGTGACACACACACTCTCCGGGGGGGTTTGTGACACACACACTGTCCAATGGGCATTGTGACAGACACACGCTGTCTACTGGGGTTTTTGACACACACACTTTCCAATGGTGTTTGTGACACACACACTGTCCAATAGGGTTTGTGACACAGACGCTGTCCAATGGGGATTGTGACATACACACTGTCCAAGGGGGTTTGTGACAGACACACTGTCCAGGGGGATTTGTGAGAGGCACGCTGTCCAATGGGGTTTGTGACACACACACGCTGTCCAATGGGTTTTGTGACACAGACGCTGTCCAATGGGGATTGTGACATACACACTGTCCAATAGGGTTTGTGACACACATGCGCGATCCAATGGGGTTTGTGACACACACACGTTATAATGGGGTTTGTGACACACACACACACTATGGAATGGGGTTTGTGACACACACACTTTCCAATGGGGTTTGTGAATCACACACTGTCAAATATGGAGGGTGACACACACACGCTCTCAAACGGGGTTTGTGACACACACACTGGCCAGGGTGGTTTGTGACACACACACGCTGTCCAATGCCGTTTTTTGCGGGAAGAAATCCCATCAGAGTTCCAGACCCGAGCGGACGGAGGAAGAAATGCAGCCGACTCAATATGAGTGATAAAGCATACTTCAACTTTATTGCCCGAGATAGCGTGCATTTATACCAAATACCATAATTATGCATACTTGCCTCTATCTAATAGGCTAAGCACATTTACTTACTCCACCTACTTGGGTTTAGCTATCTATGCGCATCCCACATTCTTCTGACTCTTATCTCTTCAAAAATATCCTGACCCTGCCTTAGTTAGTACTTTTCCATTCCCCCCTTTTCCCACGGCCTAATAGACAAGCTAACTAAGGCCTACTTATGTCAACTAAAATGGGCTCTGCTCGTACAGTTGCTTGGTGGACTCATGTCCGTGCTCCTTGAGCCAATCCCCGACAGTTTTTGACACACACGCTGTCCAATGGGGTTTGTGACACACACACTTTGTCCAATGGGGCTTGTGACACACACGCTGTCCAATGGGGTTCGTGACTCACACGCTGTCCAGTGGGTTTTGTGAAACACACACTCTTTCCAATGGGCTTGTGACACACACGCTGTCCAATGGTGTTTGTGACACACACTCTGTCCCATGGGGTTTGTTACACACACACGCTGTCCAATGGGGTTTTTGCCACGCACGCTCTCCAATAGGGTTTGTGACACACACATTGTCCAATGAGGTTTGTCACACACACTCGGTCCAATGGGGTTTGTGACACACACTCTGTCCAATAGGGTTTGTGACACACAAACTATCCAGTGTGGTTTGTGACACACAGACTTTCTAATGGGGTTTGTGTAACACATACGCTATCCAATGGGGTTTGTGACACACACACTCTCCAAGGGGGTTTGTGACACACACACTGTCCAATGGGTACTGTGACATACACACGCTGTCCAATGGGGTTTCTGCCACACACGCTGTCCAATAGGGTTTGTGACACGCACACTGTCCAATGAGTTTTGTCACATACACTTGGTCCAATGGGGTTTGTGACACTCACTCTGTCCAATAGGGTTTGTGACACAGACACTATCCAGTGTGGTTTGTGACACAGAGACTTTCTAATGGGGTTTGTGACACACACATACTATCCAATGGGGTTTGTGACACACACACGTTCCAATGGTGTTTGTGACACACACACTGTCCAATAGGGTTTGTGACACAGACGCTGTGCAATGGGGATTGTGACATACACACTGTCTAAGGGGGTTTGTGACACACACACTGTCCAGGGGGGTTTGTGAGACAGATGCTGTCCAATGGGGTTTGTGACACACACACGCTGTCCAATGGGGTTTGTGACACAGACGCTGTCCAATGGGGATGGTGACATACACACAGTCCAATAGGGTTTGTGACACACATACGCGATCCAATGGGGTTTGTGACACACACACTTTCCAATGGGGTTTGTGAATCACACACTGTCAAATATGTAGGGTGACACACACACGCTGTCAAACGGTGTTTGTGACACACACACTGACCAGGGTGGTTTGTGACACACACACGCTGTCCAATGCCGTTTTTGACACACACGCTGTCCAGTGGGTTTCGTGAAACACAGACTCTTTCCAATGGGCTTGTGACACACACACTAACCATAGGGGTTTGTGACAAACACGCTGTCCAATGGGGTTTGTGACACTCATACTGTCCATGGATGTTTGTGACAACCACGCTGTCCAGTGGGGTTTGAGACACACAAATTGTCCAATGGGGTTTCTGACACACACACTGTCCAATGGTGTTTATGACACACAGGCTGTGAAAAAGGGTTTGTGACACACACACTGACCAGGGTGGTTTGTGACACACACACTCTGTCCAATGGCGTTTTTGACACACACGCTGTCAAATGGCATTTTTGAAACAAACTCTGTCTAATGGGGTTTGTGACACAAACTCTGTCCATTGGGGATTGTGACACTCACACTGTCCATGGGGGTTTGTGACACACACTCTGTGCAATGGGTACTGTGACACACACACGCTGTCCAATGGCCTTTGTGACACACAGGCTTTCCAATGGGATTTTTGACGCACACACTTTGTCCAATGGCTCTAGTAACACTCAAGCTTTCCAATGGGGTATGTAACACACACACGCTATCCTATCGTGTTTGTGACACACACACTTTCTAATGGGGTTTGTGACACACACGCTATCCAATGGGTTTTGTGACACACACACTGTCCAGGGGGGTTTGTGACACACACGCTGTCCAATGGGGTTTGTCACAATCACACTGTCCATGGATGTCTGTGACACACACGCTGTCCAGTGGGGTTTGAGACACACAAACTGTCCAATGGGGTTTGTGACACACACGCTTTCCACTGGGGATAGAGAAAAACACACTGTTCAGGGTGGTTTGTGACCAGCAGGGTTTGTGACACAAACACGCTGTGCAATGGGTTTTGTGACACACACACTGTCCAATGGTGTTTGTGACACACAAGCTGTCAAACGGGGTATGTGACACACACACTGACCAGGATGTTTTGTGACACACACACGCTGTCCAATGGCGTTTTTGACACGCTGTCAAATGTTGTTTCTGACAAACACGCTGTCCAATGGGGTTTGTGACACAAACTCTGTCCAATGGGGATTGTGACACACACACTGTCCAGGGGGGTTTGTGACACACATGCTGTCCAATGGGTTTTGTGACACACACACTGTCCAATGGTGTTTGTGACACACACATTGTGCAATGGGGACTGGGACACACACACGCTGTCCAAAGGGGTTTGTGACACACACTCTGACCTATTCGGTTTGTTACACACAAACTGTACAATGTGGTTTCTAAAACACATGCTATCCAATGGGGATTGTGAACACACAAACTGACCAGGGGGGTTTGTGACACACACACTGTCCAATAGGGTTTGTGACACACATGCTGTCCAATGGGGTTTGGAACACAAACACTGACCAATGGTGTTTGAAAACACACGCTGTCAAATGGGGACTGTGACATCCACTCTCTCCAATAGGGTTTGTGAAACACACGCTGTCCAATGGGGTTTGTGACGCACACACTGTCCAATGAGGTTTGTCACAAACACTCTGGCAATGGGGTTTGTGACACACACTCTGTCCAATAGGGTTTGTGACACACACACTGTCCAATGGGTACTGTGACACACACACGCTGTCCAATGGGGTTTGTGCCACACACGCTGTCCAATAGGGTTTGTGACACACACACTATCCAATGTGGTTTGTGACACACAGTCTTTCTAATGGGGTTTGAGACACACACACGCTATCCAATGGGGTTTGTGACACACACACTTTCCAATGGTGTTTGTCACACACACTCTGTCCAATTGGGTTTGAGACTCAGACGCTGTCCAGTGGGGATTGTGACATACACACTGTCCAATAAGGTTTGTGACACACATACGCTATCCAATGGAGTTTGTGACACACACACGTTCTAATGGGGTTTGTGACATACACACGCTATCCAATGGGGTTTGTGACACACACACTTTCCAATGGGGTTTGTGAAACACACACAGTCCAATATGGATAGTGACAAACACGCTGTCCAATGGGGATTGTGACACACAAACTGTCCAGGGGGGTTTGTGACACACACACTGTCCAATGGGGTTTGTGACACACACTCTGTCCAATGGGGTTTGTGACACAAACACTGACCAGTGGGGTTTGTGACACACACACGCTGTCCAATGGGGATTTTGGCACACACGCTGTCCAATGGTGTTTGTGACACACACACTGTGCAACGGGGACTGGGACATACACACGCTGTCCAAAGGGGTTTGTGACACACACTCTGACCTATTGAGTTTGTTACACACACACTGTGCAATGTGGTTTCTGACACGCACTCTGTCCAATGGGGATTGTGAACACACAAACTGACCAGGGGGATTTGTGACACACACACTGTCTAATGGGGTTGTGACACACATGCTGTCCAATGGGGTTTGTTACAGAGACACTGACCAGGGGGGTTTGTGACACACACACGCTGTTCAATGGGTTTTGTGACACAAACTCTGTCCAATGGTTTTTGTGACACACATGCTGACCTATTGGGTTTGTTACATACACACTGTCCAATGGGGTTTGTCGCACACACGCTGTCCAATGGGGTTTGTGACACACACACGTTGTAATGGGGTTTGTGACACACACACGATATCCAATGGGGTTTGAGACACACACACATTCTATTGGGGTTTGTGAAACACACACTGTCAAATATGGATTGTGACACACAGACGCTGTCAAACGGTGTTTGTGACACACACACTGAGCAGGGTGATTTGTGACACACACACGCTGTCCAATGGCGTTTGTGACACACACGCTGTCCAATGGGGTTTGTGACACACACACTCTGTCCATTGGGGATTCTGACACACACGCTGTCCAATGGGGTTCGTGACACACACGCTGTCCAGAGCGTTTTGTGAAACACACACTCTTTCCAATGGACTGTGACACACACGCTGTCCAATGGTGTTTGTGACACGCACTCTGTCCCATGGTGTTTGTGACTCACACACGCTGTCCAATGGGGTTTGGAACACAAACACTGACCAATGGTGTTTGAAAACACACGCTGTCAAATGGGGACTGTGACACCCACTCTCTCCTATAGGGTTTGTGACACACACGCTGTCCAATGGGGTTTGGAACACAAACACTGACCAATGGTGTTT
This sequence comes from Columba livia, assembly GCF_036013475.1. Classification (NCBI taxonomy): domain Eukaryota; kingdom Metazoa; phylum Chordata; class Aves; order Columbiformes; family Columbidae; genus Columba; species Columba livia. The sequence continues at coordinate 301,859 of NW_027043021.1, forward strand.
GAAAACACACGCTGTCAAATGGGGACTGTGACATCCACTCTCTCCAATAGGGTTTGTGAAACACACGCTGTCCAATGGGGTTTGTGACGCACACACTGTCCAATGAGGTTTGTCACAAACACTCTGGCAATGGGGTTTGTGACACACACTCTGTCCAATAGGGTTTGTGACACACACACTGTCCAATGGGTACTGTGACACACACACGCTGTCCAATGGGGTTTGTGCCACACACGCTGTCCAATAGGGTTTGTGACACACACACTATCCAATGTGGTTTGTGACACACAGTCTTTCTAATGGGGTTTGAGACACACACACGCTATCCAATGGGGTTTGTGACACACACACTTTCCAATGGTGTTTGTCACACACACTCTGTCCAATTGGGTTTGAGACTCAGACGCTGTCCAATGGGGATTGTGACATACACACTGTCCAATAAGGTTTGTGACACACAGACGCTGTCAAACGGTGTTTGTGACACACACACTGAGCAGGGTGATTTGTGACACACACACGCTGTCCAATGGCGTTTGTGACACACACGCTGTCCAATGGGGTTTGTGACACACACACTCTGTCCATTGGGGATTCTGACACACACGCTGTCCAATGGGGTTCGTGACACACACGCTGTCCAGAGCGTTTTGTGAAACACACACTCTTTCCAATGGACTGTGACACACACGCTGTCCAATGGTGTTTGTGACACGCACTCTGTCCCATGGTGTTTGTGACTCACACACGCTGTCCAATGGGGTTTGGAACACAAACACTGACCAATGGTGTTTGAAAACACACGCTGTCAAATGGGGACTGTGACACCCACTCTCTCCTATAGGGTTTGTGACACACACGCTGTCCAATGGGGTTTGGAACACAAACACTGACCAATGGTGTTTGAAAACACACGCTGTCAAATGGGGACTGTGACATCCACTCTCTCCAATAGGGTTTGTGAAACACACGCTGTCCAATGGGGTTTGTGACGCACACACTGTCCAATGAGGTTTGTCACAAACACTCTGGCAATGGGGTTTGTGACACACACTCTGTCCAATAGGGTTTGTGACACACACACTGTCCAATGGGTACTGTGACACACACACGCTGTCCAATGGGGTTTGTGCCACACACGCTGTCCAATAGGGTTTGTGACACACACACTATCCAATGTGGTTTGTGACACACAGTCTTTCTAATGGGGTTTGAGACACACACACGCTATCCAATGGGGTTTGTGACACACACACTTTCCAATGGTGTTTGTCACACACACTCTGTCCAATTGGGTTTGAGACTCAGACGCTGTCCAATGGGGATTGTGACATACACACTGTCCAATAAGGTTTGTGACACACATACGCTATCCAATGGAGTTTGTGACACACACACGTTCTAATGGGGTTTGTGACATACACACGCTATCCAATGGGGTTTGTGACACACACACTTTCCAATGGGGTTTGTGAAACACACACAGTCCAATATGGATAGTGACAAACACGCTGTCCAATGGGGATTGTGACACACAAACTGTCCAGGGGGGTTTGTGACACACACACTGTCCAATGGGGTTTGTGACACACACTCTGTCCAATGGGGTTTGTGACACAAACACTGACCAGTGGGGTTTGTGACACACACACGCTGTCCAATGGGGATTTTGGCACACACGCTGTCCAATGGTGTTTGTGACACACACACTGTGCAACGGGGACTGGGACATACACACGCTGTCCAAAGGGGTTTGTGACACACACTCTGACCTATTGAGTTTGTTACACACACACTGTGCAATGTGGTTTCTGACACGCACTCTGTCCAATGGGGATTGTGAACACACAAACTGACCAGGGGGATTTGTGACACACACACTGTCTAATGGGGTTGTGACACACATGCTGTCCAATGGGGTTTGTTACAGAGACACTGACCAGGGGGGTTTGTGACACACACACGCTGTTCAATGGGTTTTGTGACACAAACTCTGTCCAATGGTTTTTGTGACACACATGCTGACCTATTGGGTTTGTTACATACACACTGTCCAATGGGGTTTGTCGCACACACGCTGTCCAATGGGGTTTGTGACACACACACGTTGTAATGGGGTTTGTGACACACACACGATATCCAATGGGGTTTGAGACACACACACATTCTATTGGGGTTTGTGAAACACACACTGTCAAATATGGATTGTGACACACAGACGCTGTCAAACGGTGTTTGTGACACACACACTGAGCAGGGTGATTTGTGACACACACACGCTGTCCAATGGCGTTTGTGACACACACGCTGTCCAATGGGGTTTGTGACACACACACTCTGTCCATTGGGGATTCTGACACACACGCTGTCCAATGGGGTTCGTGACACACACGCTGTCCAGAGCGTTTTGTGAAACACACACTCTTTCCAATGGACTGTGACACACACGCTGTCCAATGGTGTTTGTGACACGCACTCTGTCCCATGGTGTTTGTGACTCACACACGCTGTCCAATGGGGTTTGGAACACAAACACTGACCAATGGTGTTTGAAAACACACGCTGTCAAATGGGGACTGTGACACCCACTCTCTCCTATAGGGTTTGTGACACACACGCTGTCCAATGGGGTTTGGAACACAAACACTGACCAATGGTGTTTGAAAACACACGCTGTCAAATGGGGACTGTGACATCCACTCTCTCCAATAGGGTTTGTGAAACACACGCTGTCCAATGGGGTTTGTGACGCACACACTGTCCAATGAGGTTTGTCACAAACACTCTGGCAATGGGGTTTGTGACACACACTCTGTCCAATAGGGTTTGTGACACACACACTGTCCAATGGGTACTGTGACACACACACGCTGTCCAATGGGGTTTGTGCCACACACGCTGTCCAATAGGGTTTGTGACACACACACTATCCAATGTGGTTTGTGACACACAGTCTTTCTAATGGGGTTTGAGACACACACACGCTATCCAATGGGGTTTGTGACACACACACTTTCCAATGGTGTTTGTCACACACACTCTGTCCAATTGGGTTTGAGACTCAGACGCTGTCCAATGGGGATTGTGACATACACACTGTCCAATAAGGTTTGTGACACACAGACGCTGTCAAACGGTGTTTGTGACACACACACTGAGCAGGGTGATTTGTGACACACACACGCTGTCCAATGGCGTTTGTGACACACACGCTGTCCAATGGGGTTTGTGACACACACACTCTGTCCATTGGGGATTCTGACACACACGCTGTCCAATGGGGTTCGTGACACACACGCTGTCCAGAGCGTTTTGTGAAACACACACTCTTTCCAATGGACTGTGACACACACGCTGTCCAATGGTGTTTGTGACACGCACTCTGTCCCATGGTGTTTGTGACTCACACACGCTGTCCAATGGGGTTTGGAACACAAACACTGACCAATGGTGTTTGAAAACACACGCTGTCAAATGGGGACTGTGACACCCACTCTCTCCTATAGGGTTTGTGACACACACGCTGTCCAATGGGGTTTGGAACACAAACACTGACCAATGGTGTTTGAAAACACACGCTGTCAAATGGGGACTGTGACATCCACTCTCTCCAATAGGGTTTGTGAAACACACGCTGTCCAATGGGGTTTGTGACGCACACACTGTCCAATGAGGTTTGTCACAAACACTCTGGCAATGGGGTTTGTGACACACACTCTGTCCAATAGGGTTTGTGACACACACACTGTCCAATGGGTACTGTGACACACACACGCTGTCCAATGGGGTTTGTGCCACACACGCTGTCCAATAGGGTTTGTGACACACACACTATCCAATGTGGTTTGTGACACACAGTCTTTCTAATGGGGTTTGAGACACACACACGCTATCCAATGGGGTTTGTGACACACACACTTTCCAATGGTGTTTGTCACACACACTCTGTCCAATTGGGTTTGAGACTCAGACGCTGTCCAATGGGGATTGTGACATACACACTGTCCAATAAGGTTTGTGACACACATACGCTATCCAATGGAGTTTGTGACACACACACGTTCTAATGGGGTTTGTGACATACACACGCTATCCAATGGGGTTTGTGACACACACACTTTCCAATGGGGTTTGTGAAACACACACAGTCCAATATGGATAGTGACAAACACGCTGTCCAATGGGGATTGTGACACACAAACTGTCCAGGGGGGTTTGTGACACACACACTGTCCAATGGGGTTTGTGACACACACTCTGTCCAATGGGGTTTGTGACACAAACACTGACCAGTGGGGTTTGTGAGACAGACGCTGACCAATGGGGACTGTGACATACACACTGTCCAATAGGGTTTGTGACACACACATGTTCTAATGGGGTTTGTGACACACACACGATATCCAATGGGGTTTGTGACACACCCACATTCCATTGGGGTTTGTGAAACACACACTGTCAAATATGGATTGTGACACACACACGCTGTCAAACGGGTTTGTGACACAGACACTGACTAGGGTGGTTTGTGACACACACACAAGCTGTCCAATGGCGTTTGTTAGACACACGCTGTCCCATTAGGTTTGTGACACACACACGCTGTCCAGTGGGGTTTGTGACACACACACTGTCCATAGGGGTTTGTGACAACCACGCTATCAAATGGGGTTTGTGACACGCACACTGTCCATGGGTGTTTGTGACACACACGCTGTCCAGAGGGTTTTGAGACACACAAACTGTCCAATGGGGTTTGTGACACACACACTGTCCACTGAGGATTTTGACACACACACTGTTCAGGGGGTTTGTGACATACACACTGTCAAATGGCATTCGTGACATACAAATTTTCCACGGGGGTTTGTGACACACACACTGTCAAATGGCGTTCGTGACATACACATTGTCCACGGGGGTTTGTGACACACACTCTGTCCAATCGGGTTTGGAACACACACACTGTCTAATGGTGTTCGAAAACACACGCTGTCAAATGGGGACTGTGACACCCACTCTCTCCAATGGGGTTTGTGACACACACACTGTCCAATAGGGTTTGTGACACACACACTGTCCTATGAGGTTTGTCACACACACTCTGTCCAAAGGGGTTTGTGACACACTCTCTGTCCAATAGGGTTTGTGACACACACACTGTCCAAGGGGGTTTGTGACACACACACTGTCCAATGGGTACTGTGACACACACATGCTGTCCAATGGGGTTTCTGCCACACACGCTGTCCAATAGGGTTTGTGACACACAAACTGTCCAATGGGGTTTGTCACACACACTCTGTCCAATGGGGTTTGTGACACACACACTATCCAGTGTGGTTTGTGACACACACGCGCTATCCAATGATGGTTGCGACATACGCACTGTCCAAGGGGGTTTGTGACACACACACTGTCCAGGGGCGTTTGTGAGACAGACGCTGACCAATGGGGACTGTGACATACACACTGTCCAATAGGGTTTGTGACACACACATGTTCTAATGGGGTTTGTGACACACACATGATATCCAATGGGGTTTGTGACACACCCACATTCCATTGGGGTTTGTGAAACACACACTGTCAAATATGGATTGTGACACACACAAGCTGTCAAACGGGTTTGTGACACAGACACTGACTAGGGTGGTTTGTGACACACACACAAGCTGTCCAATGGCGTTTGTTACACACACGCTGTCCCATTAGGTTTGTGACACACACACGCTGTCCAGTGGGGTTTGTGACACACACACTGTCCATAGGGGTTTGTGACAACCACACTATCAAATGGGGTTTGTGACACGCACACTGTCCATGGGTGTTTGTGACACACACGCTGTCCAGAGGGTTTTGAGACACACAAACTGTCCAATGTGGTTTGTGACACACACACTGTCCACTGAGGATTTTGACACACACACTGTTCAGGGGGTTTGTGACATACACACTGTCAAATGGGGTTTGTGACACACACACTGTCCAATGGGGTTTGTCGCACACACGCTGTCCAATGGGGTTTGTAACACACACACTGACCAGGGGGTCTGTGACACACACACACTGTCCAATGCGTTTTGTGACACACACGGTGTTCAATGGTGTTTGTGACACACAAGCTGTCAAACGGGGTTTGTGACACACACACTGACCAGGGTGGTTTGTCACACACACACGCTGTCCAATGTGTTTTGTGACACACACGGTGTCCAATGGTGTTTGTGACACACACGCTGTCAAATGGGTTTTGAGACAAACATGCTGTCCAATTGGGTTTGTGACACAAAGTCTGTCCAATGGGTTTGTGACACACACACTGTCCAATAGGGTTTCTGACACACACACTGTCCAATGGGTACTGTGACACACAAACGCTGTCCAATGGGGTTTGTGCCACACACACTGTCCAATGGGGTTTGTCACACACACTCTGTCCAATGGGGTTTGTGACACACACACTATCCAGTGTGGTTTGTGACACACACGCGCTATCCAATGATGGTTGCGACATACGCACTGTCCAAGGGGGTTTGTGACACACACACTGTCCAGGGGCGTTTGTGAGACAGACGCTGACCAATGGGGACTGTGACATACACACTGTCCAATAGGGTTTGTGACACACACATGTTCTAATGGGGTTTGTGACACACACATGATATCCAATGGGGTTTGTGACACACCCACATTCCATTGGGGTTTGTGAAACACACACTGTCAAATATGGATTGTGACACACACACGCTGTCAAACGGGTTTGTGACACAGACACTGACTAGGGTGGTTTGTGACACACACACAAGCTGTCCAATGGCGTTTGTTACACACACGCTGTCCCATTAGGTTTGTGACACACACACGCTGTCCAGTGGGGTTTGTGACACACACACTGTCCATAGGGGTTTGTGACAACCACGCTATCAAATGGGGTTTGTGACACGCACACTGTCCATGGGTGTTTGTGACACACACGCTGTCCAGAGGGTTTTGAGACACACAAACTGTCCAATGGGGTTTGTGACACACACACTGTCCACTGAGGATTTTGACACACACACTGTTCAGGGGGTTTGTGACATACACACTGTCAAATGGCATTCGTGACATACAAATTTTCCACGGGGGTTTGTGACACACACACTGTCAAATGGCGTTCGTGACATACACATTGTCCACGGGGGTTTGTGACACACACTCTGTCCAATCGGGTTTGGAACACACACACTGTCTAATGGTGTTCGAAAACACACGCTGTCAAATGGGGACTGTGACACCCACTCTCTCCAATGGGGTTTGTGACACACACACTGTCCAATAGGGTTTGTGACACACACACTGTCCTATGAGGTTTGTCACACACACTCTGTCCAAAGGGGTTTGTGACACACTCTCTGTCCAATAGGGTTTGTGACACACACACTGTCCAAGGGGGTTTGTGACACACACACTGTCCAATGGGTACTGTGACACACACATGCTGTCCAATGGGGTTTCTGCCACACACGCTGTCCAATAGGGTTTGCGACACACAAACTGTCCAATGGGGTTTGTCACACACACTCTGTCCAATGGGGTTTGTGACACACACACTATCCAGTGTGGTTTGTGACACACACGCGCTATCCAATGATGGTTGCGACATACGCACTGTCCAAGGGGGTTTGTGACACACACACTGTCCAGGGGCGTTTGTGAGACAGACGCTGACCAATGGGGACTGTGACATACACACTGTCCAATAGGGTTTGTGACACACACACGCTATCCAATGGTGATTGCGACATACGCACTGTCCAAGGGGGTTTGTGACACACACACTGTCCAGGGGCGTTTGTAAGACAGACGCTGACCAATGGGGACTGTGACATACACACTGTCCAATAGGGTTTGACACACACGGTGTTCAATGGTGTTTGTGACACAAACGCTGTCAAACGGGTTTTGTGAGAAACACGCTGTCCAATTGGGTTTGTGACACAAAGTCTGTCCAATGGGTTTGTGACACACATACTGTCCAAGGGGGTTTGTGACACACACACTGTCCAATGGGTACTGTGACACACAAACGCTGTCCAATGGGGTTTGTGCCACACACACTGTCCAATGGGGTTTGTCACACACACTCTGTCCAATGGGGTTTGTGACACACACACGCTATCCAATGGTGATTGCGACATACGCACTGTCCAAGGGGGTTTGTGACACACACACTGTCCAGGGGCGTTTGTAAGACAGACGCTGACCAATGGGGACTGTGACATACACACTGTCCAATAGGGTTTGTGACACACACACGTTCCATTGGGGTTTGTGAAACACACACTGTCAAATATGGATTGTGACACAAACACGCTGTCAAACGGGTTTGTGACACAAACACTGACCAGGATAGTTTGTGACACACACACACGCTGTCCAATGGCGTTTGTGACACACACGCTGTCAAATGGGGTTTGTGACACACACAGTCTGTCCAATGGGGTTTGTGACACATACGCTGTCCAATGGGGTTCGTGACACACACGCTGTCCAGTGGGTTTTGTGAAACACAGACTCTTTCCAATGGGCTTGTGACACACACGCTGTCCAATAGTGTTTGTGACACACACTCTGTCCCACTAGGTTTGTGACACACACACGCTGTCCCGTGGGGTTTGTGACACACACTCTGTCCATAGGGGTTTGTGACACACACGCTATCAAATGGGGTTTGTGACACGCACACTGTCCATGGGTGTTTGTGACACACACGCTGTCCAGAGGGTTTTGAGACACACAAACTGTACAATGGGGTTTGTGACACACACACTGTCCACTGGGGATTTTGACACACACAGTGTTCAGGGGGTTTGTGACTCACACACACTGTCCAATGGGGTTTGGAACACACACACTGTCCAATGGTGTTTGAAAACACACGCTGTCAAATGGGGACTGTGACACCCACTCTCTCCAATGGGGTTTGTGACACACACACTGTCCAATAGGGTTTGTGACACACACACTGTCCAATGAGGTTTGTCACACATACTCTGTCCAAAGGGGTTTGTGACACACTCTCTGTCCAATAGGGTTTGTGACACACACACTGTCCAAGGGGGTTTGTGACACACACACTGTCCAATGGGTACTGTGACACACACATGCTGTCCAATGGGGTTTCTGCCACACACGCTGTCCAATAGGGTTTGTGACACACAAAGTGTCCAATGGGGTTTGTCACACACACTCTGTCCAATGGGGTTTGTGATACACACTCTGTCCAATACGGTTTGTGACACACACACTATCCAGTGTGGTTTGTGACACACAGACGTTCTAATGGGGTTTTGTGACAGACACACGCTATCCAATGGGGTTTGTGACACACACACTTTCCAATGGTGTTTGTGACACAAACAGTGTCCAATTGGGTTTGAGACACAGACGATGTCCAATGTCGATTGTGACATACGCACTGTCCAAGGGGGTTTGTGACACACACACTGTCCAGGGGGGTTTTTGAGACACACGCTGTCCAATGGGGTTTGTGACACACACACTCTGTCCAATGGTGTTTGTGACACAGATGCTGACCAATGGGGATTGTGACATACACACTGTACAACAGGGTTTGTGACACACATACGCGATCCAATGGGGTTTGTGACACACACACGTTCTAATGGGGTTTGTGACTCACACAGTGTCCAATTGGGTTTGAGACACAGACGATATCCAATGGCGATTGTAACATGCACACTGTCCAATAGGGTTTGTGATACACATACGCAATCCAATGGATTTTGTGACACACACAAGTTCTAATGGGGTTTGTGAAACACACACACTATCCAATGTGGTTTTTGACAGACACACAGTCCGATGGGTACTGTGACGCACAAACGCTGTCCAATGGGGTTTATGCCACGCACGCTGTCCAATAGGGTTTGTGACACACACACTGTCCATTGAGGTTTCTCACACACACTCTGTCCAATGGGGTTTGTGACACACACACTGTCCAAGGGGGTTTGTGACACACACACTGTCCAATGGGTACTGTGACACACACACGCTGTCCAATGGGGTTTGTGCCACACACGCTGTCCAATAGGGTTTGTGATACACACACTATCCAGTGTGGTTTGTGACACACAGACTTTCTAATGGGGTTTGTGACACACACACTTTCCAATGGTGTTTGTAACACACACAGTGTCCAATTGGGTTTGAGACACAGACGCTGTCCAATGGGGATTGTGAGATACGCACTGTCCAAGGGGGTTTGTGACACACACACTGTCCAGGGGGGTTTGTGAGACACACGCTGTCTAATGGGGTTTGTGACACAGACGCTGACCAATGGGGATTGTGAAATACACACTGTCCAATAGGGTTTGTGACACACATATGAGATCCAATGGGGTTTGTGACACACACACGTTCTAATGGGGTTTGTGACACACACACGCTATCCAATGGGGTTTGTGACACACACACATTCCAATGGGGGTTGTGAAACACACACTGTCGAATATGGATTGTGACACACACACGCTGTCAAACGGGGTTTGTGACACACACACTGACCAGGGTGGTTTGTGAAACACACACGATGTCCAATGGCGTTTGTGACACACACGGTGTCCAATGGGGTTTCTGACACACACGCTGTCGAATGGGGCTTGTGACACACGCGCTGTCCAATGGGGTTCGTGACACTCACGCTCTCCAGTGGGTTTTGTGAAACACACACTCTTTCCAATGGGCTTGTAACACACACGCTGTCCATGGGTGTTTGTGACACACACGCTGTCCCATGGGGTTTGTAACACACACACGCTGTGCAGTGGGGTTTGTGACACACACGCTGTCCATAGGGGTTTGTGACACACACGCTATCAAATGGGATTTGTGACACGCACACTGTCCATGGGTGTTTGTGACACACACGCTGTCCAGTGGGGTTTGATACACACAAACTGTCCAATGGGGTTTGTGACACACACGATGTCCACTGGGGATTTTGACACACACACTGTTCATGGCGGGTTTGTTACACAGACACTGTCAAATGGCGTTCGTGACATACACATTGTCCACAGGGGTTTGTGACACACACACTGTCCAATGGTGTTTGAAAACACACTCTGTCAAATGGGGACTGTGACACCCACTCTCTCCAATGGGGTTTGTGCACACACACTGTCCAGGGTGGTTTGTGACACACACATTCTGTCCAATGGGTTTTGTGACACACACACTGTCCAGGGGGGTTTGTGAAACCCACACTGTCCAATGGGTATTGTTAGACATACACGCTGTCCAATGGGGTTTGTGACACATACACTGTCCAATGCTGTTTGTGAACAAACACACGCTGTGCAATGGGGTTTGTGACACACACGCTGTCCAATGGGGTTTGTGACACACACACTTTCCAATGGGGTTTGTCACACACGCACTGTCCAATATTAATTGTAACACACACGCTGTCCCATGGGGTTTGAGAAACACACGCTGACCAATTGGGTTTGTGACACACACACTGTCCAAGGGGGTTTGTGACACACATGCTGTCCAATGGGGATTGTGACACACAAAATGGCCAGGGGGTTTTGTTACACACACAGTGTGCAATGGGGTTTGTTACACAATGTCCAATGGTGTTTGTGACACACACCCTGTCCAATGGGGTCTGTGACACACACACAGTGTCCAATGGTTTTTGTGACTCGGATGCTGTCCAATGGTGTTTGTGCCACACACACTGTACAATGGGGTTTGTGACACACACTCTGTCCAATGGGGTTTGTGACACAAACACACTGTCCAACGGGGATTGTGACACACACACGCTGTCCAATGGGGTTTGTGACACACACAGTGTCCAATGGGGTTTGTGACACACACACGTTGTCCGATGGTGTTTGTGACACGCATGGTTTCCAATGGTTCTTGTGACACACACACTGTCCAGGGGGCTTTGTGACAACCAGGCTGTCCTGTGGGATTTGTGACACACACGCTGTCCAATTGCGATTGTGACATACACACGCTGTACAAAGGGGATAGTGACACACACACGCTGTCCAATGGTGTTTGTGACACGGATTCTGTCCAGTGAGGTTTATGACACACACTCTGTCCAATGGGTTAGTGACACACACATTTTCCTTTGGTTTTGTGACACACACACAATATCCAATGGGGTTTATGACACACACACTGTCTAATGGGGTTTGTGATACACACACGCTTTCCAATGGTGTATGTGACACGCATGCTGTCCAATGGGGTTTGTGACACACACACTGTCCAGCGGGGTTTTTGACACACATACTGTCCAATAGGTTTTGCGACACACATACGCAATCCAATGGGGTTTGAGACACACACACTGTTCATTGGTGTTTGTGACATACACACGCTATCCAATGGGGTTTGTGACATACACACTATCTAATGGGGTTTCTGACACACACTTGCTGCCCAATGTTGTATTGTGAGACACACACTGTCAAATGGGGTTTGTGACACACACACTGTCTAATGGGGATGGTGACACAGAGACTCTTCAGGGGTGTTTGTGACACACACGCTTTTCAATAGGGATTGTGACACACACACTGTCTAGGGGGATCTGTGACACACATGCTGTCCAATGTGGTTTGTGACACAAAGGCTGTCCAACGGGGTTTGTGACACATAGACTCTTCAGGGGTGTTTGTGACACACATGCTGTCCAATGGGGATTATGACACGCACATGGTGTCCAATGGTGTTTGTGACGCGAATGCTTTTCAATGGGGTTTCTTACACACACACTGTCCTGGGGAGTTTGTGACACACACGCTGTCCAATGTGGTTCGTGACACAGAGACTCTCAAGGGGTATTTATGACACACACGTTGTCCAGAGGGGTTTGTGACTCACACACACTCCAATGGGTATTATGACACACAAACTCCGTCCACTTTTGTTTGTGACACACACACTGTCCAATGGGGTTTGGCACTACACACGCGCTGTCCAGTGGGGATTGTGACACACACACACTATCCAATGGTGTTTGTGACACACACACTGTCCAATGGAGATTGTGACACACACACGCTGTCCAATGGTGTTTGTGACACGGATGCTGTCCAATGGGGTTTGTTACACACACACTGTTCCGGGGGGTTTGTGAGACAGGCGCTGTCCAATGGGTATTGTGACAAACACGCATTCCAATGGAGTTTGTGAAACAACTGCTGTCCAGGGGCGTTTGTGACACACACGCTGTCCAATGGGGTTTGTGAGACACACACTGTCCAATGGGGTTTGTGACACACACACTCTTTCCAAAGGGGATTGTGACACACACACGCTGTCCAATAGGGATTGTGACACACACACACTATCCAATGGTGTTTGTGACACACACACTGTCCAATGGAGATTGTGACACACACACGCTGTCCAATGGTGTTTGTGACACGGATTCTGTCCAATGGGGTTTGTGACACACACACTGTCCAGTGAGTTTTGTGACACATACACTATCCAATGGGGTTAGTGACACACACACTTTCCAATGGGTTTTGTGACACACGCACAATATCCAATGGGGTTTGTGACACACACACTTTCCAGTGGGGTTTGTGATACACACTCTGACCAACGGGTTTTGTGACACACACGCTGTCAAATGGGGTTTGTGACTCACACACTGTCCATGGGGGATTGTAATACACAAGCTGTCCAAAGCGGTTTGTCACAGCCAATCTGTCCAATGGAGTTTATGACACACACACTTTCCAATGGAGTTTGTGACACACACGCTGTCCAATGGGGATTGTGACACACACACTGTCCACGGGGTTTTGTGACACACACACTGTCCAATGGGGTTTGTGACACACACACTGTCAAGGGGGGTCTGTGACACACACGCTGTCCAATGTGGTTTGTGACACACACGCTGTCCAATGGGGTTTGTGACACAGAGACTCTCAACGGGTGTTTGTGACACACACGCTGTCCACACAGGTTTGTGACACACACACTGTACAATGGGGTTTGTGACATACACACGGTTTCCAAAGCGGATTGTGACACACACACGCTGTCCCATGGGGTTTGTGACTCGCATGCAGTCCAATGTGGTTTGTGACACACACACTTTCCAGAGGTGTTTGTGAAACACACACGCTGTCCAATAGGGTTTGCTACACAGACACACTATCCAATGGTGTTTGTGACACACACACTGTCCAATGGGGATTGTGACACACACACTGTACAGGGGGTTTGTGACACACACTCTGTCCAATGGGGTTTGTAACACACACACTGTCCAGGTGGGTTTGTGACACACAGGCTGTCCAATGGGTTTTGCGAAACACAGACGCTGTCGAATGGTGTTTGTGACAGGCACGGTTTCCAATGGGTGTTGTGACACACACACTGTCCAGGGGGCTTTGTGACACACACGTTGTCCAATGGGGATTGTGACACACACACGCTGTCCAAACGGGATAGTGACATACACACGCTGCCCAATGTTGTTTGTGACACGGATTCTGTCCAATGGGGTTTATGAGACACACACTGTCCAATGGGGATTGTGACACACACGCTGTCCAATGGGTTTCTGACACACATGCTGTGTCCTATGGGGCTTGTGTCACACACGCTGTCCAACGGAGTTCCTGACACACACATTGTCCAGTGAGGTTTATGACACACACTTTGTCCAATGGGGTTATTGACACACACACTTTCCTTTGGTTTTGTGACACACACACAATATCCAATGGGGTTTGTGACACACACACTGTCTAATGGGGTTTCTGATACACACACGCTTTCCAATGGTGTCTGTGACACGCATGCTGTCCAATGCGGTTGGTGACACACACACTGTAAAGGGGGGTTTGTGATACACACACTGTCCAATAGGGTTTGTGACACACATACGCAATCCAATGGGGTTTCGACACACACACTGTTCGATGGGGTTTGTGACATACACACGCTATCCAATGAGGTTTGTGACATACACACATTCCAATGGGGTTTCTGACACACACACGCTGTCCAATATTGTTTGTGACACACATGCTATCAAATGGGGTTTGTGACGTACACACTGTCCATGGCAGATTGTGACACACACAAACGCTGTCCAATGGTTTGGTGATACACAAACAGTCCAATGAGGTTTATAACACACACATGCTGTCCCGTGGGGTTTGTGACACACACACTATGTAGGGGGGTCTGTGACATACACGCTGTCCACACGGGTTTGTGACACACACACTGTACAATGGGGTTTGTGACATACAGACGGTGTCCAGAGCGGATTGTGACACACACATACGCTGTCCCATGGGGTTTGTGACACGCATGCAGTCCAATGTGGTTTGTGACACACACACTTTCCAGAGGTGTTTGTGACACACACGCTGTCCAATAGGATTTGCTACACACACACACTATCCAATGGTGTTTGTGACACACACACAGTCCGATGGGGATTGTGACACACACACTGTACAGGGAGATTGTGACACGGACCCTGTCCAATGGGGTTTGTGACACACACACTGTCCAGGTCGGTTTGTGACACACACGCTGTCCAATGGGGATTGTGACACACACAACCTCTGTCCAATGGGGTTGGTGACACACAAACTGTCCAATGGGGTTTGTGACACACATGCTGTCCAATGGGGACTATAACACACACAGGATGTCCAATGGTGTTTGTGACACGGATGCTGTCCAATGGCCTTTGTTACACACACACTGTCCAGGGGGGTTTGTGACACAGACACTGTCCAATGGCAATTGTGACACACACGCTGTCCAACGTGGTTTGTGACACAAAGGCTGTCCAGGTGAGTTTGTGACGTACACACTGTCCAATGTGGTTTTTGACACACATGCTGTCCAGCTGAGTTTGTAACACACGCGCTGTCCAGTGGGGTTTGTGACACACACACTGTCCAGGTGGGTTTGTGACACACATTCTGTCCAATGGAGTTAGTGACACCCACACTGTCCAGAGGGGTTTGTGACACACACGCTGTCCAATGGGGATTGTGACACACACACTGTCCAATGGGGACTGTGACACACACACGCTCTCCAATGGTTTTTGTGACACACACACTGTCAAATGGGATTTGTGACCCAGATGCTGTCCAATGGGGACAGTGACACACACACGCTGTCTGATGGTGTTTGTGACACGCATGCTGTCCAATGGTGTTTGTGACACACACACTGTCCACAGGGGATTGTGACACACACGCTGTCCAATGTGTTTTATGAAACACACGCTGACCCAAGTGGTTTGTGACACACAAACTGTCAAGGTGGGTTTGTGACAGACACACCGTTCAAAGTGGTTTGTGACACATGCGCTGTCCAATGGCTTTTGTGAGACACACACTGTCCAGGTGGTTTGTGCCACACACGCTGTCCAATGGGGTTTGTCACACACACGCTGTCCAATGGCGTTTGTGACACAGAAGTTGTAGAGAGGTGTTTGTGACACACGTGCTCTCCAGTCGGGTTTGAGACACACACACTGTGCAATGGGGTTTGTGAGACACACACTGTCCAGAGGAGTCTGTGATACAAACGATGTCCAATGGGGTTTGTGACACACACTTTCCAATGGGGTTCATGACACACATGCTGTCCAATGTCGTTTGTGATACACACACTGTCCAGTGGAGTTTGTGACACACACACTGTCCAATTTTCCAATACGGTTTGAGACACACACGCTCTCCAATGGGGTTTGTGAAACACACAATATGCAAAGGTGTATGAGAAACACATGATGTCCAAAGATGATTTGACAAAGATAAAATAAATTAAAAAACTGAAATAGTTGTATCCATTGTGTTATGTGTCCTTGAAAGTGGTTTTGGAGCTGAAATTCCAGTGGCCTTTTAGGCAAATATCCTTTTTCTTATTTGACTCACTATGGGGAGAGAGAAAAAGGGAAAAAGATCAGAGAGGAGAAGTGACGAGAGGAAAGGAAATAAGGCTGGACTGACAACAAATCCAGACTCTATTTTTGCAAAAAAGGGCCATGGTTAGGTTGATTACTCCCCTGCCTTGTAGGTACAGTGAGTGATTTGGGGCCAGCAGCTCAAGGGCTTCCTCCAAAGGGTGCTGGACAGAGCGGGGGTGGGCGGGGCTGCACATGGGGGCTCTGTCACCCCCACGTCACAATCCCAGCACCCGGCAACGCTGAGGTCACAATGCCCCGGGGCACTATAAAAGGGAGCAGCCTCCCGTGCCCACCGCCAGAGCTGGCCCGGGGGCAGCCCCAACACATCCCCGAGGAAGCACTGGAGCAGCTGGTGGAATCACAGGGCAGGGATGAAGGGAGGAAGACCTTGCATGAGGCTGCTGGAGGCTCTCTGCTGCAAGACAACCTGCTGACAGAGCCACCACCTTCCAAACTCGTCGGATGCTTGGAAACACTTCTCAACCGGATAGCAGTGGCAAGAGCAAAGGAGTGTTGCCTTCTTGAGAAGCATGGCAGAGCTCATCATCCTCATGCCCTACAGGAGCAGGCTCAGGAGCTGTAAGAGAGAGGTTGTAGAGGGGTTGCAGTGCTTTGGAACACCCACTGGTGTCCTGACAGGCCCAGGAAGGATTCTTGTCCCCAAAGTCCATGAGCTCAGATGCATTTGGACACTCTCGGAAGTCCGGGAGATGGCTCCAGGTGGAGGGAGGATAGGAGAGGATAGGAGAGGATAGGGTTTGGGCAGATCCTGGGAGGGCATGAGCAGCCTGTGGGACAAGGAGCCAGGTCTGTCTCACATGCACAGGGAACAGCCGATCGCCAGCACTGGGGTCAGGAAGGAATTTTTTCCCCCGGGGCAGATTGGCATTGGTCCCTGGGGATTTTTTGCCTTCCTCTGCAGCATGGAGCATGACCACTTTGCAGAGCTCCACTGGGCCCTTTTGGCTCGGTTCCTACCTGCTGCTCAAGCATCAGGAAGATGGCCTCTCGTGCCCTGAAGCTGGTGGGAGGAAGGCTTTTTTTTCCCCCCATGTGGGACACCAAGCGTCTCTGGGGGTTTTTTGCCTTTCTCTGCATCCTTGAGCATGGCCCGCTTGCCACGGCTTCTTTGGGCCATTTGGGCTGGGTGCCTGCTGCTCCACGAGGTGGCCCTAAACTTAGCTAGAACATCCTACCTAAACCAGCATAGAACAACTCACCTAAAGCAACCTTCAACAACTGGAAACAACCAACCTTGAAGAAGCTAAAGCAATCTACCTTCCAAATCTTCAAAGAACCGGAGCTGAACAACCAAACAAGAACCTGAAACAACCTATACCATATGACGTGTAAACAATGTAAATCAAGGTGAAGCAAGCAACCTAAAGAAAACCAAACTAGCAGCCTTCCATGATGTGAAAGAAGCAAGCTTAAACAACATGAAAGCTCTGCCAAACGGACAGCCTCCAAAGACACAAGCAGCCTGATAGAGCATAACACCTGTGAAAGAACACGCCACAAAAAAACCCAAGCAACCTAAAGCAAGGAAAGGAGGGGAAAGGTAAGGAGTGGAAAGGAAAGGAGCGGAAAGGAGCGGAAAGGAGCGGAAAGGAAAGGGAAGGAAAGGAAAGGCCACAGAAGAAGGAGAAGAGAGGAGAAGAGAGGAGAGGGCAACAAAACAAAACAAACTAAAAAACAAATAAGACTAAAAAAATGAAATAAAATAAATTAAAAAATGAAACGGTTGAATCCATTGTGTTATGTGTCCTTGAAAGTGGTTTTGGAGCTGATATTCCCCTGTCCTTTCAGGCAAATAGTCTTTTTGTTATTTGACTCACTATGGGGAGAGACGAAATGGGAAAAAGAGGAGAAGGGAGTGGAGGAGAGGAGAGGAGAGGAGAGGAGAGGAGAGGAGAGGAGAGGAGAGGAGAGGAGAGGAGAGGAGAGGAGAGGAGAGGAGAGGAGAGGAGAGGAGAGGAGAGGAGAGGAGAGGAGAGGAGAGGAGAGGAGAGGAGAGGAGAGGAGAGGAGAGGAGAGGAGAGGAGAGGAGAGGAGAGGAGAGGAGAGGAGAGGAAATAAGGCTGGACTGACAACAAATCCAGACTCTATTTTTGTGTTGAGGAGGTGTGGTCTAAACAACAGAGTAGTGAGGTGGGTTGCAAACTGGTTTAAGGAGAGAAGCCAGAGAGTGGTAGTCAATGGTGCGGAGTCTAGTAGGAGGCCAGTATCTAGTGGAGTGCCTCAGGGGTCAGTACTGGGGCCAATATTATTCATTATATTCATTAACGATTTAGACGAGGGAATAGAGTGTACTATCAGCAAGTTTGCTGATGGCACTAAGCTGGGAGGAGTGGTTGACACGCCAGAAGGCTGTACTGCCATCCAGCGGGACCTGGACAGGCTGGAGAGTTGGGCGGGGAATAACCTAATGAAATTTAACAAGGGAAAGTGTAGAGTCCTGCATCTGGGCAGGAACAACCCCAGGTTCCAGTATAGGTTGGGAAATTACATATTAGAGAGCACTGTAGGGGAAAGGGAGCTGGGGGTCCTGGTGGACAGCAGGATGACCATGAGACAGCACTGTGCCCTTGTGGCAAGGAAGGCCAATGGCATCCTGGGGTGTATTAGAAGGGGCGTGGTTAGTAGATCGAGAGAGGTCCACCTTCCCCTCTACTCCGCCCTGGTGAGACCCCATCTGGAATATTGTGTCCAGTTCTAGGCCCCTCAGTTCTAGAAGGACAGGGAACTGCTGGAGAGGGTCCAGAGTAGGGCAACGAAGATGATTAAGGGAGTGGAGCACCTCCCTTATGAAGAAAGGCTGAGGGAGCTGGGTCTCGTTAGTTTGGATAAGAGGAGACTAAGGGGGGACCATATTAGTGTTTATAAATATATAAAGAGTGAGTGCCATGAGGATGGAGCTAGGCTCTTCTCGGTGGCAAATAGTGATAGGAAAAGGGGTAATGGGATCAGGCTGGAAAACAAGAGGTTCCACTTACATTTGAGAAAAAACTTCTCAGTAAGGGTGACAGAGCACTGGAACAGGCTGCCTAGGGAGGTTGCATAGTCTCCTTCTCTGGAGACATTCAAAACCCGCCTGGACCTCACTTAGGCATTCCTGCTCCAGCAGGGGGATTGGACTAGATGATCTTTTGAGGTCCGTTCCAGTCCCAAACATACCATGATACTGTGATACTGTGATCCCTGCACCAAACAACCATGACTCAGCCTAAGGAGATCTGCAGCTTATTTTTTTGTACTGCCAGCAGATTGTGGAAGTACAGTATAAAAACCATCCTTATGGAGAGATCTTCGTATTTTAGGCTTAGTCTAAGTGTCTCAAATAGCTGGAGTTTTTGCTTGGGCCTAATCCATAAGGTCTTATGGCTTTCCTCCCCGTCTGAAGACGAATGTGCTAGAAACTATAAAGCAACAAAATGTCCTGCAGCCTAGCCTTGCAATGCCTGTCCTTGCCTGTCCTTGCCTGTCCTTGCCTTGCCTTATTTCCTTCTCATCCTGTTTTCTGTCCCATCCTCTCTCACTAACCCCTCATCTGGCTGCATGTCTCTTCTTTCCTTTTCTCTCACTCTCCTGCTTCCTGCCTCTTTCCTTTCAATTCCTCCATCTCACTCCTGCAGCTCAACACTACCTTCTATTCTTCCTTCCCTTTCTTCTGCTCCCTTCGCTTTCTCCCTCTGTCCCATATCTTTCTTCCCGACTTGTCTGTTGGAGACTTTGGGCCACTTTGGCCCCAAGTCTGGGCATGGTTTGTCCAGTGTTCAGAGGTGTGGCTGGTGAAAGCAGGGACAGCAGGCAGTGAGAGGCCCGGGGCTGACAGGTTCCCCCTCCCCTAGGGGGCGCTCGGCTGCCACACGCAGCTGACATAGAACCTTTGTCACAATGCCCGCTACCGCGGTGAGTATGCGGTGACTCTGCAGGTGACAGGGACACTGCAGGACTTGGTGTCAGCTCAGCAATTTCTCACTTCCCCAAAGAAGCGGAATTCTGCAAATTGCTGCCTTTGCTCTTGAAATTCTGCCATCAGGTGAGTGTTTTGGTGTAATACACTGGAAACCAGAGCAGAAATGGTGAAATATTCCCATGATATGCATGATCCCTGCACCAAAACATCATGACTCAGCCTAAGGAGATCTGCAGCTTGTTTTTTTGTACTGCCAGCAGATTGTGAAAGTACAGTATAAAAACCATCCTTATGGAGAGATCTTCGTATTTTCGGCTTAGTCTAGGTTTCTCAAATAGCTGGGGTTTTGCTCGGGCCTAATCCATAAGGTCTTATGGCTGTCCTCCTCGTCTGAAGACGAATGTGCTAGAAACTATAAATCAAAAAATGTCCTTCAGCGTAGCCTTGCCTTGCCTGTCCTTGCCTGTCCTTGCCTGCCTTATTTCCTTCTCATCCTCTTCTCTGTCCCATTCTCTCTCACTAACCCCTCGTCTGGCTGCATGTTTCTTCTTTCTTTCCTTTTCTCTCACTCTCCTGCTTCCTGCCTCTTTTCTTTCAATTCCTCCATCTTACTCCTGCAGCCCAACACTACTTTTTATTCTTCATTCCCTCTCTCCTGCTCCCTTCGCTTTCTCCCTCTATCCCATGTCTTTCATACCGACTTGTCTGTTGGAGACTTTGGGCCACTTTGGCCCCAGGACTGTGCATGGTTTGACCAGTTTTCAGAGGCCTGGCTGGTGAGAGGTGGGACAGCAGGCAGTGACAGGCCCGGGGCTGACAGGCTCCCCCTCCCCTAGAGGGCACATGGGTGCCACACCCAGCTGACATAGAACCGTTGTCACAATGCCCGCTACCGTGGCAAGGATGCGGTGACTCTGTACACACTGTCCAGGGGTGTTTGTGACACACACGATGTCCAATGGGGTTTCTGACACAGAGACTCTCCAGGGGTGTTTGTGATACACACACTGTCCCATAGGATTTGTGACACTCACATGCTATCCAGAGGGGTTTGTGACACATACACTTTCCAACGGGGTTTGTGACGCACACAGTCTGTCACGGGCTTGTGACACACACACTGTCCAATGGGGATTGTGACACACACACGCTGTCCAATGGGGTTTGTGACACTCTCGAGGGTTAAGATTGTGGGTGACAATAAAACCCTGGCAGATGTATTGTTAACCCCCTCTTCCCAACCCCCCACTTCCCCCTCCCTCTTCCCCTTTTCCACTAAGGAGAGGCGATTGGGAGGAAAAGAAGGACAGAGTGAAGAGAGTTGGAACATATTAAAGATGTTTTACTAATGCTACTAATAAGAATAGAGAAAATAATACAAAATATACAAAACCAATCTTGAAAGTCTCAGCAACTGCAGAGCCGGCACCCAAAGTCCTGGATTAGACTCTGCAGCCAATCGGAGCTGGATTCAGTCTCTCACTAGGCCTCAGTTCGCAGGGATGACTAGTAAGGTCCTCTTCTAATGTCGGCCATAAGCAGAAGGGAAAAGGGACAAAGGGACGAGATCCTCGTGATCTCCCACTTTATATGAAGTATTCACATGAATGGGATGTTATACACAGTTGGTCAGTTTCTTGGTCACTTGCTTCTCGTCGCCCCTCTCGCGAGATGTCCATCCCTGCTTATCAATAGGTTTGCATTCCATTGCTAGGTTTACCAAAACATGTGTCTGGTTGTCCAGGAAAATGCAGTTATAATGAAGGCTTTAGGTGACAGGCAAATTCACTAAAAGGGAAACTTGTTTGTAGCAAAAACAGGACAGACACACACACTGTACAATAGGGTTTGTTACACACATGCTGTCCAATGGGGATTTTGACACGTACACTGTCTAGGGGGTTTTGTTACATACCGCTGTCCAATGGGGATTGTGACACACACGCTGTCCAGGTGAGTTTTTGACACACACAATGTCGAATGGGATTTGTGACACAAATGCTGTCCAATGGGGATTGTGACAAACACACTGTCCAGTGGGGGTTGTGAAACACACGCTGCCCAATTGGGCTTGTGACGCACACACTGTGTCCAATGGGGTTTGTGACACACACACTCTGTCCTATGGGGGTTGTGAACACACACGCCGTCAAGTGGGGTTTGTGACACACACACTGTCCAATAGGGTTTTTGACACACACACGCTATCCAATGGGGTTTCTGAAACATAAACTTTCCAATGAGTTTGTGACACACACACTCTGTCCCATGTGGCTTGTGACACACACTCTGTCCAGTGGGGATTGTGACACACACAGGCTGTCCGATGGGGTTTGTGAAACACACACTGTCCAATTGGGTTTGTGACACACACACTGTCCAATGGGGATTGTGACACGCACACTGTCCAGGGGGGTTTGTGACACACACGGTGTCAAATGAGGCTTGTGACACACACACTGTCCAGGGGGGGTTGTAACACGCACACTGTCCAATAGGATTTGTGACACACACATGCTATCCAATGGGGTTTGTGACACACATACTTTCCAATGGGTTTTGTGACACACACACGTTATCTAATGGGGTTTTTGACACATACACATTCCAATGGGTTTGTGACGCACACACTCTGTCACATGTGGCTTGTAACACACACACTGTCCAATGGGGATTGTGACACACACACGCTTTCCAATGGGGTTTGTGACACACATTCTCTCCAATGGGGTTTGTGACACACAGGCTGTCCAATTGGGATTTCTGACACACACACTGTCCAATAGGGTTTATGACACACACATGCTATGCAATGAGGTTTGTGACACATACACTTTCCAATGGGGTTTGTGACGCACACACTCTGTCCAATGGGGCTTGTGACACACACTCTGTTCAATGGTGTTTGTGACACACACACTGTCCAACGGGGATTGTGACACACACACGCTGTCCAATGGGGTTTGTGACACCCACTCTATCCAATGGGGATTGTGAAACACACACGGTGTCCAATTGGGATTGTAACACGCAAGCTATCCAGGTGAGTTTGTGACAAACACGCTGTCCAATGGGGTTTGTGACACAGAAAATCTCCAGCGGTGTTTGTGACACACACACTGTCCAGAGGGGTTTGTGACACATACACTGTCCAACGGGGTTTGTGACACAAACACTCTCCGGCGGGGTTTGCGACATACGCAAGGTCCAATGGGGTTTGTGACACACACGCTGTCCAGAGGGGATAGTGACAAACACACTGTCCAGGGGGGTTTGTGACACACACACTGTCCAATGGGGTTTGTGACATACACACTGTCCAGGGGGGTTTGTGACGCACACGCTGTCCAATGGGGTTTGTGACACACACACTGTCCAATGGTGTTTGTAACACACACACTGTCCAACGGGGATTGTGATACACACGCTGTCCCATGGGGTTTGAGACACGCATGCTTTCCAATGAGTTTTGTAGACACACACTATGTCCAGTCGGTTTTGTGACACACACACTGTCCAATGTGGTTTGTGACACACACACTGTATGGCAGGGTTTGCGACACAAACAATGTCAAATGGGGATTGTAACAC
The DNA here is from genome assembly GCF_036013475.1 of Columba livia. Classification (NCBI taxonomy): domain Eukaryota; kingdom Metazoa; phylum Chordata; class Aves; order Columbiformes; family Columbidae; genus Columba; species Columba livia. The sequence goes on from NW_027043021.1 coordinate 326,377, forward strand.
ACACACTGTCCAGGGGGGTTTGTGACACACACACTGTCCAATGGGATTGTGACACACACGCTGTCCAATGGGGATTCTGACACATAAACTGTCAAGGGGGTTTTGTGACACACACACTGTCCAATTGTGTTTGTGACACACACACAATGTCCAATTGTGTTTGTGACGCACACGCTGTCCAATGGGTTTTGTGACACAGAAACTCTCCGGAGGTGTCTGTGACACACACGCTGTCCAGAGGGGTTTGTGACACACACACTGTCCAATGGATATTGTGACACACATTCTGTCCAATGGTGTTTGTGACACACACGTTGTCCAGTGGGGTTTGTGACACACCCACTGTCAAGGGGGTTTTGTGAAACAAACACTCTGTCCAATGGCGCTTGTAACACGCAGAGACTCTCCAGGGTTGTTTTTGACACACACACTGTCCAATAGGGTTTGTGACACACACATGCTATCCAATGGGATTTGTGACACACACACGCTATCCAATGGGGTTTGTGACACACATGCTGTCCAATAGGGATTGTCACACGCACACTGTCCTGGGGGGTTTGTGACACACATGCTGTCAAATGGGAATTGTGACACACACACTGTCCAATTTGGATTGTGACACACACACGCTGTCCCATGGGTATTTTGAGACGGATGCTGTTCAATGGGGTCTGTGACAGACACACTGTCCAGGGCTGTTTGTGACACACACAGTGTCCAATGTGTGTTTGTGACACACACGCTGTATAGTGGGTTTTGTGACACACACACTGTCCAGGGACGTTTGTGACACAGAGAGTTTCCAAAGGGGTTTGTGACACGCACACGGTTCCCAATGAGTTTATCACACCCACTCTGTCCAATGGGGTTTGTGACAAGCACACGCTGTCCAATGCTGTTTGTAACACACACGCTGTCCAACGGGGTTTGTGACACGTACACTGTCCAATGGGTTTTTGTAACACACACACTCTGTCCAATGGGGCTTATGACAGATACGCTGTCCAACGGGTTTCGTGACACACACACTGCCAATAGTGTTTGTGACACACACACTGTCCAATGGGGATTGTGACACACACACTGTCCAATGGGGTCTGTGACACACACTCTGTCCAATGGGGTTTGTGACACAAACACACTGTCCAATGGGGTTTGTGACACACAATCTGTCCAATGCAGTTTGTGGACACACACACACTGTCCAATGGGTTTTGTGACACACATACTGTCCAGGGGGGTTGGTGACACACACACTGTCCCATGGGTTTTGTCACACACACTCTGTCCAATGGGGATTGTGACACACACACGCTGTCCAATAGTGTTTGTGACACGCATGCTGTCCAACGGTGTTTGTGACACACACAGTCTGTCTAATGGGTCTTGTGACACACACGCTGCCCAATGGGGTTCGTGACACACACGCTGTAAGTGGGGTTAGTGACACACACACTGTCCAATAGGGTTTTATGACATATACACGCGATCCAATGGGGTTTGAGACACACACACTTTCTTATGGGCTTTGTGACACACAAGCCTTACAATGGGTTTTGTGACACACACACTGTCCAATGGGGATTGTGAGACACACATGATGTCCAATGGTGACTGTGACACACACGCTGTCCAATGGGGTTTCTCACACACACAATGTCCAATGGCGATTGTGACACAAACTCGCTGTCCAATGGTGTTTGTGACATGCATGCTGTCCAATGGTGTTTGTGACACACACGCTGTCCAATGGGGTTTCTGACACACACTGTGTAATGGGGTTTGTGAACACACACACACACTGTCCAATGGGGATTGTGACACACACTCTGTCCAATGGGGATTGTGACACACAAATGATGTCCAATGGTGTTTGTGACACACACGCTGTCCAGGGGGGTTTGTGACACACATGTTGTCCAATGGGGTTTGTCACACACAGTCTGTCCAACGGGGATTGTGACACACAGACGCTGTCCAATGGGGTTATGACACACACGCTGTCCAATGGAGTGTGTGACACACACACGCTGTCCAATGGGGTTTGTGACACACAAGCTGTCCAATGGGGATTGTGACAAACACACTGTCCAATCATGTGTGTGACACACACACTCTGCCCAATGGGGATTGTGACACACACCCTGTCCAATGGCGATTGTGACAAACACGCTGTACAATGGAGTTTGTGACACACACACTCTGTCCAATGGGTCTTGTGACACACACGCTGCCCAATGGGGTTCGTGACACACACACTGTAAGTGGGGTTTGTGACACACACACTTTCTTATGGGCTTTGTGACACACACGCCTTACAATGGGTTTTGTGACACACACACTGTCCAATGGGGATTGTGAGACACACATGATGTCCAGTGGTGACTGTGACACACACGCTGTCCAATGGGGTTTGTGACATGCACACTTTCTCATGGGGTTTGTGACACACACATGCTGTCCCATGGGGTTTGTGACACACACACTGAACAATTGGCTTTCTTACACACAATCTGTCCAATGGTATTTGTGACACGCATGCTGTCCAGTGGGTTTTGTGACACACACACAGTCCAATGGTGTTTGTGACACGTATGCTGTCCAGTGGATTTTGTGAAACACACACTATCCAATAGGGTTTGTGACACACACACGATATCCAATGGGGTTTGTGACACACACACTGTCCAAAGGGGTTTATGACAAACACGCTGTCCAATGGGTATTGTGACACACACACACTGTCCAATTGGGATTGTGACACACACACTCTGTCTAATGGGGTTATGACAAACACGCTGTCCAATGGGGTTTGTGAGACAAACAATCTGTCCACTAGGGTTTGTGACACACACGCTGTCCAATGAGGATTGTGACACACACACTCTGTCCAATGGTTATTGTGACACAGACACTGTCCTATGGGTTTTGTGAAACACACAATCTGTCCAATGGGGTTTGAGAAACACACACTGTCTAATGGGGTTTGTCACACACTCACGCTGTCCAATGGTGTCTGTGACACACACACTGTCCAATGGGGTTTGAGATACACACGTTCAACAATGGGTATTGTGACACACACAATGTCCATGAGGCTTTGTGACACACACACTGTCCAATGGGGTTTGTGATACAGACGCTGTCCAATGGGGATTGTGACGTACACACGCTATCCCATGGGGTTTGTGACACGCACACTTTCCAATGGGTTTTGTGACACACACACTGTCCAATGGGGATTGTGAGACACACACGATGTCCAATGGTGACTGTGACACACACGCTGACCAATGGGGTTTGTGACACGCACACTTTCTCATGGGGTTTGTGACACACACATGCTGTCCCATGGGGTTTGTGACACACACGCTGAACAATTGCGTTTGTTACACACACACTGTCCAATGGTATTTGTGACACGCATGCTGTCCAGTGGGTTTTGTGACACACACACTGTCCAACAGGGTTTGTGACACACGCACGCTATCCAATGGGGTTTGTGACATGCACACTTTCTGATGGGTTTTGTAACACACAAAAGCTGTCCCATGGGGTTTGTGACACACACGGGGAAAAATTGCGTTTCTAACACACACACAGTCCAATGGTGTTTGTGACACACACACGCTATCCAATGGGGTTTGTGACACACACACTGTCCAAAGGGGTTTGTGACAAACACGCTGTCCAATGGGTATTGTGACACACACACACTGTCCAACTGGGATTGTGACACACACACTCTGTCCAATGGGGTTATGAGAAACACGCTGTCCAATGGGGTTTGTGAGACAAACAATCTGTCCAATACGGTTTGTGACACACACGCTGTCCAATGAGGATTGTGACACACACGCTGTCCAATGGGGTTTGGGACACACAAACTGTGCAATTGGGATTGTGACAGACACATGCTGTACAATGGTGTTTGTGACACGCATGCTGTCCAATGGGTTTTGTGACACTCGCACTGTCCAATGGGGTTTGTGAGTCACACGCTGTCCAATGGGGTTTGTGATAAACACACTTGGTCAAATGGGGGTTGTGAGACACACAATGGGGTTCGTGACACACACGATGTCCAATGGCTTTGTGACACACACACTGTCCACTGGGGTTTGTGATACAGACACTTTCTAATGGGGTTTGTGACACACACTCTGTCCAATGGGGTTTTGTGACACACAGACACTGTCCAATGGGGATTGTGACACACACACACGGTCCAATGGGGTTTGTGAACACACACACAATGTCCAATGGTGTTTGTGACACACACACTGTCCAATGGGGTTTCTCACAAATACTCTGTCCAATAGGATTTGTGACACACAGTCTGTGCAATGGGGTTTGACACACACACTCTCTCCAGTGGGGTTTGTGACTCACACACTGTCAATGGTGTTAGTGACACAAACGCAGTCAAATGGGATTTGTGACACACACACTGTGCAATGAGGATTGTGACACACACACGCTGTCCAATGCTGTTTGTGACATGCATGCTGTCCAATGGGTTTTGTGACACACGCACTGTCAGGGGGGGTTTGTAACCCCCGCTCGGTCCAATGGGGTTTGTGACACACAAACTGTCCAATGGGGTTTCTGACACACATGCTGTCGAATGGGGATTGTGACACACTCGCTGTCCAATGGGGTTTGTGACAAAGACACTGTCCAACGAGGTTTCTGACACACATGCTGCCGAACGGGGATTGTGACACACTCGCTGTCCAATGGGTTTTGTGACACACACACTGTAAAATTGGGATTGTGACACACACACTCTGTACAATGGTGTATGTGACACACATGCTGTCCAATGGGTTTTGTGACACTCGTACTGTCCAAAGGGGTTTGTGAGACACACGCTGTCCAATGGGGTTTCTGATACACACACTCGGTGAAATGGGGGTTGTGACACACATGCTGTCCAATGGGGTTCGTGACACACACGCTGTCCAGTGGGGTTTGCGACACACACACTGTCCAGTGCGGTTTGTGACACACACACTTTCCAATGGGGTTTGTGACACGCACACTTTCCAATGGGGTTTGTGACACAGACACTATCCAATGGGTTTTTGACAAACACACGCTCTCCTATGGGGTTTTGGACACACACGCTGACTAATTGGGTTTGTTACACTCGCACTGTCAAATGGGGTTTGTGTGACACACGCTGTACAATGGGGTTAGTGATACACACACTCGGTGAAATGGGGGTCGTGACACACACTCTGTCCAATGGGCTTGTGATACACATGCTCTCCAATGGGGTTCTTGACACACACACTGACCTGGAGGGTTTGTGACACACACACTGTCAATGGTGTTAGTGACACAAACGCTGTCAAATGGGATTTGTGACACACACACTGTGCAATGAGGATTGTGACACACAAACGCTGTCCAATGGTGTTTGTGACATGCATGCTGTCCAATGGGTTTTGTGACACATGCACTGTCAGGGGGGGTTTGTAAACCCCGCTCTGTCCAATGGGGTTTGTGACACACTCGCTGTCCAATGGGGTTTGTGACAAAGACACTGTCCAATGGGGATTGTGACATACACACTGTACAATGGTGTTTGTGACACACACTCTCCAATGGGGTTTGTGACACACACACGCTGTCCCATGGGGTTTGTGACACATACACCGTCCAGTGGTTTTTGTGACACACACACTCTGTCCCATGGGCACTGTGACACACACACGCTGTCCAATGAGTTTTGTGACACACACGCTCTCCGATGGGTTTTGTGACACACACGCTGTCCAATGGGGATTGTGACACGCATGCTGTCCAATGGGATTTGTGACACACACACTGTCCAATGGGCTTTTGTCACACACAGTCTGTCCAACGAGGATTGTGACACACACACTGTCCAATGGGGTTTGTCACACACACACGCTGTCCGATGGTTTTTGTGGCACATACGCTGTCCAATGGTGTTTGTGACACACACACTCTACAATGGGTTTTGTGACACAAACACTGTGCAATGGGGTTTGAGAAACACACACTGTCTAATGGGGTTTGTCACACACTCACGCTGTCCAATGGTGTCTGTGACACACACACTGTCCAATGGGGTTTGAGATACACAAGTTCAACAATGGGTATTGTGACACACACAATGTCCATGAGGGTTTGTGACACACACACTGTCCAATGGGGTTTCTGACACACATGCTGTCGAATGGGGATTGTGACACACTCGTTGTCCAATGGGGTTTGTGACACACACACTGTGCAATTGGCATTGTGACACACACACGCTGTACAATGATGTTTGTGACACGCATGCTGTCCAATGTGTTATGTGACACTTGCACTGTCCAATGGGGTTTATGAGACACACGCTGTCCAATGCGGTTTCTGATACACACACTCGGTCAAAAGGGGGTTGTGACACACATGCTGTCCAATGGGGTTCGTGACACACACGCTGTCCAGTGGGGTTTGCGACACACACGCTGTCCAGTGCGGTTTGTGACACACACACTTTCCAATGGGGTTTGTGACATGCACACACTTTCGAATGAGTTTGTAACCCCACTCTGTCCAAGGGGTTTGTGACAAACACACGCTGTACAATGCTGTTTGTGACACACACGCTGTCCAATGGGGTTTGTGACACACACGCTGTCCAATGGGGTTTGTGACACACACTCTGTCCAATAGGGTTTGTGTCACACACTCTGTCCAATGGGTTTTCTGACACACACACACTGTCCAAAGGGGATTGTGACGAACACGCTGTCCAGCGGGGTTTGTGACACACACACAGTATGGGGGGGTTTGTGACATACACACTGTCCAAAGGGGTTTGTGACACACATGATGTCCAATGGGGTTTGTGACACACACAGTGTGCAATTGGGATTGTGACACACACACGCTGTCGAATCGGGTTTGTGACACACAAAATGTCCAATGGGGATTGTGACACACACCGTGTCCAATGGGGAATGTGACACACACACTGTCCAATAGGGTTTGTGACACACACACTGTCCAACGGGGATTGTGACACACACGCTGTCCAATAGTTTGTGACACACACACTGTACAATGGGGTTTGTGACACACACAGTGTTCAATTGGGATTGTGACACACACACGCTGTCGAATCGGGTTTGTGACACACAAAATGTCCAATGGGGATTGTGACACACACGGTGTCCAATGGGGAATGTGACACACACACTGTCCAATATGGTTTGTGACACACACACTGTCCAACGGGGATTGTGACACACACGCTGTCCAATAGGGTTTGTGACACACACACTGTCCAATGGGGTTTGTGACACACACACTGTGCAATGGGGATTGTGACACACACACGCTGTCCAAAGGTGTTTGTGAGACACACTGTGACCAAATGGGTTTCTTACACGCACACTGTTTAATGTGGTTTGTGACACACACGCTGTCCAATGGGATTTGTGACACACGCTCTGACCAGGGGGGTTTGTGACACACACACTCAGTCCAATGGGCTTCTGTCACACACGCTCTCCAATGGCGATTGTGACACACACTCTGTCAAGGTGGGATTGTGACACACACGCTATCCAATGGGGTTTGTGACACACACTCTGTCCCATGGGGTTTGTGACACACACACTGTCCAATTGGGACTGTGACACACACACGCAGTCCACTGGGGTTTGTGACAAACAAACTGCCCAAGGGGGTTTGAGTCACACAAGATGTTCAATGGTGTTTGTGACACGCACACTGTCCAATGGCGTTCGTGACACAAACAATGTCCACGGGGGTTTGTGACACACACGCTGTCCAATGGGGATTGTGACACACACGCTGTCCAATGTGGATTGTGACACACACACTGTCCGGGGGGGTTTGTGACACACACACTGTATAATGGTGTTTGTGACACACACGCTGTCCAATGGGGATTGTGACACACACACTGACAAGGGGGGTTTTTGACACACAAACTGTCTAATGGTGTTTGTGACACACACGCTGTCCTATAGGGTTTGTGACACACACACTATTCACTGGGATTTGTGACACAGACACTTTCTAATGGGGTTTGTGACACACACTCTGTCGAAATGGGGTTTGTGACACACTCACTGTCCAGTGCGCTTTGTGACACACACACTGTCCAATGAGGTTTGTGACACACACACGCTGTCCAGTGGTGTTTGTAACACGCATGCTGTCCAACGGTGTTTGTGACACACACAAAATCAATGGGGTTTGTGACACACACGCTGTCCAATGGGGTTTCTCACACACACTCTGTCCAATGGGGACTGTGACACACACTCGCTGTCCAATGGTGTTAGTGACACGGATGCTGTCCAATGGTGTTTGTGACACACACGCTGTCCAATGGGGTTTGTGACACACACACTGTGTAATGGGTATTGTGACACACACACGCTGTCCAAAGGGGTTTGTGACACACACGCTGACCAATCGGGTTTGTTACATACACACTGTGCAATGTGGTTTGTGACACACACGCTGTCCAATGGGGATTGTGAACACACAAACTGACCTGGGGGGTTTGTGACACACACACTGTCCAATTGGGTTTGTGACACACACGCTGTCCAATGGGGTATGTGACACACACACTGATAAGGGGGGTTTGTGACACACAAACTCTGTTCTATGGGTTTTGTGTCACACACACTGTCCAATGGTTTTTGTGACACACACCCTGTCTAATGGGCTTGTGACACACACACTGTCCAATGGCGATTGTGACACACAGAGGCTGTCCAATGGTATTTGTTACTCACACTCTTTCCAATGGTGTTTTTGAAATACACACTGTGCAATATGGATTGTGACACAATAGCGCTGTGCCATGGGGATAGTGACACAGAAACTGTCCAGGGGTGTTAGTGACACACACGGTGTCCAATGGGGATTGTGACACAAACGCTGTCCAATGGCGTTAGTGACACACACGCTATCCAATGGGTTTGTGACACACATACTTTCCAATCGGGTTTGTGACATACACACGCTGTCCAATGGTGTATGTGACACACACGATGTCCAATTGGGTTTATGAAACACACGCTGTACAGTGGCGTTTGTGACACACACATGGTCCAATAGGGTTTGTGACACACACACTCTATCCAATGTCGTTTGTGACACACACACTTTCCAATGGGGTTTGTGAAACACACAATGTGCAATATGGATTGTGAAACACTAGAGCTGTCCCATGGGGATTGTGACACACAAACTGTCCAGGGGTGTTTGTAACACACACGGTGTCCAATGGGGATTGTGACACAAACACTGGGCATTTGGGATTATGACACACACACGCTGTCGAGTCGGGCTTGTGACACACAAACTGTCCACTGGGGATTGTGACACACACGCTATCCAATGGGTATTGTGACACACACACTTTCCAATTGGGTTTGTGACACACACGCTGTCCAATGGGGATTGTGAGACACACAATGTCCAGGACGGTTCGTGACACACATACTGTCCAATGGACTTTGTGACACACACTCTGTCCAATGGTGTTTGTGACACACACGCTGTCCAATGGGGATTGTGACACACACAATGTCCAGGACGGCTTGTGACACACACACTGTCTAATGGGGTTTGTCACACACACACTGTCCAATGGGGTTTCTCACACACAATCTGTCCAATGGACTTTGTGACACACACTCAGTCCAATGGGGTTTGTGAACACACACGTTGTCCAATGGGGATTGTGACAAACAGGCTGTACAATGGGGTTTGTGATACACACACTCTGTCCAATGGGATTCTGAGACACACGCTGTCCAATGGAGATTCTGACACACACTCTGTCCAGGTGGGTTTGTGACAAACACACTGTCCAATGGGGTGTCTGACACACACTCTGTCCCATGCGGTTTGTGACGCACACACTGTCTACTTGGGATTGTGACACACACATGCTGTCCACTGGGGTTTGTGACACAAACTGCCCAAGGGGGTTTGTGTCACACACGATGTCCAATGGGGTTTGTGACACGCACACTGTACATGGGTGTTTGTGACACACACACTGTCCAGGGGGGTTTGTGACACACACACTGTCCAATGGCATTCTTGAGACACACAGTGTCCACTGGGCTTTGTGACACACACGCTGTCCAATGGGGATTGTGACACACACACTGTCCAGGGGGGTTTGTGACACGCGTGATGTCCAATGGGGTTTGTGACACACACACTTTCCAATGGGGTTTGTGACACAGACACTGCGTATTCGGCACACACACATTGTCGAATCGGGCTTGTGACACACAAACTGTCCACTGGGGATTGTGACACACACGCTATCCAATGGAGATTTTGAGACACACACTTTCCTATGGGGTTTGTGACACACACGCTGTCCAATGGGGATTGTGATACACACAATGTCCAGGACGGTTTGTGACACACACACTGTCCAATGGGGTTTGTCACACACACACTGTCCAGGGGGGCTTGTGACAAACTATCCAATGGTTTTTTTGACAAACACACGCTCTCCCATGGGGTTTGTTACACACACGCTGACTAATTGGGTTTGATACACACACACTGTCCAATGGGGATTGTGACACACACAATGTCCAGGACGGTTTGTGACACACACACTCTGTCCAATGGGCTTCTGTCACACACACTCTCCAATGGCGATTGTGACACACACTCTGTCCAGGTGGGTTTGTGACACACACGCTGTCCAATGGGGTTTGTGACACACACACTGTCCCATGAGGTTTGTGACACACAAACTGCCCAAGAAGGTTTGAGTCACACAAGATGTTCAATGGGGTTTGTGACACGCACACTGTCCATGGGTTTTTGTGACACACACACTGTCCAATGGTGTTCGTGACACACACAGTGTCCAAGGGGTATTGTTAAACACAGACAATGTCCAAAGGGATTTGTGACACACATACTGTCCAATGGGGATTGTGACACACACGCTGTCCAGTGGGGTTTGTGACACACACACTGTCCAATGGGTTTTTGTAACACACACACTCTGTCCAATGGGGCTTATGACAGATACGCTGTGCAACGGGTTTCGTGACACACACACTGCGAATAGTGTTTGTGACACACACTCTGTCCAGTGGGGTTTGTGACACACACATTGTCCAAAGGGGTTTGTGACACACATGCTGTCCAATTCGGTTTGTGACACACACACACTGTCCAATGGAGTTATGACAGACACGCTGTCCAATGGTGTGTGTGACACACACACGCTGTCCAATGGGTTTTGTGACACACACGCTGTCCAATGGGGATTGTGACAAACACGCTGTGCAATGGAGTTTGTGACACGCACCCTGTCCAAAGGGTCTTGTGACACACACACGCTATCCAATGGGGTTTGTGACACATAAACTTTCTTATGGGGTTTGTGACACACACGCTATACAATGGGTTTTGTGACACACACACTGTCCAATGGGTTTTGTGACACGCATACGCTATCAAATAGTGTTTGTTACACGCACACTTTCTCATGGGGTTTGTGACACACACGCTGAACAATTGTGTTTGTTATACACACACTGTCAATGGTGTTTGTGACACGCATGCTGTGCAGTGGGTTTCGTGACACACACACTGTCCAATAGGGTTTGTGACACACATACGCTATCAAATAGTGCTTCTTACATGCACACTTTCTCATGGGGTTTGTAACACACACAAGCTGTCCCATGGGGTTTGTCACACACACGCTGTCCAATGGGGTTTGTTACACACACAATGTCCAATGGGTTTGCGAACACGCATGCTGTCCAGTGGGTTTTGTGACACACACACTATCCAATAGGTTTTGTGCACACACACTGTCCAAAGGGGTTTGTGACACACACACTCTGTCCAATGGTTATTGTGACACAGACGCTGTCCTATGGGTTTTGTGAAACACACAATCTGTCCAATGGTGTTTGTGACACACACGCTGTGCCATGGGGTTTGTGACACAGACGCTGTCCAATGGGGATTGTGACATAGACACGCTGTCCAATTGGCTTTGTGACACACATGCTGTCCCATTGGCTTTGTAACACACACGCTGACCAATTGGGTTTGTGACACACACACTGACCAGGGGGATTGTGACACACACAGGCTGTTCAATGGGCTTTGTGACACACACGCTATCCTATGGGGTTTGTGACACGCACACTTTCCAATGGGTTTTGTGACACACAGATGCTGTCCAATAGGGTTTGTGACACACATGCTGACCAATTGGGTTTGTTACACACACATGTCCAATGGTGTTTGTGACACGCATGTTGTTCAAAGGGTTTTGTAACAAAAACTCTGTCCAGTGGGCTGGTGACACACACGCTGTCCAACGGGGTTTGTGACACACACACTGTCCGGGGGGGTTTGTGACAGACACACTCGTTAAATGAGGTTTGTGACACACACGCTGTCCAATGGGGTTCGTGACACACACGTTGTCTAGCGGCTTTGTGACACACACACTATTCACTGGGATTTGTGACACAGACACTTTCTAATGGGGTTTGTGACACACACTCTGTCCAAATGGGGTTTGTGACACACACACTGTCCAATGGGGTTTGTGACACACACAATCTATCCTATGGGGATTGTGACACACACACTGTCCAATGGGGTAGTGACACACACAATCTATCCAATGGGCTTGTGACACAGACGCTGTCCAATGGTGTTTCTGACACATTCTCTGTCCCATGGGTTTGTGACACACACACTGTCCAATGGCGTTTGTGACACACAGACACTGTCCAATGGTGTTTATGACTCACACACTTTCCAATGGGGTTTTTGAAACACACACTGCGCATTACGGATTGTGAGACATTCGCGCTGTCCCATGGGGATTGTGACACACAAACTGTCCAGGGGTGTTTGTGACACACACGGTGTCCAATGGGGATTGTGACACACACACTGTCCAATGGGTTTGTGACACACACATTTTCCAATCGGGTTTGTCACATACACACGCTGCCCAATGGTGTATGTGACACACACGATGTCCAATTAGGTTTATGAAACACACGTTGTCCAGTGGTGTTTGTGACACACACTGTCCAATAGGGTTTGTGACACACACACTCTATAAAATGTGGTTTGTGACACACACACTTTCCAATGGGGTTTGTGAAACACACACTGTGCAATATGGATTGTGAAACACTAGAGCTGTCCCATGGGGACTGTGACACACAAACTGTCCAGGGGTGTTTGTGACACACACGGTGTCCAATGGGGATTGTGACAGACACACTGTCCAATGGGGTTTGTCACACACACTCTGTCCAATGGTGTTTGTGACACGCTGTCAAATGGGTTTTGTGACACACACTCTGTCCAATGGGCTTGTGACACACACGCTCTCCAATGGGGTTTTTGACACAGACACTGACCTGGAGGGTTTGTGAAACACAAACGCTGTCCAATTGGGTTTGTGACACACAGACTGTCAATGGTGTTAGTGACACACACGCTGTCAAATGGGATTTTTGACACACACACTTTGCAATGAGGATTGTGACACACACACGCTGTCCAATGGTGTTTGTGACATGCATGCTGTCCAATGGGTTTTGTGACACACGCACTCTCAAGGGGGGTTTGTGCCCCCTGCTCTGTCCAATGGGGTTTGTGACACACACACTGTCCAATGGGGTTTCTGACACACATGCTGTCCAATGGGGACTGTGACACACACGCTGACCAATGGGCTTTGTGACACACAGACTGTGCAATTGGGATTGTGAGACACACACGCTATACAATGGTGTTTGTGACACGCATGCTGTCCATTGGGTTTTGTGACACTCGCACTATACAATGGGGTTTGTGAGACACACGCTGTCCAGGGGGGTTTGTGACACACACGGTGTCCAATGGCATTCTTGACACACTCAGTGTCCACTGGGGTTTGTGAAATACATGCTGTCCAATGGGGATTGTGACACACACACTCTCCAATGGGGTTTGTGACACACATGATGTCCAATGGAGTTTGTGAACACACACGTTGCCCAATGGGGATTGTGACAAACAGGCTGTACAATGGGGTTTGTGACACACACACTCTGTACAATGGGCTTCTGACACACACGCTGTCCAATGGAGATTGTGACACACACTCTGTCCAGGTGGGTTTGTGACACACACGCTGTCCAATGCGGTTTCTGACACACACTCTGTCCCATGCGGTTTGTGACGCACACACTGTCCAATTGGGATTGTGACACACACACTATCCAGGGGGGTTTGTGACACACATGATGTCCAATGGGGTTTGTGACACACACACTTTCCAATGGGGATTGTGACACACACGGTGTCAAATGGGGATTGTGACACACACACTGTCCGGGGGGGTTTGTGACACACACGCTGTCCGATGGGGTTTGTGACACACACACGCTGTACAATGCTGTTTGTGACACACACACTGTCCAATGGGGTTTGTGACACACCCGCTGTCCAATGGGGTTTGTGACACACACACTGTCCAATGGGGTTCGTGACACAAACGGTGTCCAATGGGGATTGTGACACACACACTGTCCAATGGGGTTAGTCACACACACTCTGTCCAGAGGGATTCGTGAGAAACACACTGTCCAATGGCATTCGTGACACACACAGTGTCCACGGGGTTTGTGACACACACGCTGTCCAATGGAGATTGTGACACACACACTGTCCAGGAGGGTTTGTGACACACACACTGTCCAATGGCGTTCGTTACACAAATACTGTGACGGGGGTTTTTGACACACACGCTGTCCAATGGGGTTTGTGACACACACACTGTCCAATGGGTATTGTTAAACACACACGCTGTCCAATGGGATTTGTGACACACAGACTGTCCAATGGGTTTTGTGACACACACGCTGTCCAATGGGGAATGCGACACACACACTGTCTGGGGGGGATTGTGACACACACACTGTCCAATGGGGTTTGAGACACACACGCTGTCCAATGGGGATCGTGACACACACGCTGTCCTATAGGGTTTGTTAGACACACACTGTACATTGAGGGTTTTGACAAACACAATGTGCAATGGGGATTGTGACACACACACGCTGTCCAAAGGGGTTTGTGAACACACACGCTGAGCAATTGGGTTTGTTACACACACACTGTGCAATGGGGTTTGTGACACACACAATCTATCCAATGGGGATTGTGACACATACGCTGTCCAATGGGGTTTGTGACACACACAATGTCCAGGACGGTTAGTGACACACACACTGTCCAATGCAGTTTGTGACACACACGCTGTCCAATGGGGTTTGTGACACACACAATCTATCCAATGGGGATTGTGACACACACGCCTTCCAATGGGTTTTGTGACACAAACGCTGTCCAATGGGGATTGTGACACACACACTGTGCAATGGGTTTTGTCACACACACTCTGTCCAAAAGGATTGTGACACACACTCTCTCCGATGGTGTTTGTGACACACACTCTGTCCAATGGACTTTGTGACACACACACTGTCCAATGAGGTTTGTGACACACACAATCTATCCTATGGGGATTGTGACACACACACTGCCCAATGGGGTTGTGACACACACAATCTAGCCAATGCGGATTGTGACACACACGCTGTCCAAGGGGGTTTGTGACACATACAGTCTGGCAATGGCTCTTGTGACACACACGCTGTCTGATGGGTTTTGTGACACACACACTGTCCAATGGGTTTTGTCACACACACTCTGTCCAATGAGGATTGTGACACACACACTGTCCAATGGGTTTTGTGACACACACACCCTGTCCAATGGGCTTGTGACACACACTCTGTCCAATGGTGTTTGTGACACATACTCTGTCCCATGGGGTTTGTGAAACACACACTGTCCAATGGCGACTGTGACATACACACGCTGTCCAATGGTGTTTGTGACACACACGCTGTCCACTGGGGATTTTGACACACAAACTGTCCAGGGGGGTTTGTGACACACACACTGTCCAATGGCGTTCGTAACACACACGCTATCCAATGGGTTTGTGACACACAAACTTTCCAGTCGGGTTTGTGACATACACACTCTGTCCAATGGTGTACGTGACACACATGCTGTCCAATTGGGTTTGTGAAACACACGCTGTCCAATGTGGTTTGTGACACACACACTGTCCAATAGGGTTTGTGACACACACATGCTATCCAACGTGGTTTGTGACGCAAACACTTTCCAGTGGGGTTTGTGACACACGCACTGTCCAAAGTGGTTTGTGACACACACGCTTTGCAATGGGGTTTGTGACACACACAATGTCCATGGGTGTTTGTGACACACACGCTGTCCATTGGGGTTTGTCATACGCACACTGTCCAATGGGGTTTGTGACACACACACTGTCCAATGGCATTCGTGACACACACAGTGTCCACGGGGTTTGAGACACACACTTTGTACAATAGGGATTGTGAAACACACAATGTCCAGGGGGGTTTGTGACAAACACACTGTCCAAAGGCGTTCGTGACAAAAAGAGTGTGCACGGGGGTTTGTGACACACACGCTGTCCAGTGGGGTTCGTGACACACACACTGTTCAATGGGTATTATTACACACACACGCTCTGTCCAATGGTGATTGTGACACAGAAACTGTCCAGGGTGGTTTGTGACAAACACACTTTCCAATGGGGTTTGTGACATACACACTGTCCAATGGGGTTTCTCACACACACTCTGTCCAATTGACTTTGTGACACACACTCTGTCCAATGGGGTTTGTGAACACGCACACTGTCCAATGGGGATTGTGACAAACACGCTGTCCAATGGTGTTTGTGACACACACAATGTCCAAAGGGTTTTGTAACACACACGCTGTCCAATGGGAATTGTGACACACACACTGTCCGGGGGAATTTGTGAGACAGTCACTTTCCAATGGGGTTTGTGACACACACGCTGTCCAATGGGGATTGCGACACAGACACTGTCCAGGGGGGTTTGTGACACACACACTGTCCAATGGGGTTTGTGACACACACACTGTCTAGGGGGTCTGTGACACACATGCTGTCCAATGAGGTGTGTGACACACACACTGTGCAATGTGGTTTGTGACACACATGCTGTCCAATGGGGACTGTGAAGACTCAAACTGACCAGGGGGGTTTGTGACACTCACACTATCCAATGGGGTTTGTGACACACACGCTGTCCAATGGGCTTTGTGACATACACACTGACCAATGGGTATTGTTACACACACACGCTGTCCAATGGGGTTTGTGAAACACACACTGTCCAATGGGTTTTGTGACACACACGCTGTCCAATGGGGATTGTGACACACACACTGTCCAATGGGGTTTGTGACACAAACTCTGTCCAATGGGGTTTGTGACACACACACGCTGTCCACTGGGGTTTGTGACACACAAACTGCCCAAGGGGGTTTGAGTCACACAAGATGTCCAATGGGGTTTGTGACACGCACACTGTCCATGGGTGTTTGTGACATACACACTGTCCAATGGCGTTCTTGACACACACCGTGCCCACGGGGGTTTGTGACTACACACGCTGTCCAATGGGGTTTGTGACATATACACTGCCCAATGGGTATTGTTACACACACACGCTGTCCAATGGGATTTGTGACACACACACTGTCCAATGTGAACTGTGAGACTCACTCTGTCCAATGGGTCGTGTGACACACACGCTGTCCAGTGGGGCTCGTGACACACATGAGTCCAGTGGGGTTTGTGAAACACATACTGTCCAATAGAGTTTGTGACACAAACATGCTATCCAATGGGGTTTGTGACACACACACTTTCTAATGGGTTTTTTGACACAAACGGTATCCAATGGGTTTTATGACATACACACTTTATAGTCGGGTTTGTGACATACACACGCTATACAATGGGGTTTGGAAAACACATTTTCCAATGGGGTTTGTGACACACACACTGTCCAATATGGATTGTGACACACAAACGCTGTCCCATAGGGTTTCTGACACACACGCTGAACAATGGGGATTGTGATACACACACACTGTCCAAAGGGCTTCTGACACACAGGCTGTCCAATGGTGTTTCTGACTCGGATGCTGTCCAATGGGGTTTGTGACACACACACTGTCCAATGGGGTTTGTGACACACACTCTGTCCAATGGGGTCTGTGACACACACACACTGTCCACTGGGGATTGTGACGCACACACGCTGACCAATGGGGTTTGTGAAACACACACTGTCCAATGGGGATTGTGACACACACACGGTGTCCAATATCGTTTGTGAGCAGATGCTTTTCAATGGGATTTGTTACACATACACTATCCAGGGGGTTTCGTGACACAGACACTGTCCAAGGGGGATTGTGACAGGCACGTTGTCCAATGGGGTATGAGATACACACACTGTCCTTGGGGGTTTGTGACACACACACTGTCCAGAGGGGTTTGTGACACACACACTGTCCAATGGGTATTATGACACACACACTCCGTCCACTTGGGTTTGTGACACACACACTCTGTTCAATGACTTTTGTGACACAAACATTATCCAATGGGTTTTGTGACCCAGACGCTGTCCAATGGGGACAGTGACACACACGCTGTCCAATGGTGTTTGTGACATGCATGCTGTCCAATGGTGTTTGTGACACACACGCTATCCAATGGGTTTGTGACACACACACTTTCCAATCGGGTTTGTGACATAGACACGCTGTCCAATGGTGTATGTGACACACACGCTGTCCAATTGGGTTTGTGGAACACACACTGTCCAGTGAGGTTTGTGACACACACTCTGTCCTATGGGGTTAGTGACACACACACTTTCCTTTGATTTTGTGACACACTGTCTAATGGGGTTTGTGATACACACACGCTTTCCAATGGTGTATGTGACACACATGCTGTCCAATGGGGTTTGTGACACACACACTTTCTAATGGGGTTTGTGATACACTCACGCTTTCCAATAGTGTATGTGACACCGCATGCTGTCCAATGGGGTTTTTGACACACACGCTGTCCAATGGTGTTTGTGTCACACAGACGGTGTCTAATGGTGTTTCTGACACAGATACTTGTCAGTGGGGTTTTTTACAGACACAATGTCTATGGGGGGTTTGTGACACAGACACTGTGCCATGGGGATTGTCGCACACACACTGTCCAGGGGGGGTTTGTGACACACAAACATTATCCAATGGGGTTTGTGACCCAGACGCTCTCCAATGGGGACAGTGACACACACACGCTGTCCAATGGTGTTTGTGACACGCATGCTGTCCAATGGTGTTTGTCACACACACTGTCCAAAGGGGTTTGTGACACACACGCTGTCCAATGTAGTTTGTGAAACACACGCTGTCCAAAGGGGTTTGTGACACACAAAATGTCAAGGTGGGTTTGTGACACACACACTGTTCAAAGGGGTTTGTAACACACACGATGTCCAATGGTGTTTGTGACACGCATGCTGTCCAATGGTGTTTGTGACACGGATGCTTTTCAATGGGGTTTGTTACACACACACTGTCCAGGGGGCTTTGTGACACAGACACTGTCCAAGGGGGATTGTGACAGACACGTTTTCCAATGGGGTATGTGTCCTGGTTTTGCTAAAAACAAGTTTCTCTTTTAGTGAATGTGCTTGTCAGCTAAAGCCTTCATATTAACTGCATTTTCCTGGAGCACCCGATACATGTTTTGGTAAACCTAGCAATGGAATGCAAACTTATTGATAAGCACAGATGGACATGACGCGAGAGGGGCGACGAGAAACAAGTGAGCAAGAAACTGACCAACTGTGTATAACATTCCATTCACGTGAATACTTCATATAAAAGTGGGAGATCACGAGGATCTCATTGGTTTTTCCCTTTTCCCTTCTGCTTATGTCCGACATTAGGAGAGGACCTTGCTAGTCGTCCCTGCAAACTGAGGCCTAGTGAGAGACTGAATCCAGCTCCAATTGGCTGCAGAGTCTAATCCAGGACTTTGGTTGCTGGCTCTGCAGTTGCTGAGACTTTCAAGATTGGTTTTGTATATTTTGTATTATTTTCTCTATTCTTATTAGTAGCATTAGTAAAACATCTTTAATTTTTTCCAACTCTCTTCACTCTGTGCTTCTTTTCCTCCCAATTGCCTCTCCTTAGTGAAAAGGGTGGAGAGGGAGGGGGAAGTGTGTGGGGGGAGAGGGGGTTAACAATACATCTGCCAGGGTTTTATTGTCACCCCGCAATCTTAACCCTCGACAGATAATTGGCGCCCAACATGGGGCCGGAGAAAGGGGTAAATTTGAAGATTTTTGGCTTTTCTACTGCTCTGACGTACCTTTCAGTTTTCTTGGCACGGTGCCAACTCATAGAGTTGTGATACTCGCGCGTCTGTTTGCTTTGGATAATATTTAGTTGTATTAAGGCAAAGTGAATTACACTGATTTAAAGATGTTACGGCATAAGTTGTATCAGTTATTTTCTACATTGTGCTCACTGATTCCATATCTGTGTTGGGCTTTCTTTTTAAATCGAAGTATTCATTATATAACAACAAGGAACTGCACAATGGTCATGATGATACTGTGTGGTTTGTCACTGGTTTATTTCATTATACTGCAGTCGCTAATGAATTTCTACTCACTTCTGCTTTACCTTGAAAAGCCTCCAGGAGAGATTAAAGAGCAGTACGGCTCTGTGTTTGCTAATTGGTCAAGTGAATCTTTAGAAAGGCTGACTAACAATACTTTTGTTTTTTCGCTAGGACAGTTCGCAAATGTTTTAGAGAATTTTGAATATCCTTGGAGTTTTGATTGAACTGTGATGGTGTTATCTGGTTTGCTGAATGTGTGTCAGTTTGTGCTTCTGTTAAGAGAAATGGCGTTCAACAGGAGGTTTGCGTCTCTTTGTTGTCCTTAGATTTGTGGTGCGTCTTCGGAAGCTTTAGCAAAAAGCACTCCGAGCCGCTCGAGAAAGAGCAAAACAGCAAAAGCTGCCGCTGCAGCCACTGCCCCCCCAACGGCGGCTTCACAGGCTGAAGCTACAGCTCCTCCGCAGAGTTCCTCTGCCAAGGTCGCTGCAGATAACATTACTTCTCCAGCCTCAAAGGCTAACAAGGCAGCCCCCCCTTCTTCACACACTGGGCACTGTTGCTGCTGTAGCCACTGTGACAGTCATTCAGACTCTGGAAATAAATCAAATGATGGTGAACCCATATCAGCATCAGTTGCTGGTTGTAAGAAAGTCACTAGAAAGACAACCCGTTCAGCAGATGATGGCACAGGGCCAACATCAACCCAAGGGGCATCATCAGGACAGGGAGGAGATGAAGTGACCACCACTCGGTCCTTTACTCCAGGTGAGCTGAGAGATATGAGAAAAGACTTTAGTCGTCGTGAAGGCGAGAATATTTTAACCTGGCTGCTCCGATGCTGGGACAATGGGGCAGAAACAATTGAATTGGAAGGTGGTGAAGCCAGGCAGCTGGGATCTCTGTCAAGAGATTCCACCATTGATAGGGCAATTTCAAGAGAGTCTAATGCCACTACTCTCTGGACCCGACTCCTGGCAGCTATGAAAGTAAGATTCCCCTACAAGGAAGATTGTATATCCAAGTTAGGGAAATGGAATACTATGGAGAGAGGTATTCAGTTCCTGAGAGAATTAGCTGTGCGAGAGATCATCTATTTTGGATCAGACAACCAAGAGGGGACAGACGCAGATAGAATCAATTGTACACGACCTCTGTGGCGCAGATTTGTACAAAGTGCACCCCCTGCATATGCTAAGTCATTGGCAGGAATGGTCTGGTCAGCTAGAGGTCAACAAGAGATTAATGAAGTGATTGAGCAGCTCCGGAACTTTGAGGACAGCCTTGCTGGTTCTCTACGGGCTTGTGTCTCTGCTGTAGAGAAACTGTGTGAAAAATGTGATGACCGGTTTGAAAAGCTGTTGCAAGAAATCAAAGAACTCAGAGAAGACACATACCATTCACGACCTGCACAAACCTATGTTTCAGCTATTAGGAAAAGGCGTTTCCAATCTCGAGAGAGAGGACAGAGGCAGCCCACAAAAAGAGGTTCGCTGTGGTTCTTCCTACATGAGCAGGGAGAAAACGTGAATAAGTGGCATGGAAGACCTACCTCAGAACTTCAGGAACGAGTACGTTGAGATAAAAGGAAAAACTCCTAGGAAGGTGGCTGCTCCAGCTTACAAAAGGAGCAGAAGAGATTCTGATGCTCTTGAAGGAACCTCTAATTCACACCCAGAGACTGTGCAAAACAGACATTAGAGGTGCCCTGCCTCCAGCCAGGTGGAGGAAAGGGATAACAGAGTTTACTGGACGGTACAGATAAGATGGGCTGGTACAACACACCCCCAGGAGTACAAAGCTTTAGTGGACACTGGTGCACAGTGCACAATAATTCCTTCTAATTATAACGGAACGCAATCCATCAATATTGTTGGAGTGACTGGGGGATCCCAGGAACTGACTGTTGTAGAGGCTGAAATGAGCCTAACTGGAAAAAACTGGCAAAAGCATCCCATTGTGACTGGTCCAGATGCTCCGTGCATCCTTGGCATAGACTACCTCAGGAGAGGGTATTTTAAGGACCCAAAAGGGTATAGGTGGGCATTTGGTATAGCAGCTGTGGACACTGAGAAAATTGAACAGCTGTCTGATTTGCCTGGTCTTTCAGATGATCCTTCTGTTGTAGGACTGCTGATGGTTGACGATCAGCAGGTGCCAATCGCTACCACGACAGTGCATCGTCGGCAATATCGCACCAACCGAGACTCTTTGATTCCTATCCAGAAATTGATCCGTCAATTGGAAAACCAGGGTGTCATCAGTAAGACTCGCTCGCCTTTTAACAGCCCAATCTGGCCAGTGCGTAAGTCCAGTGATGAGTGGAGACTAACTGTAGACTATCGTGGCCTGAATGAAGTTACACCACCACTGAGTGCTGCTGTGCCTGACATGCTAGAACTGCAATTTGAACTGGAGTCAAAGGCAGCTAAGTGGTATGCTACAATTGACATTGCTAATGCATTTTTCTCTATTCCTGTAGCAGCAGAGTGCAGGCCGCAGTTTGCTTTCACCTGGAGAAGCATCCAGTACACGTGGAATCGCTTGCCCCAGGGGTGGAAACACAGTCCTACCATCTGCCATGGACTGATCCAGACCACGCTGGAGCAAGGTAAAGCTCCAGAACACTTGCAGTATATTGATGACATCATCGTATGGGGCGACACAGCGAAAGAAGTCTTCGAGAAAGGTGAGAGAATAATTCAGATTCTTTTGGATGCTGGTTTTGCCATAAAACGAAGCAAGGTCAAGGGACCTGCACGAGAGATCCAGTTTTTAGGAATAAAATGGCAAGATGGCCGCCGTCAGATCCCAATGGATGTGATCAACAAAATTGCAGCAATGTCTCCACCTACTAATAAAAAGGAGACACAGACTTTCTTGGGCGTTGTAGGTTTTTGGAGAATGCACATTCCTGACTACAGCCCGATTGTGAGCCCTCTCTATCGAGTGACTCGTAAAAAGAACCAGTTTGAGTGGGGCCCTGAACAATGACAAGCCTTTGAACAAATTAAGCATGAGATAACTCATGCGGTGGCCCTTGGACCAGTTCGGACTGGACTAGATGTTAAAAATGTGCTCTACACTGCAGCCGGAGATAATGGACTTACCTGGAGCCTCTGGCAGAAAGCACCAGGAGAAACCCGAGGTCGACCCTCAGGTTTTTGGAGCCGAGGATACAGAGGATCTGAAGCCAACTATATTCCAACTGAAAAAGAGATACTAGCAGCATACGAAGGAGTTCGAGCTGCTTCAGAAGTGATCGGTACTGAAGCACAGCTCCTCCTGGCACCTCGACTGCCAGTGCTGAGTTGGATGTTCAAAGGGACGGTTCCCTCTCCACATCATGCAACCGAAGTTACATGGAGTAAATGGATTGCATTGATCACGCAACGAGCTCGAATTGGAAATCCCAATCGCCCAGGGATCTTAGAAGTGATTACAGACTGGCCAGAAAGTAAAGACTTTGGGATGTCTCCAGATGAGGAGGAAGTAAAACGTGCTGAAGAAGCACCACCGTATAATACTCTTTCAGAGACTGATAAGCAGTATGCACTGTTCACAGATGGTTCCTGTCGTCTTGTAGGAAAACATCGAAGGTGGAAAGCTGCTGTGTGGAGTCCCACACGACAAGTTACAGAAGCCACTGAAGGACAAGGTGAATCTAGTCAATTTGCAGAAGTGAAAGCCATCCAGCTCGCTTTGGACATTGCTGAACGAGAGAGGTGGCCAATACTTTATCTCTATACTGACTCATGGATGGTAGCAAATGCCTTGTGGGGGTGGCTACAGCAATGGAAGAAAAGCAACTGGCAGCGCAGAGGTAAACCCGTTTGTGCTGCCACACTGTGTCAAGACATTGCTGCTTGGCTAGAGAGCCTGCCTGTGAAAGTTCGTCATGTAGATGCTCATGTGCCTAAAAGTCGAGCCACCGAGGAACATCTAAACAACCAACAAGCAGATCAAGCTGCTAAGATTAAAGTAGCTGAGGTGGACTTGGACTGGCAACATAAAGGTGAACTTTTCCTAGCTCGGTGGGCCCATGATGCTTCAGGGCATCAAGGTAGAGATGCAACATATAAATGGGCTCGCGATCGAGGGGTGGATTTAACTATGGACACTATTTCACAGGTTATTCATGAATGTGAGACTTGCGCCGAAATCAAACAAGCGAAACGGTTAAAGCCTGTATGGTATGGGGGGCGATGGTTAAAGTATAAATATGGAGAAGCTTGGTAAATTGATTATATTACACTTCCACAAACACGTCAAGGTAAGCGTTATGTACTTACAATGGTGGAAGCAACCACTGCATGGTTGGAAACATATGCCGTACCGCATGCTACAGCCCGAAATACTATCTTGGGCCTTGAAAAACAAGTCCTTTGGCGACATGGTACGCCAGAAAGAATTGAATCAGACAATGGTACTCATTTCAAAAACAGTCTTATAGACAATTGGGCCAAAGAACATGGTATTGAGTGGGTATATCATATTCCATATCATGCACCAGCCTCTGGGAAAATGGAAAGGTACAATGGTTTGCTAAAAACTACACTAAAGGCACTTGGTGGTGGAACCTTTAAAAACTGGGATTCACATTTAGCAAAAGCCACTTGGTTGGTCAACACCAGGGGATCAACCAATCGAGCCGGGCCTGCCCAATCAGAAATTCTACGGACTGTAGAAGGAGATAAAGTCCCTGTAGTACGCATGAAAAACATGTTAGGAAAGGCAGTCTGGGTTACTCCTGCCTCAGGCAAAAGCAAGCCCATTCATGGGATTGTTTTTGCCCAGGGACCTGGCAGCACCTGGTGGGTGATGCTTAAGGATGGAGTGTCGGGGATTGGCTCAAGGAGCACAGACATGAGTCCACCAAGCAACTGTACGAGCAGAGTCCATTTTAGTTGACATAAGTAGACCTTAGTTAGCTTGTCTATTAGGCCGTGGGAAAGGGGGGAACGGAAAAGTACTAACTAAGGCAGGGTCAGGATATTTTTGAAGAGATAAGAGTCAGAAGAATGTGGGATGCGCATAGCTAGCTAAACCCAAGTAGGTGGAGTAAGTAAATGTGCTTAGCCTATTAGATAGAGACAAGTATGCATAATTATGGTATTTGGTATAAATGCACGCTATCTCGGGCAATAAAGTTGAGGTATGCTTATCACTCATATTGGGTCGACCGCATTCCTTCCTCCGTCCGCTCGGGTCTGGAACTCTGATGGAATTTTTCTCTGCAATTGGCGCCCGAACCGGCGATCCGAAGCGGCGGATAGAAGCAAAAGGCGCCGGGAGAGCAGCGACCGGCGGGCAAGAGCGACTGAACACTGTGCTGCGGTGTGTCGACTCCGAAGCCTGAACCGACTGAAGTTCGCCAGTGCTGGGCTACAGGAAACAAGGGCTGCAAGAGGTCTCTTAATTTAGCAAGAGGTACCGTACTAAAGTGATGAATAACGGAGAAATATATTAAAAATGATGAATAACGGAGAAATAGATAACAGAGAAACGGATTAAAAGTGACAGATAACAGAGAAACGGATTAAAAGTGATAAATAACGGAGAAACGGATTAAAAGTGATGAATAACGGAGAAACGGATTAAAATGGTGAATAACAGAGAAATGGATTTAGACGTAGCCCTAGATTTATTACAAAGCATTTTAGAAAAGCGGGGGGTTAATTATAGTTGCGTTAAACAGCTAGCTGGTCTAGTAGCAACGGGGAAAACTAAGGGGTGTTTTCAGGATCCTGATTTATTGTTTGATGAAGGAGAGTGGAGGAAATTAGGGGACGTGTTGTGGGATATGGTCATAGACGAGGATAAAACAGCTAAGAAACTGATGAAACCGTGGAGGGAAGTAATTAATAATATTAAGCGTCATAAAGTGGAAAAGAATTTAGCCGCGGTAGCTTCACAGAAACTCGGCAAAATGGAGCCTTCCGCTCCGCCGATGGAAACGGGCATATCTGCGTTATCAGCGAAGAACCTTAAAAGACTATTAACTTGGTGCAGAGACAATAGGTATCCTGCTGACCTGTCAGGAGTTTTTCAAATAGAGACTTGGAAAAAGATGGGAACTGTGTTGTGGAAGGCAATTAGTCACCGCGAAAGATATATTCTCGGCCTTGTAACCATCTGGAAACTGATAAATACTACAGTGAAGCAATTAAAACCTGAAAAGACTGTTACGAGCATTAGTGACTCAAAACTTGAACTTTGGGACAGTATAGAGCAGAAATTATGGGATAAAGTCAGCAATGGAGATACAGAAGCTAAATCATTAGTAACTACATGGAAGCTTGAACGGTCTGCTGCTGCCGGAATTTTTGCAGCGTTGCAGCCTGATGCATTTTAACCCTCTAACTTCCACAAGAGAACAGAAGAAGTCACTGAAAATAGAACTGGACAACAGAACTGTGTGACAGATTAGATCAGTTAACAGCAAGTGAATCTGACAGTCGGCAATGTGGTCATGATAATCGTGACGGGAAAGGGGGTGCTTCTGGGGACTCAGGGTATAAAACTTAGAAGTTAAGGAAGTACTGGTGTTGAAATTGGCAGTAGGGAATGCTAAAGTTTGCTATCAACATGTTATTTGCGAGTTTTACAGTGCATATTATGTGCTGCTGTTTATTGCCTCTCTGAAAGTCAAGCAGCTTGTCAGGAATGTGAGTTAATTGTTTTACTGGTTGTTGTTAGAATTGTTTCTTTGTGGTATAAGTGCACCGTAAAACTTTCTCTCCACTTTTCCCACTCACGCTGCAAGCAGCCCTGTGCTTTTCCGTGGGGTCAGAAATTACTGTTTTCAGTCGTGTTCATAAAAAATCGGTATTGGGAGGTGTTTTAAAACATAGGGAAGCACTTGGAAATATGAGGAAAGAAGATCTTGTAAAATATTGTAATTAATGGTGGCTGCTGTATAAGTTAAATGATTGGGAAAAGTGTCCGGGGAATAGAATCTTGAAGTATAACACCTTATTGCAATTAATGTTGTTTTTGGGGCGAGAAGAGTAAGACAAAATAAATCCCTACAAGAGATCATTAAATCATTTCAGACAGCTGAGAGAGAGTTAACTGATAACACGCAGGTCACAGTAAACTTGCCGAAGTCTGCACAATGTTTTCCTTATTAGCCTGTTTTCTTTGTGGGTATCTGTTTAAGCATGTTGCAATTTTGGTAGGTCTTTGTTATATGGTACAGTAAGTTCACAGACTGTTAAATCATGAGAATCGGTTGACTCAAAAGGTGCGTTTTGTGATAGTACAAAAGATCATGAGTAATTTAGTTCCTTACTGCGTGAATGTGATGTTAAGATTTTATGTGTAGTAGCTGTTATATTTTTTCCTAGAGTACTAGCTTTATTCCAATATCCAGACTTGCGCAACTCTGTGACAGGCTGTCTCTCATCTCAGTGCGCTAAATTTGGCCTTTTTGTATGCACATCAAGTAAAGAATCCTGGTTTTAGAATAACAGTTGTAGCGCACCAGATGAGACACTAATAAAAGGCCTTGCCCAGTCCAGCTTGCTGCGGGGGGGGGCGGATGCCAAATGGGCCTCCAGCGCGCACTGACCCATTTTGTCAGGGAGACCCAGAGGTATCTCCACCTGGCTGAGCAGTGAGCAGTTCAAGGTGCAATGCAAAAAATTGAGATATTGTCTTAAATTGGTGTAAGTGTGATCCATCTGCTTGTTTGAACTTGGTATATGGTTTTCGTATCTGAGCTCAGTATTTTAGTTTGTATATTCATATTCGGTACCAAAATAATCTTGTTTGGGGAGATAATTACAAAATGGGAACCGGTTCCACTGCTAAAATTCCACCTTGCTCCCCCTTAGGATGCATCCTTACACATTAAAGTAATCGCTTATATTGTTAGAAAAGCATTTAAATTGTTAAAATACTATGATAGATGTGAACTTGGGGTATTGTATGAAGTTATGAAGTTGTATTTAAAGGTTGCTGGAATGTGAACTGATTTGGATCTAGGACAATAGAATAATGGATTTATGTTTATTATACTGGTTTATACTGTTTTTTTGACATCTCTAAATTGTAAAAGGTAAATGGAGCTAAGGAATGTGACTATTGCTGAGCTACTTGAAATTGCATATAAAGTGTATTATGGCTGAAATGAAATGGGAAAACAAAAGAGCAAAATATCCCAGGCCTGTGTGCAGCTCATTGTAACTGAGAAGTTTCCCAGAGCCTCCTACTTCGTACCAGCCAGTATGCCAGCTGCGTGACCCTGGTTATATCTACACTGCACAGAAAGAAAAAACAACTGGAAAAACCTGGCTGCCTGCTTTTAAAGCAGAGAAAGGGGGGTTCTCTCTCCCCCCACTGCAGCGATGTAATAGAATGGAGCCGTCCGAGGGTGAAGTTTAAAGGCATCCTGAGCAGACCCATAGTTTTAATTAAACTGGACAATTAAACCAAAAATTTGTTGATGGACTTATCCTATGGTAATTAATTGTACGAGACTTCTTAGTAAATTCACCAGGCTAGAGACAACGAAAGAAAGGCCGTTTTTTAAGACAAATGGAATGCCAGATTTGGAACAAAGTTTTAATACATGAATTCTTGTATTTGCCCAAAAGTCCTATACCTCTCTTGGGTCAGGATTTGTTAAGTAAATTGTAAGCTCAAATAACGTTTTCTGAGAATTCTGTTTAGTTGCATATCCTACAAGAAGGTGCTTGGATGGTGCAGATCTGCTCGTGCAAGTGAGAAATCTTCAAGGAACTTAGCAGCCAATGTTTTTGATAAAGCAAATACTACACTGAGAAATCTGAAACAGGACTTCAATCCGGTAAGGGAAAACAATATCCAGTAAATATGACAGCCAAAATGGAGTTAGAAACTTTGAGGAATGAATTTATGACAACTTTACAGGATGACTGCATTTGATTGGACTTACAGATTTGTCTATGAAACAACCTGTGGCTATTGTGGGACAGTATGATGAGAATGCTAACAGACTAATATACCAATTGTCACTCTGATCAAGAAAATGCAGGGAATGAATTTAAGGCCATGATCCTTTTGTCATATATGTACCATTTGCGAAATTTAAGGAACCTCTGAATTTGATTTGCGATTTTGAGTACGTAGTCAAGATCCAACACACGTATCTGATTCTGAACTGTGTTTTTGTTTTGTTTTGTTTGTTTTGTTTTGTTTTGTTTTTTAAACAAAAAGGGGAATTGTCAAAAGGATTGTATGTGATGAATCACTTGTATCTAAGTGGTACAGCCTAAATTTGCCCTGTGATGAAACACTTTGTAACTATGACCCAAAACCATGCTAAATCAGAAAGAACCTGCATTAGTTATGGTCAAATCACTAGTTAACGTTCAATGGAAAAGGCCACACCAATTGATAACCTGGGGGAGAGGTTATGCTTATGTTTTTACAGATCAAGAGCTGCAATGGTTGCCAGCACGAAAAGTGAAACCTGTGTTATCTTCCTGACAATGATTGTTGCAGCTGCTGTGTTTTGGATGCCTGCACAGACAAAGACTAACATGTGGATTACTTTAGCCAACATGACTGACCATCTATATGCCTAACTACGATGTCTCTGGAAAAAACGTTCCACACATGCTTGGTTGGTGTCTTCCTTGATGACTACAGCAGCATCACACGACTGTTTCAAATAGTGGTTGATGCAGAGGCATTGCAACGAACTGTAATAATACTAACACGGCACTTTGGATTAATTGCCACCTGGAAGCAGACCTCGAACCACAGGAACTGGAATTGATGGCATCTATGCCCATGGACACTTGTATCCAGCCGGTTTGTGAAAAGTGTCAGAACAGTATACAAGAACATGAATGGACAAAACTACAAAATGTTAATGCTACTCTTGGTGACTACAGAAATGAAACTCGACGGTGTAATGCTTCACAGAAGAATGCAAGGGATGTCATTGACAGCGACCCTAAAACCTCCTGTATGGTGTATTCTTGATTTGTGAAGATAGAGCCTGACCAGGAATTCCTTCTAACGCTGTTGGAGGACTGTGTATTTTGGGACTATTAACTCTCTTAACGCCCAGTGTATCTATGATAATAGATCACAAAAGAGCAAGACGAGAAAAACACTTTTTGCGTGTATATGAGTCAAAATGTGATGATAATGTAGATTATTGAGGATCAGGGTTAAGGGTTTTAGGATCTCTTGTATCTAGTGTTGGCACAACTAAAGCTTTAAATACTTTAGAAAAGTTAGGATGCTGGCTAGTTAAGCAAATAAACAGAACTTCTAAGGCTTTAAGTGGACTTTTGTTAGATGTAGATTCTGTAAGACATGCTACACTGCAGAATACAGTCACAGGAGACTTTTGTTATTAGCCCATGGCCATGGATGTGAGGTATTTGACGGAATGTGCTGTATGGATTTACAGAATAAGTCGAGATCCATCCACGAGGAGATTAAACAACTTACGGACCATTCACAGAAGATCAGAGAGGATGTGGGCCTCTTTGGCTTAGAGGGCCTCATGAACTGGTTTGGACTAGGAGGATGGGTAAAATGGCTTTTGC
This sequence comes from Columba livia, assembly GCF_036013475.1. Taxonomy (NCBI): domain Eukaryota; kingdom Metazoa; phylum Chordata; class Aves; order Columbiformes; family Columbidae; genus Columba; species Columba livia. The sequence goes on from NW_027043021.1 coordinate 357,595, forward strand.
AGAGTGCTCTGGCTCTCTTAATCATAGTAGTAGTTGCATTAATATGCTTGAGTTGTGCTATATCATGTATTAAGAAGATTTTAGAGCAGACACTTGGGCAGGCTCTGCTCATTAAAAAAAGAAAAAGGGGGAGATGTCGGGGATTGGCTCAAGGAGCACAGACATGAGTCCACCAAGCAACTGTACGAGCAGAGTCCATTTTAGTTGACATAAGTAGGCCTTAGTTAGCTTGTCTATTAGGCCGTGGGAAAGGGGGGAACGGAAAAGTACTAACTAAGGCAGGGTCAGGATATTTTTGAAGAGATAAGAGTCAGAAGAATGTGGGATGCGCATAGCTAGCTAAACCCAAGTAGGTGGAGTAAGTAAATGTGCTTAGCCTATTAGATAGAGACAAGTATGCATAATTATGGTATTTGGTATAAATGCACGCTATCTCGGGCAATAAAGTTGAGGTATGCTTATCACTCATATTGGGTCGACCGCATTCCTTCCTCCGTCCGCTCGGGTCTGGAACTCTGATGGAATTTTTCTCTGCAATGGAGAAGTTCGGTGTGTACGTCAAGAGGATTTGAGTTTAGGTGAAAATATTCAATACTGAACTGCATGATGTGAATTGCCGTACTAACAGTGTTTAATAAGTGTCTTCCAGATCAAGACAGTGATGATGAAACCAGAGCTAGCTTCTTCGAGTGGCGCCTGACAACTTCTTCGAAGTTGATGTCTTTAACCCACAAACAGTGGTCATGAGATGCACTTGTACCATTTTTCCTGCCCTGGGAGACTGTCGTGACAAAATGAACTTAATTAACTTTTTAAAGGATGGTCCACTGATTAATTACTCCTGTGTATATATGTATATATGTATATATATATATAGTAGTAGTGATTAATTAGATTGTATTGATAGATTGTATTGATAAGGTTTAAGCATTCAGTGAATGGCATATTATAAGGGGTGGAATGTCCTGGTTTTGTTAAGAACAAGTTTCTCTTTTAGTGAATTTTGCCTGTCAGCTAAAGCCTTCATATTAACTGCATTTTCCTGGAGAACCAGAGACATGTTTTGGTAAACCTAGCAATGGAATGCAAACTTATTGATAAGCACGGATGGACATCTCGCGAGAGGGGCGACGAGAAGCAAGTGAGCAAGAAACTGACCAACTGTGTATAACACTCCATTCATGTGAATACTTCATATAAAAGTGGGAGATCACGAGGATCTCGTCCCTTTTCGCTTTTGCCCTTTTCCCTTCTGCTTATGGCCGACATTAGAAGAGGACCTTACTAGTCGTCCCTGCAAACTGAGGCCTAGTGAGAGACTGAATCCAGCTCCGATTGGCTGCAGAGTCTAATCCTGGACTTTGGTTGCCGACTCTGCAGTTGCTGAGACTTTCAAGATTGGTTTTGTATATTTTGTATTATTTTCTCTATTCTTAGTAGTAGCATTAGTAAAACATCTTTAATTTTTTCCAACTCTCTTCACTCTGTCCTTCTTTTCCTCCCAATCGCCTCTCCTTAGTGAAAAAGGGGGGAGAGGGAGGGGGAAGTGGGGGGTTGGGAAGAGGGGGTTAACAATACATCTGCCAGGGTTTTATTGTCACCCCGCAATCTTAACCGTTGACAGTGACAAACACAGAGAATTGATCATATATCATTACATGGATGATATTTTGATTACTGGACAATCACTTCAAATTGAATTAATAGTTACAGAACTAGAAAAAGAATTAGGAACCAGAGGTTTAAAAATTGCACCAGAGAAAATTCAACAAACACAGCCTTGGAAATATTTAGGCTGGGAAATTACTAAGGCCACAGTTCATCCGCAAAAACTGACTATCAGGACTAACATTCAGGCTTTAAATGATGTTCAAAAAATTATGGGTGACTTGAATTGGATTCGTACCTGTTGTGGTATTACAAATGATGATTTACTGCCAATTGCTAAATTACTACAGGGAGGAGGTGGGGTTGATGCTCCATGTTCAGCAAATGCTGAAGTACAACAGACATTAGTTAACATTATGCAAAAAATTTCCAAACATTATACACACAGTTGGGATCCAGAACAAGAATTAGGATTAATGATTATTAATAACTCTGCACATCCTTTTGCTTTGATTATGCAGTGGGCAAAAGAATCTGATCCACTCAGAATTTTGGAGTGGTTGTTTCTTTCAATTCAACCCAAACGATCAGTAGTTATCAGAACAGAAGCATTTGCACAATTGATAATAAAAGGTCGATCTCGTATAGTAGAAATAAGTGGGAAAGAACCAGATTATGTAGTCATACCTTTGTCAGCTGAATATTTACAATGGGCATTACAGAATTCTATAGCTCTACAGTCTGCAATGCTAGATTACTCAGGACCAATTAGAGTGCATTACCCTCCACATAAACTTATGGGGTGGTTGCCAACATTTCAAATAGAACGAATGCCTCTTCTATCTCTGAATCCAGTAAGAGGTGTCACTGTTTTTACAGATGCAGGAGGTCGTTCACAAAAAGCTGCAATAACATGGCAGGAAGAGGGAGAATGGAAGGATTTTGTGCTAACTGATTTAGAGGGTTCAGTTCAACTCTTAGAACTACAAGCAGTAATTCAAGTCTTTAAGATGTGGGACAAACAACCTGTGAATGTAGTATGTGATTCACTTTATGTTGTAGGAGTTGTACTGCGATTAGAAAGAGCAGTTTTGAAGAATATTGACACTTTACTACACTACAGATTATTTAAAATTTTATGGGATTTACTGAATCAGCGAACACATCGTTAATCACTCATATCAGAAGTCATACAAGCATTGCTAGTAGCTTAGCTGAAGGTAATCAGTGCGCAGACAGATTAGTTGCACCAGCTTGGACGGGTCCTTCTATAAACAGATTTGCTCAAGCTCGTCGCTCACATGATTTTTTCCATCAGTCAGCTAGCGTTTTACAGAAACAGTTTCATATTCCCGAGATTGATGCACGAAACATTGTTTTGTCCTGTGCTGATTGTCAAAATTGCTCTGATGGGATTTCAGGAGGTGTTAATCCACGAGGTCTTGGACCTTTAGAGGTTTGGCAAATGGATGTCACACACTTTGCAGAATTTGGACGTCTCAAGTATGTTCACGTTTCGGTTGATGCTTTTTCTCATGTTATATGGGCTACTGCTCAGGCAGGAGAGTCTAGCAAACATGTTCAAAAACATTTAAGGGCAGCTTTTGCGGCTCTTGGTATTCCAAAAGAAATTAAAACAGATAATGGTCCTGGCTATATTGCTTGGGCTACCACTCAATTTTTATCCTTATGGGGCGTTATCCATACGACAGGGACACCGCATCAACCAACAGGGCAAGCTATTGTGGAACGTACACATCACACCTTAAAACAGCTGTTGCAAAAACAAAAAAAGGGGGAGGTTAACCTAGCACCTCAAAAGCGCTTACAAAAAGCTATATATGTTATGAACTACCTTAGGTTACCCAAGGGAGAAAAGGTTCCTCCTATGGTAACTCATGGTGCAGGTTTAACAGGAGGTTTAGAGCAAGTCAAAAAGGGACAAGCAAAAGTTTGGGTAAAAATGGAGTTACAGGACAATGGGAAGGTCCATGGAACTTGATAACATGGGGACGGGGATATACCTGTGTCGTTACAGGATCAGGATCGCGCTGGGTTCTGGCAAAGTGGATCAAACTCTGGCTAGAAAACACTGCTCAGAGCACAGAAGTTAGAAACAGCAACAAGACGCAAGAATCAGAAGCAGCGCCATCTAGTGGTGAAACTGATTAGATACATAGCATGCAATTAATAACATAGAGGGGAAAAATTAAGACTGATTAGTTTTAACCTGTTGGGATGATATAATTGCTTCATTTATTCATACAGAGTTCAATGATGTTATGGTTTTTGCAATGCATAGTAGGCATTACTCTAATAGTGCTAAACATAAGTGATGCTTTTTGGCTTCCTTCTCAGCCAAAGACTAACATTTGGATAACTTTAGCCAACAAGACAGGTCAAGATTCAATCTGTTTAGCCACTGCATCTCCGAGCAATCCTTTTTCAACATGTTTAGTTGGAGTTCCACTAGATAATTGGCCTATTCCTGGAAATAAGAAACAATTGGTTGATGGTAAAAACGTGACAGATAATTGGGACATCTGGGTTGTAGACCTACCACAAGGAGGTTTGGAACCTCAAGAAATTGAGTTACTAGGATCAGTAAAAATGGATTTTTGTCTGTATTTCAATTATTCAGGGAAAAGCATTTCTCTTGTGCAAGTGGTAAATGCTTCATCATCTGTATATCACAACCAGACTTTTTGGTGTAATTACGCCAGTCCAAATGTATCTAGGGCTACCAATATTCCTTTGAAATTCTCCCCAGGAGTTTTTCTAATTTGTGGAGATAGAGCTTGGCAAGGAATTCCTTCCTACATAAAAGAAGGACCATGTTCTTTACGGAGATTGACTCTGTTGACTCCAAATACATCAAGCATTCTAATGCATAAGAGAGGAAAAAGAAGCATTCATGCCTATAATAAATATTGTAAAGATAACATACAATTTTGGGGAAAAGGCGAAACTATAGCATCTTCTCTTTTTGCACCTGGAGTTGCAGCAGCACAGGCTTTGACTACACTTAACAAATTAGGATGCTGGTTAGCAAAACAGACTAAAGCTACTTCTTTAGCATTATCTGGACTTTTAGCAGACACAGGTTCAATTAGGCATGCTACACTTCAAAATCGTGCTGCCATAGATTTTTTGTTGTTAGCGCAAGGACATGGCTGTGAAGACTTTGATGGGATGTGTTGCATTAATTTGTCTGATCATTCTGGATCAATTCACAAAGCAACTAGAAGGTTAGATGACATGACCAAGAAGTTAACCTACGAGGACTGGGGTTTAGACAAGTGGTTGAATGGCTGGGGTATTACAGGATGGATTAAGGATCTATTGAAAAATGGTCTAATCATATTGATTGTTGTTTTAGTAATGTCAATGCTTCTTCCTTGTATCTTACAATGTGTACAACGTACAGTAGAAAAATCCATGAAAGGTCTATGGTTGGCTCAGAAACAAAAAGGGGGAATTGTGGGATATTTGAGTGATTTTCTTGAAGTGGACATTGTATGGAATTGAACTGAACAGGCCTCTGAGGCCTACATATTCAGCAAGAGAACAAGAGAGCAAGAGAGCAAGAGTCGAGAAGCCTACGTGTCTTACGTGACTTTATACAATCTTGGGTAAAACAAAAGAAAGACTGTCTAGTGAAGAAAAGAATCAGCAAGTCAGCTATAATATAGATACATTTTGAATAATATTAGAGCTTATGTAAGAATCGTATAATCCAATCACCTATTAGTTTGCGGCGCATGAACAGCAGCTATTGACCAACTACAAGTAGCGTTCTGATGCATGAAGAGCGCGTGGACAGGTCAAAAAGATATTTAAGGAGAGTTATAACAAGTAATAAATGGCTTCACTTGAATTCATATTGGATTGTGTGGGGTCCATGATTCGTTGCCCTCGCAACAGAAGGCGAAAGCGAAGGGAGCAGGAGAAAGGGAAGGAAGAATAAAAAGTAGTGTTGGGCTGGAGGACTAAGATGGAGGAATTGAAAGAAAAGAGGCAGGAAGCAGGAGAGTGAGAGAAAAGGCAAGAAGAGATCTCTCCATAAGGATGGTTTTTATACTGTACTTCCACAATCTGCTGGCAGTACTAAAATTAAGCTGCAGATCTCCTTAGGCTGAGTCATGATGCTTTGGTGCAGGGATCATGCATATCATGGGAATATTTCACCATTTCTGCTCTGGTTTTCAGTGCATTACACCAAAACACCCACCTGATGACATCCTTTCAAGAGCAAAGGCAGCAATTTGCAGAATTCCGCTTTTTGGGGAAGTGAGAAATTGCTGAGCTGACACCAAGCCCTGCAGTGTCCCTGTCACCTGCAGAGTCACCGCATCCTCGCCACGGTAGCAGGCATTGTGACAAAGGTTCTATGTCAGCTGGGTGTGGCAGCCGAGCGCCCCCTAGGGGAGGGGGAGCCCGTCAGCCCCGGGCCTGTCACTGCCTGCTGTCCCTGCTTTCACCAGCCAGGCCTCTGAAAACTGGTCAAACCATGCCCAGACTTGGGGCCAAAGTGGCCCAAAGTCTCCAACAGACAAGTCGGTAAGAAAGATATGGGACAGAGGGAGAAAGCGAAGGGAGCAGGAGAAAAGGAAGGTGTGGGTTGTCTGAATTTAGAGTTGGTGAGTTAGTTTTCTGTATTTGGAGTTAATAGGCTAGTTTGCTGTATGAATAAAGTTAAGTGTTGCGGTAGTTGTGAGGCGACTTGGAGGCGGGGAGAGCTTGTGGTTGGTGGGGGTGCCTGCGCCCTGGAGCCCTGGAGCGGGGGACAGCGGGATAACGATCTTGTTACCATGCGAACACTGCCTGACTAAGATTCCCGCCTTAGCTAGCTTAATGTCTGTTAAAGTGATTAGCCAATCAGCATGAAACATGTGTGCCTTAGACTATATAAATGTATGTTTGCCATACAATAAAGCGGACACCTTGCTTGCATCAAGTTGCGTCCCCGTCTCTCAATCGCGGCAAATTGGTGATCTCCGACGTGATCGTCAGCGACGAAACCGCCGAGGATTGAAAAACCGCCTACCTGGTGGCATGTCGCGAGTCCCGCAGAACGTGGAATGAGCTGCTGAAAGGAAGCAGGATAAGCCAGCCGGCCAAACAATCCCTCCGTCTGGAACGAGAGGTGAGCTGCGGGAAACTAGCAAAATGGGGAATCAGGAGTCTTCCCCTGAGAGAGACGTTTATGAGCTTATGAAAGCTCTACTTAAGAAGCATGGGAAAAAGACTCTTTCGGAACAAGATCTTAAGTTAATCCTTAAATGGGTGCAGGTTAAGATCCCCGCGGTGACTGCTTCTTCTATTTTTACGCGTGAACTTTGGGACGATGTGGGGGTAAAGTTATGGGACGCAGCTACCTCAGGAGATGAGGAAGCGCAGTATATGCTTCCCAGTTGGAGAAAAATCTTTGAAACCATAAAGGCACAAGAGCAAAATCAGCGAGGCTCCGAGGAGGGAGCTCAGTCACCTCCCTCCTGCCCTTCTAAAATCGCTGGTGGGGCGGAACCCTCTGCGCCACCGTTAGCTTGTGCTGCTGGATATCCCCCGGAGGGTGATCCCTTTGACCCGGGTCCGATTGACCCTGAAAAGGAACCTGATCTTTTTCCCCCTGATCCTCATGAGGTTTGGGGAAAGATTAAGCGCCAAGCGATAAACGAGGGGGAGTTGGAAATAGCCAGAACTATAGTAGCCCCCGTTATATACCAAGGACGGGGGGGGGCTCAAGCTCAGTGGGAAGCTCTTTCTTTTTCGGTCATTAAGGAGTTGCGCCGTACAGTTACCGAGCATGGGTTGTCTTCCCCTTATTTTGCAAGCCTTTTATCTTCTGTATTCGATACATATGTCATGACCCCACATGATTTAAAATCTCTCGCGCGATTGTTATTAACCCCAACACAATATACAATGTGGGAGTCTCAATGGAGAACGGGATTGCAGACAGTTTTGCTGGGTTATGCAGGACATGCTAATGCCGCCTTAGCTGCATTGACTATAGAGCACCTCACAGGAACAGGGCAGTTTTCGGACCCGGCAGCCCAAGCTAGCGACATTCCTCGAGAGGCTTTGGAAGCAGGCAGAGAAGAAGCGAAAAGGGCCTTGTTGAGAGTTCCTGACTCTGGCAGACCCCAAAAAGCATTCACTAGTATCACTCAGGAACCCCGTGAGCCGTATATGCAGTTTATGGATAGATTAAAACAAGCCTTAGAGCGGCAAGTTGATAACGTACAAGCTCGGGAGATTTTACTCCTTAAACTGGCTGTGGAAAACGCTAACGCCGATTGTAAAAAGCTCTTGAAGTCTCTCCCAAATCAAAACCCTACCTTAATTGAAATGGTGGAAGCCTGTAATAGAATTGGCACTATGGATCATAAATATGAGGCCATGGCTGCTGCTTTTGTGGCCATGCACGGCCCGATGGGCGCCGACCCACAGCGAAACTGCTATGGGTGTGGAAAACCGGGACACCTTAAAAAAGATTGCTTTAGTGCCAATGCTGGGAAACGACCCCAAATACCTGGAGTTTGTCCTAAGTGCCAAAAAGGGCGCCACTATGCTAACCAATGTCGATCTAAATACGACTCTCAAGGGCGCCCCATACAGGGAAACCGATTGCAGAGCGCGGGACCGCGGCGCGCACAGACACAAGTTCCGTGACCGGCGCCCCCACAAACGCCGGGGGGGGAAACAGGAGTGCTTCCAGTCTCCGCCCAGCAACAGCAGGGAGCACCGGCCTGGACCTCGCAACCGCCCACACAGTAACGCTACTTGATTCCTCTGTTCACTTACTGCCTACCAAAATTGCAGGTCCTTTGCCCCCTCGAACGCAGGCTTTATTATTAGGAAGATCGTCCACCACTCTGTCAGGACTTTTTGTATTGCCCAGAGTAATCGATCCTGACAGTAATTCAGAAATTAAAATTATGGCCTGGACCCCGTTTCCTCCTTGTACAGTGCCAGAGGGAAGTCGTATCGCTCAATTGATACTGATCCCTAAGGAAGACTATGTCCCAATCCCTGACCAATTGCTCCCACAGAGACAGGGAAGTTTTGGATCTACGGGAGAACCACTAATTTTATGGGTTCAAGCCATCTCACAAAAACGTCCTATATGTCAATGCACCCTCATTCGCAGAGGTCAGCAAGTCATGTTAAGTGGAATTATTGATACAGGTGCAGATGTTACCGTTATTTCTCAAGCAAAGTGGCCTTCTAGGTGGCCTTTAGCTGATATCTCTCAGATGTTAGCAGGAATTGGGGGGTATGGAGCTAGCCGCCAAAGCGCAGAAATAATACAAGTTCAAAATTCAGAAGGACAAGTTGCCTCAGTCAAACCGTTCATCTTACCAGTACCTATGGTCTTGTGGGGGCGTGATGTCTTGTCTCAGTGGGGGATGTCTATCCAGACACATTTTTAGGTGGGGCCATTGAGGGGCGTGAAACCCTAAAGTTAACTTGGAAAACAGATACTCCTATTTGGATTGATCAATGGTCCCTGCCGCTGGAAAAACTTCACGCCCTCCAAGAAACAGTTAATGAACAACTATCTATGGGACATATTGTACCCTCTACGAGTCCTTGGAACTCGCCTATTTTTGTTATTAAAAAACTGACTGGCAAGTGGCGCTTGCTCCATGACCTCAGAAAAATTAATGATGCTATGGAAGACATGGGGGCCCTGCAACCTGGGCTTCCGTCACCCGCCATGATCCCTAGAGATTGGCATTTAACCATCATAGACCTCAAAGATTGTTTTTTCAACATTCCATTGCATCCAGATGATGCTCCTAAATTTGCCTTTTCGGTTCCTAGCGTCAACATGCAAGCTCCTTTGCAAAGATACCAGTGGGTTGTGCTACCACAGGGAATGAAAAATAGCCCTACAATATGCCAATGGTATGTAGCAAAAATACTTAGTCCTATCAGAACTGTAGTACCTGCTGCATTGTTATATCATTATATGGATGACATTCTAGTGGCAGCACAGCACCATGAAGTCATGGAGGAAGCTGTAGCCCTTGTCGTGGCTGCTGTAAAATCAGCAGACCTCTGTATTGCACCAGAAAAAATTCAAAAAATACCACCTTGGAAATACTTAGGATGGCGTATAAGGGCTCAGACTATTGCTCCGCAACCTTTACAAATACAGGCGAATGTAAAGAATTTACATGACGTGCAAAAACTGCTGGGAACAATCAATTGGGTCAGACCGTTGTTAGGAATCACTAAGGCGGATCTTCGTCCCTTATTCGAAATGCTTAAAGGAAGCTCGGACTTAAACGCTCCGCGAACTCTTAGTCCTGAAGCCATAGCTTCCTTGCATAAAGCTGCGGCAGCGATTACCTCCAGACAAGCGCATCGATGGGAACCAGAATTACCTGCAATGGTTACAACAACAATCAGATGCACTAGGCATAGCTCTAACTGGCTATGCAGGCCAACTCACTTCTCATCTGCCTTCTCACAAACTGTTAAGCGTTGATTTTCACCTTTTACCTATTCCAAAGCTGAGTGACCGGCCTTTACAAGCCCTCACTGTATTCACAGATGGGTCTGGCAAATCTCACAAGTCTGTTATCCTTTGGTGGGATGACCATCGGGAACAGTGGAACTCAGATTAGAGACTGTACAGGGCTCTCCTCAAATAGTAGAATTGTCTGCAGTTGTTCGAGTGTTTCGAAAATGGTCTGCCCCTCTCAATATAATCACTGATTCTGCTTATGTTGCAGGAATTGTTAGACGAGCAGAAGCTTCTGTGCTACGAGATGTTTCTCATACGGCACTGTTTAATTTGTTACAAGAACTCATCTTTCTGTTAAATTCCCGTCTTCACCCTTATTTTATTATGCATGTTCGATCTCACACTTCTCTACCTGGTTTTATTGCAGAAGGGAACCGACAAGCGGATTTGCTTACGCTACCGGTGCAGGTGTTACCAGATCGATTAGCGCAAGCTAAACTCAGCCACTCCTTTTTTCATCAAAATGCTGCAGGCCTTAAGCGTCAATTTGACCTCACTATACAACAAGCCCATAATATCATTGCGGTGTGTCCTGATTGTCAAAGGCACTCTTTCCCTTCTATAGCAGAAGGAGTCAACCCCAGAGGGCTACAGAGCCTTCAACTCTGGCAAACAGATGTCACTCATTTTGCTGAATTTGGTCGCTTAAAGTTTGTTCATTGCTCTATTGATACATTTTCAGGAATGTTATTTGCTTCCTGTCATATAGGAGAAAAAGCACGTGATGTGCAAAAACATCTAATGCGCGCTTTTGCTACTTTAGGGGTACCCTCTCAAATTAAAACTGACAATGGCCCCGCATATGTATCTAAAACCTTAACAACCTTTTTTGCCTCTTGGGGTATATCACATGTTACAGGTATCCCTCACTCTGCTACGGGACAAGCTTTAATAGAACGTTCCCACCAAACCTTAAAACGTCTGTTATTAAAACAAAAAGGGGGAATAGGAGCCGCTACGCCAGAGGAGCGAATACAGAAAGCCTTGTATGTTTTTAACTTTTTGAATTGTTCCCTATTAGACAGCAATCCTCCAGTAGTTCGTCATTTTAGCACAAACACCCTTTTTGAACCCAAGATTAAGCCGCCAGTATTGATCCGGGACCCCGAAACAGGTAAGATAATGGGACCCTATCCCCTTGTCACGTGGGGAAGAGGCTATGCTTGTGTTTCCACAGAAAGAGGTCCCCGCTGGATCCCAGCTAAAAACGTGAGACCTTTTCGAGAGACACTGCAGCAGCCTCCTGAAGACATTCCTGGTCCTGATCCTGCGACTGATATAGAAGACACCACCGATCAATAATTGAATGAACTCTGTTCCAGAGGTTAACAAATGGGAGCTTAAATGTCTCCAATGTGAAAAATGTAATCCGTGAACTTGTAGAATTTGTGCTAATTGTGGAAAATCACAGTGGCTAAATCGCCATACAGTAGGACACTGGTGTGATAACTGCCTAACAATTGAGTGGAATACAGTTCAGGTGTTATTGATAACAGGTAGAGAGACAGAATATTCTCCCCGGTATGATTATTATTCTAACGATTGGGGGAAAATTGTAGCACAAAGGTCTGGGGACATTTTATATTCTAAGATTGAATGCGCCAAAGACATTCAAATACCGCAGATTTGGGTAGTCACCCCCGGAAAGTGGGAACAGACAAAAAGAGAGTGTATACGGAGGAAGAGCAAACAATTACGAAAATGGGCAAAAGAATAGTTGTTTTACTTGTGATTATAGCTGATGGTATGGGCTTTGATTTGCACCACATTGATCCTCGTACTAATGTGTGGCTTACCTGGGCTAATCGTACCGGGACTACAGATTTTTGTTTGTCTTTAGCGCAAGTAGGTGACCCGTTTAGGACATGTTTAATTGGATACCCGTATGTAGATTTGATGGATTTTGTAGGGTACGTAAACGAGTCAGACTTGGAAAGCAATCTCAACCTCTCATACTGGAGCTGGCGTAATGACAACCTAAGGAGCTTGTGAGTTTCTATTCTTTTAATGATTTGTGCATTATTAATAGTAATCCCATGTGTGTTACAATGCTTGCAAAAATCAATAACTGCTTCAATGAACAAGATTTTCCTTGTGCAGCAAGGAGCGGACCAAGATCAGAAAGAAATTACAAAAACCCCCGGTACGGAGCTGTTACTGAAACAAGATGTCCTCGAGTTGGTCGTTCGCCGACCTTGGGAGGGTCAGTTAATTAAAACAAAAAGGGGGAGATGTGGGTTGTCTGAATTTAGAGTTGGTGAGTTAGTTTTCTGTATTTGGAGTTAATAGGCTAGTTTGCTGTATGAATAAAGTTAAGTGTTGCGGTAGTTGTGAGGCGACTTGGAGGCGGGGAGAGCTTGTGGTTGGTGGGGGTGCCTGCGCCCTGGAGCCCTGGAGCGGGGGACAGCTTGTGACTACGGGATAACGATCTTGTTACCATGCGAACACTGCCTGACTAAGATTCCCGCCTTAGCTAGCTTAATGTCTGTTAAAGTGATTAGCCAATCAGCATGAAACATGTGTGCCTTAGACTATATAAATGTATGTTTGCCATACAATAAAGCGGACACCTTGCTTGCATCAAGCTGCGTCCCCGTCTCTCAATCGCGGCAGAAAGGAAGAATAAAAAGTAGTGTTGGGCTGCAGGAGTGAGATGGAGGAATTGAAAGGAAAGAGGCAGGAAGCAGGAGAGTGAGAGAAAATGCAAGAAGAGAGGAAAGAAGAGACATGCAGCCAGACGAGGGGTTAGTGAGAGAGAAGTGGCCCAAAGTCTCCAACAGACAAGTCGGGAAGAAAGACATGGGACAGAGGGAGAAAGCGAAGGGAGCAGGAGAAAGGGAAGGAAGAATAAAAAGTAGTGTGGGGATGCAGAAGTGAGATGGAGGAATTGAAAGGAAAGAGGCAGGAAGCAGGAGAGTGATAGAAAATGCAAGAAGAGACATGCAGCCAGACGAGGGGTTCGTGTGAGAGGATGGGACAGAGAACAGGTTGAGAAGGAAATAAGGCGAGGCAAGGACAGGCATGGACACCCAAGGACAGGCAAGGCTACGCTGCAGGACATTTGGTTGCTTTATAGTTTCTAGCACATTCGTCTTCAGACGGGGAGGAAAGCCATAAGACCGTATGGATTAGGCCCAAGGAAAAACTCCAGCTACTTGAGACGCTTAGACTAAGCCTAAAATACTAAGATCTCTCCATAAGAATGGTTTTTATACTGTACTTCCACAATCTGCTGGCAGTACTAAAATTAAGCTGCAGATCTCCTTAGGCTGATTCATGATGCTTTGGTGCAGGGATCATGCATATCATGGGAATATTTCACCATTTCTGCTCTGGTTTCCAGTGTATTACACCAAAACACTCACCTGATGGCAGAATTTCAAGAGCAAAGGCAGCAATTTGCAGAATTCCACTTTTTTGGGGAAGTGAGAAATTGCTGAGCTGACACCAAGCCCTGCAGTGTCCCTGTCACCTGCAGAGTCACCGCATCCTCGCCACGGTAGCAGGCATTGTGACAAAGGTTCTATGTCAGCTGCGTGTGGCGGCCGAGCGCCCCCTAGGGGAGGGTGAGCCTGTCAGCCCCGGACCTGTCACTACCTGCTGTCCCTGCTGTCACCAGCCAGGCCTCTGAAAACTGGTCAAACCATGCCCAGACTTGGGGCCAAAGTGGCCCAAAGTCTCCAACAGACAAGTCGGGAAGAAAGATATTGGACAGAGGGAGAATGCGAAGGGAGCAGGAGAAAGGGAAGGAAGAATAAAAAGTAGTGTTGGGCTGCAGGAGTGAGATGGAGGAATTGAAAGATAAGAGGCAGGAAGCAGGAGAGTGATAGAAAATGCAAGAAGAGAGGAAAGAAGAGACATGCAGCCAGACGAGGGGTTAGTGAGAGTGGATGGGACAGAGAACAGGTTGAGAAGGAAATAAGGCAAGGCAAGGACAGGCATGGACACCCAAGGACAGGCAAGGCTACGCTGCAGGACATTTTGTTGCTTTATAGTTTCTAGCACATGCGTCTTCAGACGGGGAGGAAAGCCACAAGACCGTATGGATTAGGCCCAAGGAAAAACTCCAGCTACTTGAGACGCTTAGACTAAGCCTAAAATACTAAGATCTCTCCATAAGAATGGTTTTTATACTGTACTTCCACAATCTGCTGGCAGTACTAAACTTAAGCTGCAGATCTCCTTAGGCTGATTCATGATGCTTTGGTGCAGGGATCATGCATATCATGGGAATATTTCACCATTTCTGCTCTGGTTTCCAGTGTATTACACCAAAACACTCACCTGATGGCAGAATTTCAAGAGCAAAGCCAGCAATTTGCAGAATTCCGCTTTTTTGGGGAAGTGAGAAATTGCTGAGCTGACACCAAGCCCTGCAGTGTCCCTGACACCTGCAGAGTCACCGCATCCTCGCCACGGTAGCAGGCATTGTGACAAAGGTTCTATGTCAGCTGGGTGTGGCAGCCAAGCGCCCCCTAGGCGAGGGTGAGCCTGTCAGCCCCGGACCTGTCACTACCTGCTGTCCCTGCTTTCACCAGCCACACCTCTGAACACTGCACAAACCACGCGCAGACTTGGGGCCAAAGTGGCCCAAAGTCTCCAACAGACAAGTCGGTAAGAAAGATATGGGACAGAGGGAGAAAGCGAAGGGAGCAGGAGAAAGGGAAGGAAGAATAAAAAGTAGTGTTGGGCTGCAGGAGTGAGATGGAGGAATTGAAAGAAAAGAGGCAGGAAGCAGGAGAGTGAGAGAAAATGCAAGAAGAGAGGAAAGAAGAGACATGCAGCCAGACGAGGGGTTAGTGAGAGTGGATGGGACAGAGAACAGGTTGAGAAGGAAACAAGGCAAGGCAAGGACAGGCATGGACACCCAAGGACAGGCAAGGCTACGCTGCAGGACATTTGGTTGCTTTATAGTTTCTAGCACATTCGTCTTCAGACGGGGAGGAATGCCACAAGACCGTATGGATTAGGCCCAAGCAAAAACTCCAGCTACTTGAGACACTTAGACTAAGCCTAAAATACTAAGATCTCTCCGTAAGAATGGTTTTTATACTGTACTTCCACAATCTGCTGGCAGTACTAAAATTAAGCTGCAGATCTCCTTAGGCTGATTCATGATGCTTTGGTGCAGGGATCATGCATATCATGGGAATATTTCACCATTTCTGCTCTGGTTTCCAGTGTATTACACCAAAACACCCACCTGATGACATCCTTTCAAGAGCAAAGGCAGCAATTTGCAGAATTCCGCTTTTTGGGGAAGTGAGAAATTGCTGAGCTGACACCAAGCCCTGCAGTGTCCCTGTCACCTGCAGAGTCACCGCATCCTCACCGCGGTAGCGGGCATTGTGACAAAGTTTCTATGTCAGCTGCGTGTGGCAGCCGAGCGCCCCCTAGGCGAGGGTGAGCCTGTCAGCCCCGGACCTGTCACTGCCTGCTGTCCCTGCTTTCACCAGCCACGCCTCTGAACACTGCACAAACCATGCCCAGACTTGGGGCCAAAGTGGCCCAAAGTCTCCAACAGACAAGTCGGTAAGAAAGATATGGGACAGACGGAGAAAGCGAAGGGAGCAGGAGAAAGGGAAGGAAGAATAAAAAGTAGTGTTGGGCTGCAGGAGTGAGATGGAGGAATTGAAAGAAAAGAGGCAGGAAGCAGGAGAGTGAGAGAAAATGCAAGAAGAGAGGAAAGAAGAGACATGCAGCCAGACGAGGGGTTAGTGAGAGTGGATGGGACAGAGAACAGGTTGAGAAGGAAATAAGGCAAGGCAAGGACAGGCATGGACACCCAAGGACAGGCAAGGCTACGCTGCAGGACATTTGGTTGCTTTATAGTTTCTAGCACATTCGTCTTCAGACGGGGAGGAAAGCCACAAGACCGTATGGATTAGGCCCAAGCAAAAACTCCAGCTACTTGAGACACTTAGACTAAGCCTAAAATACTAAGATCTCTCCGTAAGAATGGTTTTTATACTGTACTTCCACAATCTGCTGGCAGTACTAAAATTAAGCTGCAGATCTCCTTAGGCTGATTCATGATGCTTTGGTGCAGGGATCATGCATATCATGGGAATATTTCACCATTTCTGCTCTGGTTTCCAGTGTATTACACCAAAACACCCACCTGATGACATCCTTTCAAGAGCAAAGGCAGCAATTTCCAGAATTCCGCTTTTTGGGGAAGTGAGAAATTGCTGAGCTGACACCAAGCCCTGCAGTGTCCCTGTCACCTGCAGAGTCACCGCATCCTCACCGCGGTAGCGGGCATTGTGACAAAGTTTCTATGTCAGCTGCGTGTGGCAGCCGAGCGCCCCCTAGGAGAGAGGAAGCCTGTCAGCCCCGGGCCTCTCACTGCCTGCTGTCCCTGCTGTCACCAGCCAGGCCTCTGAAAACTGGTCAAACCATGCCCAGACTTGGGGCCAAAGTGGCCCAAAGTCTCCAACAGACAAGTCGGGAAGAAAGATATTGGACAGAGGGAGAATGCGAAGGGAGCAGGAGAAAGGGAAGGAAGAATAAAAAGTAGTGTTGGGCTGCAGGAGTGAGATGGAGGAATTGAAAGGAAAGAGGCAGGAAGCAGGAGAGTGAGAGAAAAGGAAAGAAGAGACATGCAGCCAGACGAGGGGTTCGTGAGAGAGGATGGGACAGAGAACAGGTTGAGAAGGAAATAAGGCAAGGCAAGGACAGGCATGGACACCCAAGGACAGGCAAGGCTACGCTGCAGGACATTTTCTTGCTTTACAGTTTCTAGCACATTCCTCTTCAGACGCGGAAGAAAGCCACAAGACCATATGGATTAGGCCGAAGCAAAAACTCCAGCTACTTGAGACGCTTAGACTAAGCCTAAAATACTAAGATCTCTCCATAAGAATGGTTTTTATACTGTACTTCCACAATCTGCTGGCAGTACTAAAATTAAGCTGCAGATCTCCTTAGGCTGATTCATGATGCTTTGGTGCAGGGATCATGCATATCATGGGAATATTTCACCATTTCTGCTCTGGTTTCCAGTGTATTACACCAAAACACTCACCTGATGGCAGAATTTCAAGAGCAAAGGCAGCAATTTGCAGAATTCCACTTTTTTGGGGAAGTGAGAAATTGCTGAGCTGACACCAAGCCCTGCAGTGTCCCTGTCACCTGCAGAGTCACCGCATCCTCGCCACGGTAGTGGGCATTGTGACAAGGTCGTCGCTGTGGAGCTGGGCCCTGTGCTGGGCAGGCTATGTCTGTGCTGGTCTCTCCCCCATGCTCTGCAGACATTGGAGAAACCATGTTTTCTTCTTCATCCTTTGCAATTGGGACGAGAGGGCTATGCTGGCTCTCCCTCATCCTCTCCTGCCAAATGACCCTCAATGGCTTCAAGTCCTGCAGGTGCTGGTGCTGCCACTGGAACATCCATGCATTTGGCCAGGTCCTGTTGTTCCACCGGTTGCTGGCCAGGTCCCTGCATCTCAGCCTCAGCCCTGCGCACGGCCTCACTGATGATGTACTGCACAATGTCTGCCAGGTCCACATTGTCCTCTGTGGGGCTGTGCTGCGCAGGTGCTGGGTGCTTTGCCTCTGCTGCCGCCTCCGTGTCTGTGCAGCTGGGCAAGCCAGACCCCTCCTGGGGACCTGCAGGGGCATCCTGGAGGTGCTCCTGGACTGAGGGGTTGAACCAGATGCTGTGGATGGTGTCTCCGCCTTGGCACCCCTCTTTGCCATTCTCATCTTGCAAGTCCACGCGCTGGGCCAGGTCCTGCTGTTCCTCCGGTTCCTGGCCAGCTGCCATGATCTCAGCCACAGCCCTCCACATGGCCTCACTGATGATGCGCTGGGCTGTGTCCCACAGAGCCGCGTCATCGGCTGTGGGGCCCTGTGGGGCAGGTGCTGGGCACTCTGCCTCTGCTGCTGCCTCGGTGTTGGTGCTGCGAGGCCAGCCAGACCCCTCCTGGGTACCTTTATGGTGGTCCTGCAAGCGCTCCTGAACCGAGGGGGTGACCCAGGTGCTCTGGAGGGTGTGCTGGCCCAGGCTGTGGCTGATTTGCGGGCAGGAGGAGGAGCAGGACACATGGGATGGAGGCGGCAGCCCCGGCACTGCAGCAGCTGCTTGCGTCCCCATCCAACCACCGGCCTCCCCCTCCTGCCCTGTCCCGTCCCTCCCCTGTGGCCCATGGAGCAAGGGTGGCAGCCCGAAGGGCTGGGAGTGGGCGTTTGCCTCCTCGTCAATGGGCATCTTGGGTCTCGTCTACCACAGAGCTGCGGTGAGCACTCAGGGGAGATGCTGCCTCCTGAGAAGCTGCTGCCTCCTGAGAAGCTGCTCTCCTGGGAGTGAGCACCCCAGGGCTTTCGCTCCTTAAATACCCCCACGGTCAGGGCGGGGACCCCCGTGTCACAATGGCCTCTGGCTATGACGACCCCATGTCACAATGGCCTCTGGTTATGACGTCACAGAGCCCGGGCGGTCGTCATGGAGACACCCACCTCCTGGCCCGGCTGGGACTGGCTGTGTGTGGCGTGGGGCAGCCCCTGCTTGAAGGAGGAGGGAGCAGAGAATGGCGAGGGAAGCTGTCCCCAGCACACAGGACCCCGTCCCCCAGAGCTTTGCTCAGAGACACTGCTGCCTGCTCCACTACACCTGCAAGAATCCGCATTCAGAGCTTGTTTGCAGGACAAACCAAGAGCCACTCTACAGCCTCACCACACTGATTCTTTGTTTTTGTCGTGGTTTGATCGTGGGGAGACAATCAAAACCATGGGAGAAGGTTTCCCTTCACCCTTTTTCCCCCTTCCCCCTTCAGGCCACAGTAGTCTACAGTTAATCTCCACTCATCGCTAGACTTACACACTGGCCAAATTGGGCTATTGAAAGGTGAGCGAGTCTTCCTGATCACACCCTGGCTTTCCAGTTGACGAATCAGTTTCTGAATAGGAATCCAAGAGTCCCGATTGGTGCGATACTGTCGACGATGCACCGTTGTGGTAGCAACTGGCACCTGCTGATCATCAACCATCAGCAGTCCTACAACAGAAGGGCCATCTGAAAGACCAGGAAAATCAGACAGCTGTTCAATTCTCTCAGTGTCCACAGCTGCTATCCCAAATGCCCACCTATACCCTTCTGGGTCCTTAAAATACCCTCTCTTAAGGTAGTCTATGCCAAGGATGCACAGAGCATCTGGGCCAGTCACAATGGGATGCTTTTGCCAATTTTTTCCAGTTAGGCTCATTTCAGCCTCTACAACAGTCAGCTCTTGGGATTCCCCAAGTCACTCCAAAAATACTGATGAGTTGTGTCCCCTTACAGTCTGAAGGAATTATTGTGCACTGAGCAGCAGTGTCCACCAAAGCCTTGTACTCCTGAGGGCGTGTTGTACCAGCCCATCTTATCTGTACCGTCCAGTAAACTCTGTTATCCCTTTCCTCCGCCTGGCTGGAGGCAGGGCACCTCTAATCTCGGTCTTCCACGGTCACTCGGTGTGAATTAGAGGTTTCTTCACGAGCACCAGAATCTCTTTTGTAAACCGGGGCAGGCCTTTTCCTAGAAGCCTGCCCTGTTAACTCATGCACTCGTTCTTGAAGTTCCCCTGCAGGTTTATCGTGCCACTTACTCATATCTTCTCCCTGCTCACGTGGGAAGGACCACAGTAAACCTCTGATGGCGGCCTGCCTGTGTTCTCTCTCTCTGGAAATTGGGGATGCCTTCTCTCTCTCTCTGGGGACTGGAAACGCTTTCTCTCTCTCTCTGGATATTGGAAATGCTTTCTCCTAATAGCTGAAACATTGGTTCCTACAAATCGAGAGTCATGTGTGTGTTCCCTGAGTGCTTTAATTTCTCTCAACAGCTTTTCAAAACAGTCAACAGTTGTTTCACTCAGTTTCTCCACCCTAGAGACATAAGCCCCTAGGGGATCAGAAAGGTTTTCCTCAAATTCCCGGAGCCGCTCAGTCACGTCATTAACACTTTGTCTACCACCAGTTGACACGAACGTTCCTGCCAATATCTTAGCATATGGAGCTGGTGCACTCTGTGAGAATCTGCGCCACATAGACCGTTTACACTCAACTCTGTCTGGATTCACCCCCTCCTGGCTATCTGGCCCAAAACAGATAATCCCTCACACAGCTAGCTCTCTCAGGAACTGGATACCTCGCTCCATAGCATTCCATTTCCTTGATGTGCATTGACAGTCATCCTTGTTATGAAATATTGTTTTCATGGCTGTCAAGAGTCGGGTCCAGAGGGCCGTGGGGTTGGGCTCACTGGCAATTGCCCTATCAAAGGTGGACTCCCTTGACAGGGATCCCAACTGTTTGGCTTCTCCGCCCTCCAGTTCTCTTGTGTCAGCCCCGTCATCCCAGCATCGGAGCATCCAGGTTAACATATTCTCACCATCTTTACGAGTATACTCTTTTCGCAACTCTCTTAGCTCCCTTGGAGAAAAAGACCGGGTAACGGTCACTTCCTCCCCTGTTGACACCCCTGGGGATGAATGTGGCCCCTTGCCATCATCTGCAGCCCGATTAGTCTTCTTAGTTGCTTTCTTACAACCGGCTACTGATGCCGATATGGGCTTAACATTATCGCTGGGCTTGTTTTTGCTACAACAGGAACAATACCCCGTATTTGAGGAAGAAGCTTGAGCCTGAGTAGCCATGGTGTTTATGACTGGGGAAGTGGCGGCCACAACGGCAGCCCCTTTTCCAGCCTCACCAGACACCGTGCAACTCTCGTTGATCAAAAGATACACAAGCCTTCGATTTAACCTAATCTCTCCTAACAAATATATGAATACTAAGATATTTTTCAGGACAGAGATCAGTATCATAGTTCTTTCAAAACTCCATGAATATTCCAAGTGCTCAAAAACATCGGGAATCGGCTCAAATGAGAAGGGAGAAGTACGCTGAGTCATAGCTTCCCAAGATTCACTAGCCCATTTAGCAAACACATCACTGGAATTTAGCTCTCCTGGCAGTCTCTCAAGGTACAGCAGAAAGGAACAGAAACTCATTATTGGTTGCACTACCATAAGGTAAACCACTGCCAAGCCACAGAGTACCGTTATAAGCATGGTCCAGTTCTTTGTTGTTATCTAATGTAAAACTCTATTGACAAGAAACATCCAGAGAAAACAAGGAATACTTGTGCACAAGGTATAAAATAACTTACAGAAAATAAACCACAATGTTTTTCAAATCAAAGTAATTCACCTCTATGTTAATACCACTATTCAATATTCTAAACATCCAGACCTGCGAGTCTTATAATCCTATGAGTTGGCACTGTGCCAGGAAAATTCAAAGGTACTGTTGATCAGTTTTAAAACCTCCCGTTTTTTTTGCCCCGTGCCACCCCACGCTGAGCCTGCCGCGTGGCCACGTGGAGCCGAGCCGCGCTCAAACAAAGACACGGCAGACAGCGACACCTAATGCCCGCGCTGCGCAACGCTGAGCCCGCCACATGGCCGCCGAGGCAAAGGCTGATGGCGGCAGAGAAACGGCAGGGCGCAGGAGCACGCGGGTCCGACCCTGCCCTTTCAAAACTCCATGAATATTCCAAGTGCTCAAAAACATCGGGAATCGGCTCAAATGAGAAGGGAGAAGTACGCTGAGTCATAGTTTCCCAAGATTCACTAGCCCATTTAGCAAACACATCACTGGAATTTAGCTCTCCTGGCAGTCTCTCAAGGTACAGCAGAAAGGAATAGAAACTCTTTATTGATTGCACTACCATAAGGTAGTGCCAAAATACTAAAAATGTCTCAAGTCCCGAATTTGCCCGCATTCTTCACCAATTATCTGTCGTGGTTTGATCGTGGGGAGACAATCCAAACCGTGGCAGATGGTTTCCCTTCACCCTTTATCCCCCTTCAGCAACCCCCCCCTCTCTCCTTCCCCCTCCTTCTCACTAGGATGTGGGGAGGACAGGAAAAGAGAAAAGTAAAGGAAAAGAGAATTGGGAAACTTGAAAACGTTTACTAAGACTAGGAAAACGAACACAGGGCAAAAATAACACAGAAACAAATATTGGAAAAACAGTCCTGAAGTCCAGCAGCATCCCACAGTTGAACCGGAAACAGCAGGAGACTTCAGCTTGCAGGAACAGCAGAATGAAGGAAAGCAGTCCGATGAAAAACAACCAATGCCCCCAGCAGGCAATGCAAAAAGACAGCAAGCCAGTCCACGTGCTCTGCGTTTATATGCAGGAAATCGTGACTTGGATGGAATACCCCTATTGGTCAGTTCGTGGCCACATGACTCGGGCCAGTTCCTTCCATTGCTCCCCCCCTCCGCTTCAGCCCAAAACGAGGGGGGGCGGTTGACAACACCAGGGCACTTTTCAACATGATCGTCATGAGTTTTCTTAAGTAGGTATGAGCCTCCTTTGAAGAAATAGGCTGAAGCCACATTCACAAAACCCCACAGTCCATTTTCAGCAACAGAATCTACCGTTTCCCCCTTTAGTGACAACCAGGGTTCTCTCAAGGTGCGCTTTTACAATACTTGTGAGCTGTTCAGTGACTCACTTGCTAAAGGAGGTGGCCTCATCCAACTCCCAGTTTTAGCCTGCCAGCTCTCCAATGCATTGCCTCTTCCACCTTCCTTCTACCGGGCCCAAAGTGAATTCTACTGCCTGGTTAGGGAGATGCACGTGCCACCGGTCCCAAAGCATCACTCTGGGTATCCATCATAGCTGGCCATTACCTCTCAGCTGCTGCACCAGCCAAACCTTTCTGGAACAGCAAACTCTCAGAATCTGCTCCAGGTCTGTAAGAGTCGGTCCAAAACCAGTATCTGCGTTAACATCGCCACCAAGAACAGGCTGACAGTGACTCAAAGAGAGGCCTGAGGAGAAGCACTGTGTTGCACAGGTGTCTCCAACCTGGAAGGCTACTGCTAACAATGGCTGCTGTGTGGAGTTTGCCTGCTGCTTCAGCCAAGCTAGCCCCCACCTCCTAAAAGGGATTGTTAGGTGGGTCTCTCTGACCCAGGGACAATCGCTGCCGTCCAGAAGATGGATTCTTGCCTGCAGCCTCAGTCACACCTTGTCCCCCACCTGCTCCCTCGAACAAAGGACAACAAAAAAGAGCATGCCCAGAAGCTCGCCAAGGGTCCTGAGGCCACCCAATGGACCAGAGAGATACCCCTGAATGCAGGCCACGCAGGCGCAGACAAGCGCTGGCAAGAGAGGCGAAGACTTTTCAAGCCTGCGCAGTTAAGCCCAGATTGAGAAACAAAGGTGGAGATTGTCCTGAAACAATGGGAGCGAGGGGGATGAAGAAGTATAAAGATGGTTCCTGACTGGACGTCATTGAGATCTCCCCAACAGAGGATCCCAAAACACCATGGAGGACCGGCAGGACTCCACGGGACTGGACACCAGAGGGACGCCTTTGGAGCTCACCTGCTGATAAACCAGTCCTCATTCCCATCTTTTCCTTCTTCTTTCCCTGTTTCTTTTTCCTTTCCTGTTTTCTTACTCTCGCTATCACGTGCCGCTTTACGGGCAAAATAATAAAGTAACACTGTTTGATTGTATTCTAAGCCCTTGGCATTTCAGATGCCTTAATTTTGTGCTTCAAGAAGAATGTAAATGAACCATCATGAGTCCATCACTGAGTGGACCCCAACAAGGTCCTTGCAAGCTCTCAATCTCCTTTTGCTCCCCTAGCACACTTCTTCCCCCCTCCATGCAGTTTGGTTTCGGCCTAGGGAGCAGACAAATCCTTGGAAAAAGTAAGCATTCTTTTCATGTCCTATGTCAGCACGGGAAAAGAAGAAAATCCCAAAGTCTCAACATCTACACCGCCCTAAGTGGAAGGCCAACGTGTCCCCACCATCCACCAGCATGATCTACCACTAGTTCATATATGACTCAGTGATTTTGAGAGAGGTAGAAGAAAACAGGCACCAAAAATTAGAAAAAAAGTCTGAAAGCTTAAGACAAAACAGCACTTCTTTAGAAGGAGATGATTGGCTCGAAGAGGGATGGGGTTGTAGCTGAGCTTGTCCCAGTCAGGCAGCATTCTAAAACCAATGAGGACCAGGTGGCCTCCTATGCCTATAGTGAGAAACTGATGTGCTTTGCTCGCTCCCTGAAATGCTTGTACACCAATGCGCGCAGCATGGGGAATAAGCAGGTGGAGTTAGGATCCTATGTTCGGTCGGGAGATTATGATCTGGTGGCAATTACAGAAACATGGTGGGACAGTCCATATGACCGGAATGTGGTCATGGATGGCTATGCCCTTTTCGGGAAAGACAGGCCAGCCAGGCGTGGTGGTGGAGTTGCTCTCTATGTGAGAGAGCAACCACAATGTACTAAATTCTGCCCAGGAGTGGATGACGAGCGAATTGAGAGTGTATGTGTCAGGATCAAGGGGCAGGCTGGCAGGGGTGACACTGTTGTGGGCGTCTGTTACAGGCCACCAGATCAGGCTAAGGAAGTTGATGAGGCCTTCTATGGGCAGCTGAGAGTGGCCTCACAGTCACAGGCCCTGGTTGTTGTGGGTGATTTTAACTTTCCTGATGTTTGCTGGAAGGACCATTCAGCCAGCCAGCCACAGTCCAGGAGGTTCCTCCAGTGCATTGGTGATAACTTCCTCATGCAGATGGTGGAGGAGCCGACTAGGAGAGGTGCACTGCTGGATCTCATCCTCACTAACAAGGAGGGTCTGGTCGAAGCAGTAAAGGTTGAGGGCTGCCTGGGTTGCAGTGACCATGAGATGGTGGAGTTCAGCATCTTGTGTGGCAGGAACAGAATAGCAAGCAGAATTACAACCCTGGACTTTAGCAGGGCTAACTTTGGCCTTTTCAAGCAATTGCTGGGGGAAATCCCATGGGCAAGACTGCTTGAAGGAAAAGGGGCCCAAGATAGCTGGATTGCATTCAGATATTGCTTCTTCCACGCTCAGGATCAGAGCATCCCCACACGTAGGAAGTCAAGGAAGGGAGCCAGGAGGCCTGCGTGGTTGAATAGGGATCTGTTGGGTATGCTCAAGCAGAAGAGGGGAGTTTACAGGTCACGGAAGCAGGGGCTGGCCACTGGGGAAGAATATAAGGCTGCTGTTAGAGGATGTAGGAAGGCAGCTAGGATAGCCAAGGCCTCCTTAGAATTACAGCTGGTGAGAGGGGTCAAGGACAGCAAAAAGAACTTTTTCAAATGCATAGCAGATAAAACTAATACCAGAGGCAATGTAGGCCCACTGATGAATGGGGTGGGTGCCCTGGTGGCAGAAGGTACAGAGAAGGCAGAATTACTGAATGCCTTCTTTGTCTCTGTCTACTCTGCCGGAGGCTGTCCTGGGGAGCCCTGTACCCCTGAGACACCGGATGAAGCCAGGTCAATGGAGGAGTTTGCTTTAGTCGGTGAGGACTGGGTTAGAGGCAATGAAATAGTCTGGACATCCATAAATCAATGGGTCCAGATGGGATGCATCAGCGGGTGCTGAGGGAGCTGGCTGAAGTCATTGCTGGACCACTCTCCAACATCTTTGCCAAGTCTTGGGAAACGGGGGAGGTGCCCAAGGATTGGAGGAAAGCAAATGTCACTCCGGTCTTCAAAAAGGGCAAGAAGGAGGACCCGGGTAATTATAGACCGGTCAGCCTCACCTCTGTCCCTGGGAAAGTAATGGAACAGCTTATCCTTGGTGCCATCCCAAGGCATATCAAGGATAAGAGGGTTATTAGGGGGAGTCAGCATGGCTTTGCCAAGGGTAAGTCATGCTTGACCAACCTCATAGCCTTTTATGAGAATGTAACAAGTTGGATGGATGATGGCAGAGCGGTGGATGTGGTCTACCTTGACTTCAGTAAAGCCTTTGACACAGTCTCCCACAGCATCCTCACAGCTAAGTTGAGGAGGTGTGGTCTAGACAATAGAGTAGTGAGGTGGGTTGCAAACTGGCTTAAGGAGAGAAGCCAGAGAGTGGTAGTCAATGGTGCGGAGTCTAGTTGGAGGCCAGTATCTAGTGGAGTGCCTCAGGGGTCAGTACTGGGGCCAATATTATTCAATATATTCATTAACGATTTAGACGAGGGAATAGAGTGTACTATCAGCAAGTTTGCTGATGACACTAAGCTGGGAGGAGTGGCTGACATGCCAGAAGGCTGTGCTGCCATCCAGCGGGACCTGGACAGGCTGGAGAGTTGGGCGGGGAATAACCTAATGAAATTTAACAAGGGAAAGTGTAGAGTCCTGCATCTGGGCAGGAACAACCCCAGGTTCCAGTATAGGTTGGGAAATTACATATTAGAGAGCACTGTAGAGGAAAGGGACCTGGGGGTCCTGGTGGACAGCAGGATGACCATGAGACAGCACTGTGCCCTTGTGGCAAGGAAGGCCAATGGCATCCTGGGGTGTATTACAAGGGGCGTGGTTAGTAGATCGAGAGCGGTCCTCCTTCCCCTCTACTCTGCCCTGGTGAGACCCCATCTGGAATATTGTGTCCAGTTCTAGGCCCCTCAGTTCTAGAAGGACAGGGAACTGCTGGAGAGGGTCCAGAGTAGGGCAACGAAGATGATTAAGGGAGTGGAGCACCTCCCTTATGAAGAAAGGCTGAGGGAGCTGGGTCTCGTTAGTTTGGATAAGAGGAGACTAAGGGGGGACCATATTAATGTTTATAAATATATAAAGGGTGAGTGCCATGAGGATGGAGCCAGGCTCTTCTCGGTGGCAAACAATGATAGGAAAAGGGGTAATGGGATCAGGCTGGAACATAAGAGGTTCCACTTAAATTTGAGAAAAAACTTCTCAGTAAGGGTGACAGAGCACTGGAACAGGCTGCCAAGGGAGGTTGTGGAGTCTCCTTCTCTGGAGACATTCAAAACCCTCCTGGACATGTTCCTGTGCGACCTCACCTAGGCATTCCTGCTCCAGCAGGGGGATTGGACTACATGATCTTTTGAGGTCCGTTCCAATCCCAAACATACTATGATACTGTGATACTGTGATCCCTGCACCAAACAACCATGACTCAGCCTAAGGAGATCTGCAGCTTATTTTTTTGTACTGCCAGCAGATTGTGGAAGTACAGTATAAAAACCATCCTTATGGAGAGATCTTCGTATTTTAGGCTTAGTCTAAGTGTCTCAAGTAGCTGGAGTTTTTGCTTGGGCCTAATCCATAAGGTCTTATGGCTTTCCTCCTCGTCTGAAGACGAATGTGCTAGAAACTATAAAGCAAAAAAATTTTCTGCAGCCTAGCCTTGCCATGCCTGTCCTTGCCTGTCGTTGCCTGTCCTTGCCTTGCCTTATTTCCTTCTCATCCTGTTTTCGGTCCCATCCTCTCTCACTAACCCCTCATCTGGCTGCATGTCTCTTCTTTCCTTTTCTCTCACTCTCCTGCTTCCTGCCTCTTTCCTTTCAATTCCTCCATCTCACTCCTGCAGCCCAACACTACTTCTTATTCTTCCTTCCCTTTCTCCTGCTCCCTTCGCTTTCTCCCTCTGTCCCATGTCTTTCTTACCGACTTGTCTGTTGGAGACTTTGGGCCACTTTGGCCCCAAGTCTGGGCATGGTTTGACCAGTTTTCAGAGGCCTGGCTGGTGACAGCAGGGACAGCAGGCAGTGACAGGCCCGGGGCTGACAGGTTCCCCCTCCCCTAGGGGGCGCTCGGCTGCCACACGCAGCTGACATAGAACCTTTGTCACAATGCCCGCTACCGTGGCGAGGATGCGGTGACTCTGCAGGTGACAGGGACACTGCAGGACTTGGTGTCAGCTCAGCAATTTCTCACTTCCCCAAAAAGCGGAATTCTGCAAATTGCTGCCTTTGCTCTTGAAATTCTGCCATCAGGTGAGTGTTTTGGTGTAATACACTGGAAACCAGAGCAGAAATGGTGAAATATTCCCATGATATGCATGATCCCTGCACCAAAACACCATGACTCAGCCTAAGGAGATCTGCAGCTTGTTTTTTTGTACTGCCAGCAGATTGTGGAAGTACAGTATAAAAACCATCCTTATGGAGAGATCTTCGTATTTTCGGCTTAGTCTAGGTTTCTCAAATAGCTGGGGTTTTTGCTTGGGCCTAATCCATAAGGTCTTATGGCTGTCCTCCTCGTCTGAAGACGAATGTGCTAGAAACTATAAATCAAAAAATGTCCTGCAGCGTAGCCTTGCTTTGCCTGTCCTTGCCTGCCTTATTTCCTTCTCATCCTGTTCTCTGTCCCATTCTCTCTCACTAACCCCTCGTCTGGCTGCATGTTTCTTCTTTCTTTCCTTTTCTCTCACTCTCCTGCTTCCTGCCTCTTTTCTTTCAATTCCTCCATCTTACTCCTGCAGCCCAACATTACTTTTTATTCTTCATTCCCTCTCTCCTGCTCCCTTCGCTTTCTCCCTCTATCCCATGTCTTTCATACCGACTTGTCTGTTGGAGACTTTGGGCCACTTTGGCCCCAGGACTGTGCATGGTTTGACCAGTTTTCAGAGGCCCTGCTGGTGACAGCAGGGACAGCAGGCAGTGACAGGCCCGGGGCTGACAGGCTCCCCCTCCCCTAGAGGGCACACGGGTGCCACACGCAGCTGACATAGAACCGTTGTCACAATGCCCGCTACCGTGGCAAGGATGCGGTGACTCTGTACACACTGTCCAGGGGTGTTTGTGACACACACGATGTCCAATGGGGTTTCTGACACAGAGACTCTCCAGGGGTGTTTGTGACACACACGCTGTCCCATAGGATTTGTGACACTCACATGCTATCCAGAGGGGTTTGTGACACATACACTTTCCAACGGGGTTTGTGACGCACACAGTCTGTCACGGGCTTGTGACACGCACACTGTCCAATGGGGTTTGTGACACTCTCGAGGGTTAAGATTGCGGGTGACAATAAAACCCTGGCAGATGTATTGTTAACCCCCTCTTCCCAACCCCCCACTTCCCCCTCCCTCTTCCCCCTTTCCACTAAGGAGAGGCGATCGGGAGGAAAAGAAGGACAGAGTGAAGAGATTTGGAAAATATTAAAGATGTTTTACTAATGCTACTAATAAGAATAGAGAAAATAATACAAAATATACAAAACCAATCTTGAAAGTCTCAACAACTGCAGAGCCGGCACCCAAAGTCCTGGATTAGACTCTGCAGCCAATCAGAGCTGGATTCAGTCTCTCACTAGGCCTCAGTTCGCAGGGATGACTAGTAAGGTCCTCTTCTAATGTCGGCCATAAGCAGAAGGGAAAAGGGACAATGGGACGAGATCCTCGTGATCTCCCACTTTTATATGAAGTATTCACATGAATGGAGTGTTATACACAGTTGGTCAGTTTCTTGGTCACTTGCTTCTCGTCGCCCCTCTCGCGAGATATCCATCCCTGCTTATCAATAGGTTTGCATTCCATTGCTAGGTTTACCAAAACATGTGTCTGGTTGTCCAGGAAAATGCAGTTAATATGAAGGCTTTAGGTGACAGGCAAATTCACTAAAAGAGAAACTTGTTTTTAACAAAACCAGGACATTCCACCCCTTATAATATGCCATTCACTGAATGCTTAAACCTTATCAATACAATCTATCAATACAATCTAATTAATCACTACTACTATATATATATATACATATGTACATATATACACAGGACTAATTAATCAGTGGACCATCCTTTAAAAAGTTCATTAAGTTCATTTTGTCACGACAGTCTCCCAGGGCAGGAAAAATGGTACAAGTGCATCTCATGACCACTGTTTGTGGGTTAAAGACATCAACTTCGAAGAAGTTGTCAGGCGCCACTCGAAGAAGCTAGCTCTGGTTTCATCATCACTGTCTTGATCTGGAAGACACTTATTAAACACTGTTAGTATGACAATTCACATCATGCAGTTCAATATTGCATATTTTCACCTAAACTCAAATCCTCTTGACGTACACACTGAACTTCTCCATCCTTAAGCATCACCCACCAGGTGCTGCCAGGTCCCTGGGCAAAAACAATCCCATGAATGGGCTTGCTTTTGCCTGAGGCAGGAGTAACCCAGACTGCCTTTCCTAACATGTTTTTCATGCGTACTACAGGGACTTTATCTCCTTCTACAGTCCGTAGAATTTCTGATTGGGCAGGCCCGGCTCGATTGGTTGATCCCCTGGTGTTGACCAACCAAGTGGCTTTTGCTAAATGTGAATCCCAGTTTTTAAAGGTTCCACCACCAAGTGCCTTTAGTGTAGTTTTTAGCAAACCATTGTACCTTTCAATTTTCCCAGAGGCTGGTGCATGATATGGAATATGATATACCCACTCAATACCATGTTCTTTGGCCCAATTGTCTATAAGACTGTTTTTGAAATGAGTACCGTTGTCTGATTCAATTCTTTCTGGCGTACCATGTCACCAAAGGACTTGTTTTTCAAGGCCCAAGATAGTATTTCGGGCTGTAGCATGCGGTACGGCATATGTTTCCAACCATGCAGTGGTTGCTTCCACCATTGTAAGTACATAACGCTTACCTTGACGTGTTTGTGGAAGTGTAATATAATCAATCTGCCAAGCTTCTCCATATTTATACTTTAACCATCGCCCCCCATACCATACAGGCTTTAACCGTTTCGCTTGTTTGATTTCGGCGCAAGTCTCACATTCATGAATAACCTGTGAAATAGTGTCCATAGTTAAATCCACCCCTCGATCGCGAGCCCATTTATATGTTGCATCTCTACCTTGATGCCCTGAAGCATCATGGGCCCACCGAGCTAGGAAAAGTTCACCTTTATGTTGCCAGTCCAAGTCCACCTCAGCTACTTTAATCTTAGCAGCTTGATCTGCTTGCTGGTTGTTTAGATGTTCCTCGGTGGCTCGATTTTTAGGCACATGAGCATCTACATGCCGAACTTTCACAGGCAGGCTCTCTAGCCGAGCAGCAATGTCTTGCCACAGTGTGGCAGCCCAAATGGGTTTACCTCTGCGCTGCCAGTTGCTTTTCTTTCATTGCTGTAGCCAGCCCCACAAGGCATTTGCCACCATCCATGAGTCAGTATAGAGATAAAGTATTGGCCGCTTCTCTCGTTCAGCAATGTCCAAAGCCAGCTGGATGGCTTTCACTTCTGCAAATTGTCTAGATTCACCTTGTCCTTCAGTGGCTTCTGTAACTTGTCGTGTGGGACTCCACACAGCAGCTTTCCACCTTCGATGTTTTCCTACAAGACGACAGGATCCATCTGTGAACAGTGCATACTGCTTATCAGTCTCTGAAAGAGTATTATATGGTGGTGCTTCTTCAGCACGTTTTACTTCCTCATCTGGAGACGTCCCAAAGTCTTTACTTTCTGGCCAGTCTGTAATCACTTCTAAGATCCCTGGGCGATTGGGATTTCCAATTCGAGCTCGTTGCATGATCAATGCAATCCATTTACTCCATGTAACTTCGGTTGCATGATGTAGAGAGGGAACCGTCCCTTTGAACATCCAGCTCAGCACCGGCAGTCGAGGTGCCAGGAGGAGCTGTGCTTCAGTACCGATCACTTCTGAAGCAGCTCGAACTCCTTCGTATGCTGCTAGTATCTCTTTTTCAGTTGGAGTATAGTTGGCCTCAGATCCTCTGTATCCTCGGCTCCAAAAACCTGAGGGTCGACCTCGGGTTTCTCCTGGTGCTTTCTGCCAGAGGCTCCAGGTAAGTCCATTATCTCCAGCTGCAGTGTAGAGCACATTTTTAACATCTAGTCCAGTCCGAACTGGTCCAAGGGCCACTGCATGAGTTATCTCACGCTTAATTTGTTCAAAGGCTTGTCGTTGTTCAGGGCCCCACTCAAACTGGTTCTTTTTACGAGTCACTCGATAGAGAGGGCTCACAATCTGGCTGTAGTCAGGAATGTGCATTCTCCAAAAACCTACAACGCCCAAGAAAGTCTGTGTCTCCTTTTTATTAGTAGGTGGAGACATTGCTGCAATTTTGTTGATCACATCCATTGGGATCTGACGGAGGCCATCTAGCCATTTTATTCCTAAAAACTGGATCTCTCGTGCAGGTCCCTTGACCTTGCTTCGTTTTATGGCAAAACCAGCATCCAAAAGAATCTGAATTATTCTCTCACCTTTCTCAAAGACTTCTTTCGCTGTGTCGACCCATACGATGATGTCATCAATATATTGCAAGTGTTCTGGAGCTTTACATTGCTCCAGCGTGGTCTTGATCAGTCCATGGCAGATGGTAGGACTGTGTTTCCACCCCTGGGGCAAGCGATTCCACGTGTACTGGATGCCTCTCCAGGTGAAAGCAAACTGCGGCCTGCACTCTGCTGCTACAGGAATAGAGAAAATGCATTAGCAATGTCAATTGTAGCATACCACTTAGCTGCCTTTGACTCCAGTTCAAATTGCAGTTCTAGCATGTCAGGCACAGCAGCACTCAGTGGTGGTGTAACTTCATTCAGGCCACGATAGTCTACAGTTAGTCTCCACTCATCACTAGACTTACGCACTGGCCAGATTGGGCTGTTGAAAGGTGAGCGAGTCTTACTGATCACACCCTGGCTTTCCAATTGACGGATCAATTTCTGGATAGGAATCAAAGAGTCTCAGTTGGTGCGATATTGCAGGCTATGCACTGTTGTAGTAGCAATTGGCACCTGGTGATCGTCAACCATCAGCAGTCCTACAACAGAAGGATCATCTGAAAGACCAGGCAAATCAGACAGCTGTTCAATTTTCTCAGTGTCCACAGCTGCTATACCAAATGCCCACCTATACCCTTTTGGGTCCTTAAAATACCCTCTCCTGAGGTAGTCTATGCCAAGGATGCACAGAGCATCTGGACCAGTCACAATGGGATGCTTTTGCCAGTTTTTTCCAGTTAGGCTCATTTCAGCCTCTACAACAGTCAGTTCCTGGGATCCCCCAGTCACTCCAACAATATTGATGGATTGCGTTCCTTTATAATTAGAAGGAATTATTGTGCACTGTGCACCAGTGTCCAATAAAGCTTTGTACTCCTGGGGGTGTGTTGTACCAGGCCATCGTATTTGTACAGTCCAATAAACTCTGTTATCCCTTTCCTCCACCTGGCTGGAGGCAGGGCACCTCTAATGTCTGTTTTGCACAGTCTCTGGGTGTGAATTAGAGGTTCCTTCAAGAGCATCAGAATCTCTTCTGCTCCTTTTGTAAGCTGGAGCAGCCACCTTCCTAGGAGTTTTTCCTTTTATCTCAACGTACTCGTTCCTGAAGTTCTGAGGTAGGTCTTCCGTGCCACTTATTCATGTTTTCTCCCTGCTCGTGTAGGAAGAACCACAGTGAACCTCTTTTTGTGGGCTGCCTCTGTCCTCTCTCTCGAGATTGGAAACGCCTTTTCCTAATAGCTGAAACATAGGTTTGTGCAGGTCGTGAATGGTATGTGTCTTCTCTGAGTTCTTTGATTTCTTGCAATATCTTTTCAAACCGGTCATCAGATTTTTCACACAGTTTCTCTACAGCAGAGCCACAAGCCCGTAGAGAAGCAGCAAGGCTGTCCTCAAAGTTCCGGAGCTGCTCAATCACTTCATTAATCTCTGGCAGACCTCTAGCTGACCAGACCATTCCTGCCAATGACTAGTATTGTTAGTCAGCCTTTCTAAAGATTCGCTTGACCAATTAGCATACACAGAGCCGTACTGCTCTTTAATCTCTCCTGGAGGCTTTTCAAGGTAAAGCAGAAGCGAGTAGAAATTCATTAGCGGCTGCAGTATAATGAAATAAACCAATGACAAACCACACAGTATCATCATGACCATTGTCCAGTTCCTTGTTGTTATATAATGAATACTTCGATTTAAAAAGAAAGCCCAACACAGATATGGAATCAGTGAGCACAATGTAGAAAATAACTGATACAGCTTATGCCATAACATCTTTAAATCAGTGTAATTCACTTTGCCTTAATACAACTAAATAATATGCAAAGCAAAAGAACGCGCAAGTATCACAACTCTATGAGCTGGCACCATGCCAAGAAAACTGAAAGGTACGTCAGAGCTGTAGAAAAGCCAAAAATCTTCAAATTTACCCCATTCACGGGCCCCACGTTGGGCGCCAATTTATTTATCGAGGGTTAAGATTGCGGGGTGACAAGAAAACCCTGGCAGATGTTTTGTTAACCCCCTCTTCCCAACCCGCTACTTCCCCCTGCCTCTTCCCCCTTTCCACTAAGGAGAGGCGATTGGGAGGAAAAGAAGGACAGAGTGAAGAGAGTTGGAAAATATTAAAGATGTTTTACTAATGCTACTAATAAGAATAGAGAAAATAATACAAAATATACAAAACCAATCTTGAAAGTCTCAACAACTGCAGAGCCGGCACCCAAAGTCCTGGATTAGACTCTGCAGCCAATTGGAGCTGGATTCAGTCTCTCACTAGGCCTCAGTTTGCAGGGACGACTAGTAAGGTCCTCTTCTAATGTCGGCCATAAGCAGAAGGGAAAAGGGACAAAGGGATGAGATCCTCGTGATCTCCCACTTTATAAGAAGTATTCACGTGAATGGGATGTTATACACAGTTGGTCAGTTTCTTGGTCACTTGCTTCTCGTCGCCCCTCTCGCGAGATGTCCATCCCTGCTTATCAATAGCTTTGCATTCCATTGCTAGGTTTACCAAAACATGTGTCTGGTTCTCCAGGAAAATGCAGTTAATATGAAGGCTTTAGCTGACAGGCAAATTCACTAAAAGAGAAACTTGTTTATAGCAAAAACAGGACAGACACACACACTGTACAATAGGGTTTGTTACACACATGCTGTCCAATGGGGATTTTGACACGCACACGGTCCAATGGGGTTTGTCACACACACAAGCTGTCCAATGAGGTTTGTGACACACACGCTGTCCAATGGGGTTTGTGAGACACACGCTGTCCAGGTGAGTCTTTGACACAAACAATGTTGAATGGGGTTTGTGACAAACACGCTGTCCAATGGGGATTGTGACAAACACAATGTCCAATGGGGGTTGTGAAACACACGCTGTCCAATTGGGCTTGTGACACACACACTCTGTCCAATGGGGTTTGTGACACACACACTCTGTCCAATGGGGGTTGTGAACACACACGCCGTCAAGTGGGGTTTGTGACACACACACTGTGCAATAGGGTTTGTGACACACACACGCTATCCAATGGGGTTTGTGACACATAAACTTTCCAATGAGTTTGTGACACACACACTCTGTCCCATGTGGCTTGTGACACACACTCTGTCCAATGGGGTTTGTGAAACACACACTGTCTAATTGGGTTTGTGACACACACGCTGTCCAATGGGGATTGTGACACGCACACTGTCCAGGGGGGTTTGTGACACACACGGTGTCAAATGAGGCTTGTGACACACACACTGTCCAGGGGGGTTTGTGACACGCACACTGTCCAATAGGGTTTGAGACACACACATGCTGTCCAATGGGGTTTGTGACACACATACTTTCCAATGGGTTTTGTGACACACACGCGCTATCTAATGGGGTTTTTGACACATACACTTTCCAATGGGGTTTGTGACACAGAAAATCTCCAGGGGTGTTTGTGACACACACACTGTCCAGAGGGGTATGTGACACACAAACCATCCAATGGGGCTTGTGACACGCACACTGTCCAATGGGGATTGTGACACACACACTGTGCAATGGGGATTGTGACACACACACTGTCCAGAGGGGTTTGTGACACACACACTATCCAATGGATATAGCGAAACACATTCTGTCCAATGGTGTTTGTGACACACACGTTGTCCAGTGGGGTTTGTGACACACCCACTGTCCAGGGGGGTTTGTGACACACACGATGTCCAATGGTGTTTGTGACACAAACACTCTGTCCAATGGGGTTTTTGACACACACATTCTGTCCAATGGGATTTGTGACATGCACACTGCCCAATGGGGATTGTGACACACACACTGTCCAATAGGGTTTGTGACACACACGCTGTCCAATGGGGACTGTGACACACACATGCTGTCCAATGGTGTTTGTGAACACGCATGCTGTCCAATGGGTTTTGTGACACACACTGTCCAATGGGGTTTGTGACACACACACTCTATCTAATGTGGTTTATGACACACACACTTTCCAATGGGGTTTCTCACACACACGCTGCCCAATGGGTTTTGTGACACACACACTGTCTAATGGGGTTTGTGAACACACACGGAGTCCAAAGGGTATTGTGACACACACAAAAGCTGTCCCATGGGGTTTGTGACACGCATGCTGTCCAGTGGGGTTTGTGACACACACATTGTACAGGGGGGTTTGTAACACACACGCTGTCCAATGCGGTTTGTGACACAGACACTCTCTAATGGGGTTTGTGACAAACAAACGCTGTCCAATGGGGTTTGTGACACACACTCTCTCCAATGGGGGTTTTCAACACACACACGCTGTCCCATGTGGTTTGTGACACGCATGCTTTCAAATGAGGATTGTGACACACACATTGTACAGGGGGGTTTGT
This sequence comes from Columba livia, assembly GCF_036013475.1. Taxonomy (NCBI): domain Eukaryota; kingdom Metazoa; phylum Chordata; class Aves; order Columbiformes; family Columbidae; genus Columba; species Columba livia. The sequence goes on from NW_027043021.1 coordinate 394,142, forward strand.
GACACACACAGTGTCCAATGGGGTTTGTGACACACAAGCTCTGTCAAATGTGGGTTGTGACACAAATGCTGTCCAATGGGGTTTGTGACACACACACTTTCCAATGGGTATTGTGACACACATTGACCAAGGGTGTTTGTGACACACAGGCTGTCCAGTGGGGTTTGTGATACATACACACTGTCCAATGGGGTTCGTGACACACACGCTGTCCAATGGTGTTTGTAACACAAACCCTGTCCAATGGGGTTTGTGACAATCAACCGCAGTCCAGTGGGGTTTGTGACACACACTCTCTCCATTGGGGATTGTGAACACACACACGTTGTCCCATGGGGCTTGTGACACGCATGCTGTCTAATGGGGTTTCTGACACACACATTGTACAGGGCTGTTTGTGACACACACGCTGTCCAATGGGTTTTGTGACACACACACTCTGTCCAATGGGGCTTCTGACACACATGCTGTTCAGGTGAGTTTGTGAGACACACACTGTCCAATGGGGTTTGTAACACAGAGACTCTCCAGGGGTGTTTTTGACATACACACTGTCCAATAGGGTTTCTGACACACACATGCTATCCAATGGGTTTTGTGACACACACGCTGTCCAATGGGAACTGTGACACACACACTGTCCAATTTGGATTGTGACACACACACGCTGTCCCATGGGTTTTTTGACACGGATGCCGTTCAATGCGGTCTGTGACATACACAGTGTCCAGGGCTGTTTGTGACACACACACTGTCCAACGTGTGTTTGTGACAGACACGCTGTATAGTGGGTTTTGTGACACACACACTGTCCAGGGGGATATGTGACACACACGTTGTCCAATGGGGTTTGTGACACACACACGCTGTCCAATGGGGTTCGTGACACAGATGCTCTCCAGTGTTTTTTTTTACACGAACACTGTCCAACAGTGTTTGTGACACTCATACAGTATCCAACGGGGTTTGTGACACATACACATTCCCATGGGGATTGTGACACACATACTCTGTCCAAAGGGGCGTGTGACACACACTCTGTCCTATGGGGCTTGTGACACACACACGCAATCCAATGGGGTTTGTGACACACACACTTTCCATTAGGGTTTCTGACACACACACGCTGTCCAAAGGTGTTTGTGACACACACATGTCAAATTGGGTATGTGACACACATACTGTCCGTGGGGGGTTTGTGACACACAGACTGTCCAATGGGGTTTGTTACACACACTCTGTCCAATGGTGTTTGTGATACACACACTGTCCAATGGGGATTGTGACACAAACACACTTTCCAATAGAGATTTGTGACACACAAACTGTCCAATGGGGTTTGTGAGATACACGCTGTCCAATGGTGTTTGTCACGCACGCGGTGTCCATGGGGGTTTGTGACACACACGCAGTCCAATGGGAATTGTGACATACACGCTGTCCAATGGGGTTTGCCACACACACTCTGTTCAGGGGGATTTGTGACACACACGCTGTCCAATGGGGTTTGTGTCACACACAATCTGTCCAATGGGAGTAGTGACACACACGCTGTCCAGTGGGGTTTCTTGCACACACACACTGTCCAATGGGGTTTGTGAAACACAAGCGCTATCCAATGGTGTTTGTGACACGCATGATGTCCAATGGGGTTCGTGACACAAACACTATCCAGGATGTTTTGTGACACACACCCTGTGCAATGCGGTTTGTGACACACACACTGTCCATGGGGGTTTGTGACACACACGCTGTCCAATGGGGTTTGTGAAACACACAGTGTACAATGGGATTTGTCACACACACTGTGTACAATCGGGATTGTGACACACACACGCTTTCCAATGGGGTTTGTGACACACACGCTGTCCAATGGGTTTTGTGACACACACACTCTGTCCAATGGGGCTTGTGACACACACGCTGTTCAGGTGAGTTTGTGAGACATGTACTGTCCAATGGGTTTTTTGACACAGACACTCTCCAAGGGTGTTTTTGACACATACACTGGCATGAAGTCCAGTAGGGTTCGTGACACACACACTGTCCAGGGGGTTTTGTGACACACACCCTGTTCAGTGCGGTTTGTGACACACACACTGTCCATGGGGTTTGTGAAACACACGCTGTCCAATGCGGTTTGTGAAACACACACTGTCGAATGGGGTTTGTCGCACACACTCTGTCCAATGGGGATTGTGACACACACACGCTTTCCAATGGTGTTTGTGTCACACACGCTGTCCAATGGGTTTTGTGACACACACACTCTGTCCGATGGGGCTTGTGACACACACGCTGTTCAGGTGAGTTTGTGAGACACGCACTGTCCAATAGGGTTTTTGACACAGAGACTCTCCAGGGGTGTTTTTGACACACACACTGTCCAATAGGGGTTGTGACACACACATGCTATCCAATGGGGTTTGTGACACACACACATAATCCAATGGGGTTTGTGATACACACACTGTCCAATGGGTCTTTTGACACACACACGCTGTCCGATGCGGTTTGTGACATGAACTCTGTCCAGTGGGGTTTGTGACACCCAGGCTGTCCAATGCGGATTGTGACACACAGACTCTGTACAATGGGGGTTGTGACACACACTCTGTCTAGTTGGCTTTGTGACACACACACTGTCCAATGGTGTTTGTGACACACACACTGTCAAATGGGTTTTGTGACACACACACTGTCCAATGGGGTTTGTGACACAAATGCTGTCCAATGGGGTTTATGACACAGACACGCTGTCTAATGGGGTTTGTGACACACATCATTTCCAATGGGGTTTTTTACACACGCACTGTCCAATGGGGTTTGTGACACAAACACTGTCTAGTGGGGTTTGTGACACACATCCTTTGCAATGGGGTTTTTTACACACACACTGTCCAATGGGGTTTGTGACACAAACACTCTCTGTTGGGGTTTGCGACAGACACAAGGTCCAATGGGGTTTGTGACACACACGCTGTCCAATGGGAACAGTGGCACTCACACTGTCCAGGGGGGTTTCTGACACACAAACTGTCCAATGGGGTTTGTAACACACACACTGTCCAGGGGGGATTGTGACGCATATGCTGTCTAATGGGGTTTGTGACACACACACTGTACGATGGGGTTTGTGACACAGAGACTCTCTAGGGGTGTTTTTGACACACACGCTGACCAATGGTGTTTGTGACACACACACTGTCCAATGGGGTTTGTGACCCAGAGGCTCTCTAGGGGTGTTTGTGACACACATGCTGTCCAGTGGGGTTTGTAACACACACACTCTCCAATGGGGATTGTGACATACACACGCAGTCCCATGGGGTTTGTGACACGCATGCTTTCCAATGGGGTTTGTGACACACAAACGCTGTCCAATGGTGTTTGTGACACACACGCGATCAAAAGTGGTTTGTCACACACACACTGTTCGGGGGGTTTTGTGACAGACGCTGTCCAATGGGGTTTGTGACACACACTCTGTCCAATGGGGATTGTGACACACACACGCTGTACAATGGGTTTTGTGACACACACACTTTCCAGGGGGGTTTGTGACACACACGCTGTCCAACAGGATTTTTGACACGGACATGGTATCCATTGGGGTTAGTGACACACACGCTGTCCAATGGGGACTGTGACACAAACACACGCTGCCAATGGGTTTGTGACACGCAAGCTGGCCAGTGGGTTTTGTAGACACATAGACTGTCCAATGGGTATTGTGACACACACACGATGCGCAAAGGGGTTTCTGATAAACACACTGCCTAACGGGGTTTGTGACAGACACGCTGTACAATGGGGATTGTAACACACACACGCTGTCCCATGGAATTTGTGACACGCATGCTTTCCAATGGGTTTTCTGACACACAGGCTGTCCAGTGGAGTTTGTGACACACACGCTGTAAAATATGGTTTGTGACACACACACGCTATCCAATGGTGTTTGTGAAACACACGCTGTCAAATGGGGTTTGTGACACACATGCTGTCCAATGGGGATTGTGACACACACACGCTGTCCAATGGGGTTTGTCACACAGACACTGTACAATGGGGTTTGTGAAACACACACTGTGCAATGAGGATTGTGACACACACACGCTGTCCAAAGGTGTTTGTGACATGCATGCTGTCCAATGGGTTTTGTGACACACAAACTCGGTCAATTGGGGGTTGTGACACACAAGCTGTCCAATGGGGTTAATGACACACAGGCTGTCCAGTGGGGTTTGTTACACACACACTGTACAGTGGGGTTTGTGACACACACACTTTCCAAAGGGGACTGTGACATGCACACGCTTCCCAATGAGTTTGTCACACCCAGTCTGTCCAATGGGGTTTGTGAGAAACACACGCTGTCCAATTCTGTTTGTAACACATATGCTGTCCAATTGGATTCGTGACACACACACTGCCAATAGGGTTTGTGACACACACACTGTCCAATGGGGATTGTGACACAAACACTCTCCAATGGGGTTTGTGACACACACTCTGTCCAATGGGATTTGTGACACAAACACACTGTCCAATGGTGTTTGTGACACACACACTGTCCAGTGTAGTTTGTGACATGGATGCTGTCCAATGGGGTTTTTGACACACACTCTATCCAATGGGGTTTGTGGACACACACAGACTGTGCAATGGTGTTTCTGACACACACGCTGTCCAATAGGTTTTGTGACACACACACTGTCCAGGGGGGTTTGTGACACACACACTGTCCCATGGGTTTTGTCACACACACACTGTCGAATGGGGATTGTGACACACATTGTCCATGCCGGTTTGTGACACACACACTGTCAAATGGGTTTGTGACACATGCACTGTCCAATGGGGTTTCTCACAAAAACTCTGTCCAATGTGATTTGTGACACACACTCTATCCTATGGGGTTTGTCACACACACTCTGTCCAATGGGGATTGTGACAAACAGGCTGTCCAATGGTGTGTGTGACACACACACTTTGTCCAATGGGGTTTGTGACACACACGCTGCCCAATGGGGTTTGTGACACACACACTGTCCAATGTGGTTTGTGACACACATGCTGTCCAATGGGGTTTGTGACGCACAAACCTTTTTATGGGGTTTGTGACATACACGCTATACAATGGGATTTGTGACACACACACAGTCCAAAGGGGATTGTGACACACAAATTGTCCATGCCGGTTTGTGACACACAGTCTATCAAATGGGGTTTGTGGACACACAAACACTGTACAATGGTGTTTGTGACACACACGCTGTCCAATAGGTTTTGTGACACACACGCTGTCCAGGGGGGTTTGTGACACACACACTGTCCCATGGGTTTTGTCACACACACTCTGTCGAATGGGGATTGTGACACACATTGTCCATGCCGGTTTGTGACACACACACTGTCCAATGGGTTTGTGACACATGCACTGTCCAATGGGGTTTCTCACAAAAACTCTGTCCAATGGGATTTGTGACACACACTATATCCTATGGGGTTTCTCACACACACTCTGTCCAATGGGGATTGTGACAAACACGCTGTCCAATGGTGTGTGTGACACACACACTCTGTCCAATGGGGTTTGTGACACACACGCTGTCCAATGGGGTTTGTGACACATGCTGTCCAAAGGGGTTTGTGACACACATGCTGTCCCATGGGGTTTGTGACACACACACTTTCTTATGGGGTTTGTGACACACACACAGTCCAATGGGGATTGTGACACACATACGATGTCCAGTAGTGTTTGTGACACCCACGCTGTCCAATGGGGATTGTGACAAACATGCTGTCCAATGGTGTGTGTGACACACACACTCTGTCCAATGGGGTTTGTGACACACACGCTGTCCAATAGTGTTTGTGACACACACTCTGCCCCATTGGCTTTGTGACACACATACTGTCCAATGGGGATTGTGTCATACACACTGTCCAATAGGATTTGTGACACACACACGCTATACAATGGGGTTTGTGAAACGCACACTTTCTCATGGGGTTTGTGAAACACACACGCAGTCCCATGGGATTCTTGACACACACGCTGAACAACTGGGTTTCTTACACACACACTGTCCAATAGTGTTTGTGACATACATGCTATCCAGGGGGTTTTGTGAAACACACACTGTCCAATAGAGTTTGTGACACACACACGCTATCCAGTGGGGTTTAGAACACATAGACTGTCCAGCGGGCCTTGTGACACACACACTCTGTCCAATGGGCTTGTGACACACACGCTGTCCAATAGTGTTTGTGACACACAGTCTGCCCCATGGGGTTTGTGATACACACGCTGTCCAATGAGGATTGTGACACACACACGCTGTCCAATGGGGTTTGTGACACACGCACTGTCCAAAGGGGTTTGTGGCACACACTCTGTCCAATGGGTTTTGTGGACACACACACATTGTCCAATGGTGTTTGTGAGAAACACTGTCCAATGGGCTTTCTTGCACACACACGCTGTGCAATTTTATTTGTGACAAAGACGCTGTCCAATGGGGTTTGTGAAACACACACTGTACAATGGGTTTTGTGACACACACACTGTCCAATGGGGTTTGTGACACACACACTGTACAATGGGTTTTGTGACACACACGCTGTCCAATGGGGATTGTGACACACATGCTCACCAATGGGGATTGTGACACACACAATGTCCATGCCGGTTTGTGACACACACACTGTCCAATGGGGATTGTGACGCATACACTGTCCAATGGGGTTTCTCACAAACACTCTGACCAATGGTGTTTGTGAAAACACTCTATCCAATGGGTTTGTCACGCACACTCTCTCCAAAGGGTTTGTGACAAACACGCTGTCCAATGGGGATTGTGACAAACATGCTGTCGAATGGGGTTTGTGACACACACACTCTGTCCAATGGGCTTGTGACACACACGATGTTCAATGGGGTTCGTGACACACACTCTGTCCAATGGGGTTTGTGACACACACACTGTCCAAAGGGGTTTGTGACACACATGCTGTCCAATGGGGTTTGTGACACATACGCACTGTCCAATGAGGTTATGACACACACGCTGTCCAAAGGTGTGTGTGACACACACACGCTGTCCACTGGGGTTTGTGACACACAGTGACCAGGGGGGTTTGTGACACACACAGGCTGTTCAATGGGGTTTGTGACACTCACGCTGTCCAATGGGATTTGCGACACACACTGTACAGGTGGGTTTCTGACACACATGCTCTCCAATGGGGATTGTGACACACACGTTGTACAATGGGGTTTGTGACACACACACTGTCCAAAGGGGTTTGTGACACACATGCTGTCCAATGGGGTTTGTGACACACACACACTGTCCAATAGGGTTTGTGACGCACACACTGTCCAATGGGAATTGTGACACTCACACTCTGTCCAAAGGGCTGGTGACACACACGCTGTCCAATGGGGATTGTGACACAAACACACTGTCCAATAGGGTTTGTAACACGCACACGCTATACAATGGGGTTTGTGAAACGCACACTTTCTCATGGGGTTTGTGAAACACACACGCTGTACCATTGGATTTGTGACACACACGCTGAACAATTGGGTTTGTTACACAGACACTGCCCAATGGTGTTTGTGACACACATGCTGTGCAATGGGGTTTATGACACACACACTCTGTCCAATGGGGTTTGTAGACAAACACACACTCCAGGGGGGTTTGTGACGCACAATCTGTCCAATGGGGTTTGTGACACACACGCTGTCCAATGGGGATTGTGACACACACACGTTGTCCAATGGGGTTTGTCACACAGACACTGTACAATGGGGTTTGTGACACACACAATGTGCAATGACGATTGTGAAACACACACGCTGTCCAAAGGTGTTTGTGACATGCATGCTGTCCAATGGGGTTTGTGACACACACGCTGTCCAATAGGGATTGTGACACACACATGCTATCCAATGGGGTTTGTGACACACAAACTCGGTCAATTGGGCGTTGTGATGCACATGCTGTACAATGGGGTTCGTGACACACAGGCTCTCCAGTGGGGTTTGTCACACACACTCTGTCCAATGGGTACTGTGAAAAACGCGCTGTCCAATGCTGTTTGTAACACACACGCTGTAAAATGGGGTTTGTGACACACACACTGTCCAATGGGTTTGTGACACACATACTGTCCAATGGGGTTTCTCACAAAGACTCTGTCCAATGCGGTTTGTGACACACACTCTTTCCAATGCGGTTTGTCAAACACACTCTGTCCAATGGCGATTGTGACAAACACGCTGTCCAATGGTGTGTGTGACACACACACTCTGTCCAGTGGGGTTTGTGACACACACGCTGTCCAAAGGGGTTTGTGACACACACACTTTCCAGTGGGGATTGTGACATACACACTGTCCAATAGGGTTTGTGACAAACACACGCTATCCAATGGGGTTTGTGATACATAGACTGTCCAGTGGGCCTTGTGACACACACGCTGTCCAATAGTGTTTGTGACACACACTCTGCCCCATGGGGTTTTGTGATACACACACTGTCCAATGGGGATTGTGACACACACACGCTGTCCAATGGGGTTTGTGACACACACACTGTTTAGGGGGTTTGTGACACACACACTGTCCCAATGGTTTTGTCACACACACTGTGTCGACTGGGGATTGTGACACACACTGTCCAATGGGGTTTGTGACACACACATGCTGTGCAATGGTGTTTGTGACACACACACTGTCCAATGGGGTTCGTGACACACACACTGTCCAATGGGTTTTGTGACACTCACGCTGTCTAATGGGGATTGTGACACACACACTGTCTAATGGGGTTTGTCACACCACACTCTGTCCAATGGGTACTGTGAAAAACACGCTGTCCAATGGTGTGTGTGACACACAAACTCTGTCCTATGGGGTTTGTGACACACACGCTGTCCAATGGGGTTTGTGACACACACACTGTCCAAAGGGGTTTGTGACACACATGCTGTCCAATGGGGTTTGTGACACACATGCTATACAGTGGGTTTTGTGACACACACACAGTCCAATGGGGATTGTGACACACAGACGATGTCCAGTAGTGTTTGTGACACCCACGCTGTCCAATTGAGATTGTGACAAACACGCTATCCAATGAGGTTTGTGACACGCACACTTTCCAATGGGGTTTGTGACACACACACTTTCCAATGGGGTTTGTGACAGACACACGCTGTCCAATCGGGTTTGTCACATAGACACTGTAAAATGGTGTTTGTGACACACACACTGTGCAATGAGGATTGTGACACACACACGCTGTCTAAAAGTGTTTGTGACATGCATGCTGTCCAATGGGTTTTGTGACACACAAACTCGGTCCATTGGGCGTTGTGACACACAGGCTGTCCAATGGGGATCGTGACACACAGGCTGTGCAGTGGGGTTTGTGACACAGACACTGTCCAGTGGAGTTTGTGACACACACACTTTCCAAAGGGGATTGTGACACGCACACGCTTCCCAATGTGTTTGTCACACCCACCCTGTCCAATGTGGTTTGTGACAAACACACGCTGTCCAATGCTGTTTGTAACACACACGCTGTACAATGGGGTTTGTGACACATATACTGTCCAATGGGGTTTCTCACAAAAACTCTGTCCAATGGGGTTTGTGACACACACTCTATCCAATGGGTTTTGTCATACACACTCTGTCCGATGGGGATTATGACACACACACGCTGTCCAATGGGGTTTGTGACACACACACCGTCCAAAGGGGTTTGCGACACACACGCTGTCCAATGGGTTTTGTGACACACACACTCTGTCAAATGGTTCTTGTGAAACACACGCTGTTCTATGGGGTTTGTGAAACTCACAATCTGTCCAATGGGGTTTGTGACACACACGCTCTCCAATGGTGTTTGTGACACGCACGCTGTCCAGTGGGTTTTGTGACACACACTCTGACCAGGGGGGTTTGTGACACATACAGGCTGTTCAATGGGGTTTGTGACACACACGCTATCCAATGGGGTTTGTGACACGCACACTTTCCAATGGGGTTTGTAACACACACACTTTCCAATGGGGTTTGTGACAGACACATGCTGTCCCATGGGGTTTGTGACACACACTCTATCCAATGGGGTTTGTCATACTCACTCTGTCCAATGGGGTTTGTGACACACACGCTGTCCAATGGGGTTTGTGACACACAAAATTTCCAAAGGGGATTGTGACATACACACTGTCCAATAAGGTTTGTGACAGACACACGCAATAGAATGGGGTTTGTTAAACGCACACTTTCTCATGGGGTTTGTGAAACACAAACACTATCCCATGGGGTTTGAGACACACACGCTGAACAATTGGGTTTGTTACACACACACTGTCCAATGGTGTTTGTGACAAGCACGCTGTACAGGGGGTTTTGTGACACACACACTGTCCAATAGGGTTTGTGACAAACACACGCTATCCAATGGGGTTTGTGACACATAGACTGTCCAGTGGGCCTTGTGACACACACAGTCTGTCCAATGGGCTTGTGACACACACGCTGTCCAATAGTGTTTGTGACACACACTCTGCCCCATGGGTTTTGTGATACACTCACTGTCCATTGGGGACTGTGACACACACACACTGTCCAATGGGGATTGTGACGCACACACTGTACCATGGGAATTGTGACACACACACTCTGTCCAATGGGGTTTGTGACACACACGCTGTCCAATGGGGACTGTGACACACACGCTGTCCAATGGGGTTTGTTACACACACACTCTGTCCAGTGGTTCTTGTGACACACACGCTGTCCTATGGGTTTTGTGACACATACTCTGTACAATGGCCTGGTGACACACACGCTGTCCAATGGGGTTTGTGACACACACACTGACCAGGGGGGTTTGAGACATGCACACTTTCCAATGGGCTTTAGTGACACACACACGCTGTCCCATGGGGTTTGTGACACAAACGCTGACCAATTGGGTTTCTTACACACACACTGTCCAATGGTGTTTTTGACACGCATGCTGTCCAATGGGTTTTGTCACACACACTCTGTCCAATGGCGATTGTGACAAACACGCTGTCCAATGGTATGTGTGACAATACACACTCTGTCCAATGGGGTTTGTGACACACACGCTGTGAAATGGGGTTTGTGACACACACACTGTCCAAACGGGTTTGTGACACACACGCTGTCCAATGGGGTTTGTGACACACACACTTCCTAATGGGGTTTGAAACACACACTGTCCAAAGGGGTTTGTGACACACATGCTGTCCAATGGGGTTTGTGACACACAAACTTTTTTATGGGGTTTGTGACACACACACTTTACAGTGGGTTCTGTGACACACACACAGTCTAATGGGGATTGTGACACACACACGATGCTCTGTGGTGTTTGTGACACACAAACTGTCCAGTGGGGATTGTGACAAACACGCTGTCCAATGGTGTGTGTGACACACACTCTCTGTCCAATGGGGTTTGTGACACACACGCTGTCCAATAGTGTTTGTGACACACACACGCTATCCAATGGGGTTGTGACACATATACTAGCCAGTGGGCCTTGTGACACACACACTGTCTAACTGGCTTGTGACACACACGCTGTCCAATAGTGTTTGTGACACACACTCTGCCCCATGGGGTTTTTGACACACACACTGTCCAATGGGGATTGTGACATACATACTGTCCAATAGGGTTTGTTACACACACATGCTATACAATGGGGTTTCTGAAACGCACACTTTCTCATGGGGTTTGTGAAACACACACGCTGTCCCATGGGGTTTGTGACACACATGCTGAACAATTGGGTTTGTTACACACACACTGTCCAATGGTGTTTGTGACACGAATGCTGTCCAGGGGGTTTTGTGAAACACACACTGTCCAATAGGGTTTGTGACACACACTCTGCCCCATGGGGTTTGTGATACACACACTGTCCAATGGGGATTGTGGCACACACACGCTGTCCAATGGGGATTGTGACACACACACGCTGTCCAATGGGGTTTGTGACACACACGCTGTCCTATGGGGTTTGTGAAACACACAATCTGTCCAATGGTGTTCGTGACACACATGCTGTCCAGTGGGGTTTTTGACACACACAGTGACCAGGGGGGTTTGTGACACACACAGGCTGTTCAATGGGGTTTGTGACACACACGCTGTCCAATGGGACTTGCGACACAGACTGTCCAGGTGGGTTTCTGACACACATGCTCTCCAATGGGGATTGTGACACACATGCTGTCCAATGGGGTTTATGACACACACACTCTGTCCAATGCGGTTTGTAGACAAACACACAGTCCAGGAGGGTTTGTGACGCACACGCTGTCCAATGGGGTTTGTGACACACGCACTGTTCAAAGGGGTTTGTGGCACACACTCTGTCCAATGGGTTTTGTGGACACACACACATTGTCCAATGGTGTTTGTGAGAAACACTGTCCAATGGGCTTTCTTGCACACACACGCTGTGCAATTTTATTTGTGACAAAGACGCTGTCCAATGGGGTTTGTGAAACACACACTGTACAATGGGTTTTGTGACACACACACTGTCCAATGGGGTTTGTGACACACACACTGTACAATGGGTTTTGTGACACACACGCTGTCCAATGGGGATTGTGACACACATGCTCACCAATGGGGATTGTGACACACACAATGTCCATGCCGGTTTGTGACACACACACTGTCCAATGGGGATTGTGACGCATACACTGTCCAATGGGGTTTCTCACAAACACTCTGACCAATGGTGTTTGTGAAAACACTCTATCCAATGGGTTTGTCACGCACACTCTCTCCAAAGGGTTTGTGACAAACACGCTGTCCAATGGGGATTGTGACAAACATGCTGTCGAATGGGGTTTGTGACACACACACTCTGTCCAATGGGCTTGTGACACACACGATGTTCAATGGGGTTCGTGACACACACTCTGTCCAATGGGGTTTGTGACACACACACTGTCCAAAGGGGTTTGTGACACACATGCTGTCCAATGGGGTTTGTGACACATACGCACTGTCCAATGAGGTTATGACACACACGCTGTCCAATGGTGTGTGTGACACACACACGCTGTCCACTGGGGTTTGTGACACACAGTGACCAGGGGGGTTTGTGACACACACAGGCTGTTCAATGGGGTTTGTGACACTCACGCTGTCCAATGGGATTTGCGACACACACTGTACAGGTGGGTTTCTGACACACATGCTCTCCAATGGGGATTGTGACACACACGTTGTACAATGGGGTTTGTGACACACACACTGTCCAAAGGGGTTTGTGACACACATGCTGTCCAATGGGGTTTGTGACGCACACACTGTCCAATGGGAATTGTGACACTCACACTCTGTCCAAAGGGCTGGTGACACACACGCTGTCCAATGGGGATTGTGACATACACACTGTCCAATAGGGTTTGTAACACGCACACGCTATACAATGGGGTTTGTGAAACGCACACTTTCTCATGGGGTTTGTGAAACACACACGCTGTACCATTGGATTTGTGACACACACGCTGAACAATTGGGTTTGTTACACAGACACTGCCCAATGGTGTTTGTGACACACATGCTGTGCAATGGGGTTTATGACACACACACTCTGTCCAATGGGGTTTGTAGACAAACACACACTCCAGGGGGGTTTGTGACGCACAATCTGTCCAATGGGGTTTGTGACACACACGCTGTCCAATGGGGATTGTGACACACACACGCTGTCCAATGGGGTTTGTCACACAGACACTGTACAATGGGGTTTGTGACACACACAATGTGCAATGACGATTGTGAAACACACACGCTGTCCAAAGGTGTTTGTGACATGCATGCTGTCCAATGGGGTTTGTGACACACACGCTGTCCAATAGGGATTGTGACACACACATGCTATCCAATGGGGTTTGTGACACATAGACTGTCTAGTGGGCCTTGTGACACACACACTGTGCAATGAGGATTGTGACACACACACGCTGTCCAATGGGGTTTGTCACACAGACACTGTACAATGGGGTTTGTGAAACACACACTGTGCAATGAGGATTGTGACACACACACGCTGTCCAAAGGTGTTTGTGACATGCATGCTGTCCAATGGGTTTTGTGACACACAAACTCGGTCAATTGGGGGTTGTGACACACAAGCTGTCCAATGGGGTTAATGACACACAGGCTGTCCAGTGGGGTTTGTTACACACACACTGTACAGTGGGGTTTGTGACACACACACTTTCCAAAGGGGACTGTGACATGCACACGCTTCCCAATGAGTTTGTCACACCCAGTCTGTCCAATGGGGTTTGTGAGAAACACACGCTGTCCAATTCTGTTTGTAACACATATGCTGTCCAATGGGATTCGTGACACACACACTGCCAATAGGGTTTGTGACACACACACTGTCCAATGGGGATTGTGACACAAACACTCTCCAATGGGGTTTGTGACACACACTCTGTCCAATGGGATTTGTGACACAAACACACTGTCCAATGGTGTTTGTGACACACACACTGTCCAGTGTAGTTTGTGACATGGATGCTGTCCAATGGGGTTTTTGACACACACTCTATCCAATGGGGTTTGTGGACACACACAGACTGTGCAATGGTGTTTCTGACACACACGCTGTCCAATAGGTTTTGTGACACACACACTGTCCAGGGGGGTTTGTGACACACACACTGTCCCATGGGTTTTGTCACACACACACTGTCGAATGGGGATTGTGACACACATTGTCCATGCCGGTTTGTGACACACACACTGTCAAATGGGTTTGTGACACATGCACTGTCCAATGGGGTTTCTCACAAAAACTCTGTCCAATGTGATTTGTGACACACACTCTATCCTATGGGGTTTGTCACACACACTCTGTCCAATGGGGATTGTGACAAACAGGCTGTCCAATGGTGTGTGTGACACACACACTTTGTCCAATGGGGTTTGTGACACACACGCTGCCCAATGGGGTTTGTGACACACACACTGTCCAAAGTGGTTTGTGACACACATGCTGTCCAATGGGGTTTGTGACGCACAAACCTTTTTATGGGGTTTGTGACATACACGCTATACAATGGGATTTGTGACACACACACAGTCCAAAGGGGATTGTGACACACAAATTGTCCATGCCGGTTTGTGACACACAGTCTATCAAATGGGGTTTGTGGACACACAAACACTGTACAATGGTGTTTGTGACACACACGCTGTCCAATAGGTTTTGTGACACACACGCTGTCCAGGGGGGTTTGTGACACACACACTGTCCCATGGGTTTTGTCACACACACTCTGTCGGATGGGGATTGTGACACACATTGTCCATGCCGGTTTGTGACACACACACTGTCCAATGGGTTTGTGACACATGCACTGTCCAATGGGGTTTCTCACAAAAACTCTGTCCAATGGGATTTGTGACACACACTATATCCTATGGGGTTTCTCACACACACTCTGTCCAATGGGGATTGTGACAAACACGCTGTCCAATGGTGTGTGTGACACACACACTTTGTCCAATGGGGTTTGTGACACACACGCTGTCCAATGGGGTTTGTGACACATGCTGTCCAAAGGGGTTTGTGACACACATGCTGTCCCATGGGGTTTGTGACACACACACTTTCTTATGGGGTTTGTGACACACACACAGTCCAATGGGGATTGTGACACACATACGATGTCCAGTAGTGTTTGTGACACCCACGCTGTCCAATGGGGATTGTGACAAACATGCTGTCCAATGGTGTGTGTGACACACACACTCTGTCCAATGGGGTTTGTGACACACACGCTGTCCAATAGTGTTTGTGACACACACTCTGCCCCATTGGCTTTGTGACACACATACTGTCCAATGGGGATTGTGTCATACACACTGTCCAATAGGATTTGTGACACACACACGCTATACAATGGGGTTTGTGAAACGCACACTTTCTCATGGGGTTTGTGAAACACACACGCAGTCCCATGGGATTCTTGACACACACGCTGAACAACTGGGTTTCTTACACACACACTGTCCAATAGTGTTTGTGACATACATGCTATCCAGGGGGTTTTGTGAAACACACACTGTCCAATAGAGTTTGTGACACACACACGCTATCCAGTGGGGTTTAGAACACATAGACTGTCCAGCGGGCCTTGTGACACACACACTCTGTCCAATGGGCTTGTGACACACACGCTGTCCAATAGTGTTTGTGACACACAGTCTGCCCCATGGGGTTTGTGATACACACGCTGTCCAATGAGGATTGTGACACACACACGCTGTCCAATGGGGTTTGTGACACACGCACTGTCCAAAGGGGTTTGTGGCACACACTCTGTCCAATGGGTTTTGTGGACACACACACATTGTCCAATGGTGTTTGTGAGAAACACTGTCCAATGGGCTTTCTTGCACACACACGCTGTGCAATTTTATTTGTGACAAAGACGCTGTCCAATGGGGTTTGTGAAACACACACTGTACAATGGGTTTTGTGACACACACACTGTCCAATGGGGTTTGTGACACACACACTGTACAATGGGTTTTGTGACACACACGCTGTCCAATGGGGATTGTGACACACATGCTCACCAATGGGGATTGTGACACACACAATGTCCATGCCGGTTTGTGACACACACACTGTCCAATGGGGATTGTGACGCATACACTGTCCAATGGGGTTTCTCACAAACACTCTGACCAATGGTGTTTGTGAAAACACTCTATCCAATGGGTTTGTCACGCACACTCTCTCCAAAGGGTTTGTGACAAACACGCTGTCCAATGGGGATTGTGACAAACATGCTGTCGAATGGGGTTTGTGACACACACACTCTGTCCAATGGGCTTGTGACACACACGATGTTCAATGGGGTTCGTGACACACACTCTGTCCAATGGGGTTTGTGACACACACACTGTCCAAAGGGGTTTGTGACACACATGCTGTCCAATGGGGTTTGTGACACATACGCACTGTCCAATGAGGTTATGACACACACGCTGTCCAATGGTGTGTGTGACACACACACGCTGTCCACTGGGGTTTGTGACACACAGTGACCAGGGGGGTTTGTGACACACACAGGCTGTTCAATGGGGTTTGTGACACTCACGCTGTCCAATGGGATTTGCGACACACACTGTACAGGTGGGTTTCTGACACACATGCTCTCCAATGGGGATTGTGACACACACGTTGTACAATGGGGTTTGTGACACACACACTGTCCAAAGGGGTTTGTGACACACATGCTGTCCAATGGGGTTTGTGACGCACACACTGTCCAATGGGAATTGTGACACTCACACTCTGTCCAAAGGGCTGGTGACACACACGCTGTCCAATGGGGATTGTGACATACACACTGTCCAATAGGGTTTGTAACACGCACACGCTATACAATGGGGTTTGTGAAACGCACACTTTCTCATGGGGTTTGTGAAACACACACGCTGTACCATTGGATTTGTGACACACACGCTGAACAATTGGGTTTGTTACACAGACACTGCCCAATGGTGTTTGTGACACACATGCTGTGCAATGGGGTTTATGACACACACACTCTGTCCAATGGGGTTTGTAGACAAACACACACTCCAGGGGGGTTTGTGACGCACAATCTGTCCAATGGGGTTTGTGACACACACGCTGTCCAATGGGGATTGTGACACACACACGCTGTCCAATGGGGTTTGTCACACAGAGACTGTACAATGGGGTTTGTGACACACACAATGTGCAATGACGATTGTGAAACACACACGCTGTCCAAAGGTGTTTGTGACATGCATTCTGTCCAATGGGGTTTGTGACACACACGCTGTCCAATAGGGATTGTGACACACACATGCTATCCAATGGGGTTTGTGACACATAGACTGTCTAGTGGGCCTTGTGACACACACACTGTGCAATGAGGATTGTGACACACACACGCTGTCCAATGGGGTTTGTCACACAGACACTGTACAATGGGGTTTGTGAAACACACACTGTGCAATGAGGATTGTGACACACACACGCTGTCCAAAGGTGTTTGTGACATGCATGCTGTCCAATGGGTTTTGTGACACACAAACTCGGTCAATTGGGGGTTGTGACACACAAGCTGTCCAATGGGGTTAATGACACACAGGCTGTCCAGTGGGGTTTGTTACACACACACTGTACAGTGGGGTTTGTGACACACACACTTTCCAAAGGGGACTGTGACATGCACACGCTTCCCAATGAGTTTGTCACACCCAGTCTGTCCAATGGGGTTTGTGAGAAACACACGCTGTCCAATTCTGTTTGTAACACATATGCTGTCCAATGGGATTCGTGACACACACACTGCCAATAGGGTTTGTGACACACACACTGTCCAATGGGGATTGTGACACAAACACTCTCCAATGGGGTTTGTGACACACACTCTGTCCAATGGGATTTGTGACACAAACACACTGTCCAATGGTGTTTGTGACACACACACTGTCCAGTGTAGTTTGTGACATGGATGCTGTCCAATGGGGTTTTTGACACACACTCTATCCAATGGGGTTTGTGGACACACACAGACTGTGCAATGGTGTTTCTGACACACACGCTGTCCAATAGGTTTTGTGACACACACACTGTCCAGGGGGGTTTGTGACACACACACTGTCCCATGGGTTTTGTCACACACACACTGTCGAATGGGGATTGTGACACACATTGTCCATGCCGGTTAGTGACACACACACTGTCAAATGTGTTTGTGACACATGCACTGTCCAATGGGGTTTCTCACAAAAACTCTGTCCAATGTGATTTGTGACACACACTCTATCCTATGGGGTTTGTCACACACACTCTGTCCAATGGGGATTGTGACAAACAGGCTGTCCAATGGTGTGTGTGACACACACACTTTGTCCAATGGGGTTTGTGACACACACGCTGCCCAATGGGGTTTGTGACACACACACTGTCCAAAGTGGTTTGTGACACACATGCTGTCCAATGGGGTT
The DNA here is from genome assembly GCF_036013475.1 of Columba livia. Lineage (NCBI taxonomy): Eukaryota > Metazoa > Chordata > Aves > Columbiformes > Columbidae > Columba > Columba livia. The sequence continues at coordinate 413,262 of NW_027043021.1, forward strand.
TGTGACGCACAAACCTTTTTATGGGGTTTGTGACATACACGCTATACAATGGGATTTGTGACACACACACAGTCCAAAGGGGATTGTGACACACAAATTGTCCATGCCGGTTTGTGACACACAGTCTATCAAATGGGGTTTGTGGACACACAAACACTGTACAATGGTGTTTGTGACACACACGCTGTCCAATAGGTTTTGTGACACACACGCTGTCCCGGGGGGTTTGTGACACACACACTGTCCCATGGGATTTGTCACACACACTCTGTCGAATGGGGATTGTGACACACATTGTCCATGCCGGTTTGTGACACACACACTGTCCAATGGGTTTGTGACACATGCACTGTCCAATGGGGTTTCTCACAAAAACTCTGTCCAATGGGATTTGTGACACACACTATATCCTATGGGGTTTCTCACACACACTCTGTCCAATGGGGATTGTGACAAACACGCTGTCCAATGGTGTGTGTGACACACACACTCTGTCCAATGGGGTTTGTGACACACACGCTGTCCAATGGGGTTTGTGACACATGCTGTCCAAAGGGGTTTGTGACACACATGCTGTCCCATGGGGTTTGTGACACACACACTTTCTTATGGGGTTTGTGACACACACACAGTCCAATGGGGATTGTGACACACATACGATGTCCAGGAGTGTTTGTGACACCCACGCTGTCCAATGGGGATTGTGACAAACATGCTGTCCAATGGTGTGTGTGACACACACACTCTGTCCAATGGGGTTTGTGACACACACGCTGTCCAATAGTGTTTGTGACACACACTCTGCCCCATTGGCTTTGTGACACACATACTGTCCAATGGGGATTGTGTCATACACACTGTCCAATAGGATTTGTGACACACACACGCTATACAATGGGGTTTGTGAAACGCACACTTTCTCATGGGGTTTGTGAAACACACACGCAGTCCCATGGGATTCTTGACACACACGCTGAACAACTGGGTTTCTTACACACACACTGTCCAATAGTGTTTGTGACATACATGCTATCCAGGGGGTTTTGTGAAACACACACTGTCCAATAGAGTTTGTGACACACACACGCTATCCAGTGGGGTTTAGAACACATAGACTGTCCAGCGGGCCTTGTGACACACACACTCTGTCCAATGGGCTTGTGACACACACGCTGTCCAATAGTGTTTGTGACACACAGTCTGCCCCATGGGGTTTGTGATACACACGCTGTCCAATGAGGATTGTGACACACACACGCTGTCCAATGGGGTTTGTGACACACGCACTGTCCAAAGGGGTTTGTGGCACACACTCTGTCCAATGGGTTTTGTGGACACACACACATTGTCCAATGGTGTTTGTGAGAAACACTGTCCAATGGGCTTTCTTGCACACACACGCTGTGCAATTTTATTTGTGACAAAGACGCTGTCCAATGGGGTTTGTGAAACACACACTGTACAATGGGTTTTGTGACACACACACTGTCCAATGGGGTTTGTGACACACACACTGTACAATGGGTTTTGTGACACACACGCTGTCCAATGGGGATTGTGACACACATGCTCACCAATGGGGATTGTGACACACACAATGTCCATGCCGGTTTGTGACACACACACTGTCCAATGGGGATTGTGACGCATACACTGTCCAATGGGGTTTCTCACAAACACTCTGACCAATGGTGTTTGTGAAAACACTCTATCCAATGGGTTTGTCACGCACACTCTCTCCAAAGGGTTTGTGACAAACACGCTGTCCAATGGGGATTGTGACAAACATGCTGTCGAATGGGGTTTGTGACACACACACTCTGTCCAATGGGCTTGTGACACACACGATGTTCAATGGGGTTCGTGACACACACTCTGTCCAATGGGGTTTGTGACACACACACTGTCCAAAGGGGTTTGTGACACACATGCTGTCCAATGGGGTTTGTGACACATACGCACTGTCCAATGAGGTTATGACACACACGCTGTCCAATGGTGTGTGTGACACACACACGCTGTCCACTGGGGTTTGTGACACACAGTGACCAGGGGGGTTTGTGACACACACAGGCTGTTCAATGGGGTTTGTGACACTCACGCTGTCCAATGGGATTTGCGACACACACTGTACAGGTGGGTTTCTGACACACATGCTCTCCAATGGGGATTGTGACACACACGTTGTACAATGGGGTTTGTGACACACACACTGTCCAAAGGGGTTTGTGACACACATGCTGTCCAATGGGGTTTGTGACGCACACACTGTCCAATGGGAATTGTGACACTCACACTCTGTCCAAAGGGCTGGTGACACACACGCTGTCCAATGGGGATTGTGACATACACACTGTCCAATAGGGTTTGTAACACGCACACGCTATACAATGGGGTTTGTGAAACGCACACTTTCTCATGGGGTTTGTGAAACACACACGCTGTACCATTGGATTTGTGACACACACGCTGAACAATTGGGTTTGTTACACAGACACTGCCCAATGGTGTTTGTGACACACATGCTGTGCAATGGGGTTTATGACACACACACTCTGTCCAATGGGGTTTGTAGACAAACACACACTCCAGGGGGGTTTGTGACGCACAATCTGTCCAATGGGGTTTGTGACACACACGCTGTCCAATGGGGATTGTGACACACACACGCTGTCCAATGGGGTTTGTCACACAGACACTGTACAATGGGGTTTGTGACACACACAATGTGCAATGACGATTGTGAAACACACACGCTGTCCAAAGGTGTTTGTGACATGCATGCTGTCCAATGGGGTTTGTGACACACACGCTGTCCAATAGGGATTGTGACACACACATGCTATCCAATGGGGTTTGTGACACACAAACTCGGTCAATTGGGCGTTGTGATGCACATGCTGTACAATGGGGTTCGTGACACACAGGCTCTCCAGTGGGGTTTGTCACACACACTCTGTCCAATGGGTACTGTGAAAAACGCGCTGTCCAATGCTGTTTGTAACACACACGCTGTAAAATGGGGTTTGTGACACACACACTGTCCAATGGGTTTGTGACACACATACTGTCCAATGGGGTTTCTCACAAAGACTCTGTCCAATGCGGTTTGTGACACACACTCTATCCAATGCGGTTTGTCAAACACACTCTGTCCAATGGCGATTGTGACAAACACGCTGTCCAATGGTGTGTGTGACACACACACTCTGTCCAGTGGGGTTTGTGACACACACGCTGTCCAAAGGGGTTTGTGACACACACACTTTCCAGTGGGGATTGTGACATACACACTGTCCAATAGGGTTTGTGACAAACACACGCTATCCAATGGGGTTTGTGATACATAGACTGTCCAGTGGGCCTTGTGACACACACGCTGTCCAATAGTGTTTGTGACACACACTCTGCCCCATGGGGTTTTGTGATACACACACTGTCCAATGGGGATTGTGACACACACACGCTGTCCAATGGGGTTTGTGACACACACACTGTTTAGGGGGTTTGTGACACACACACTGTCCCAATGGTTTTGTCACACACACTGTGTCGACTGGGGATTGTGACACACACTGTCCAATGGGGTTTGTGACACACACATGCTGTGCAATGGTGTTTGTGACACACACACTGTCCAATGGGGTTCGTGACACACACACTGTCCAATGGGTTTTGTGACACTCACGCTGTCTAATGGGGATTGTGACACACACACTGTCTAATGGGGTTTGTTCACACCACACTCTGTCCAATGGGTACTGTGAAAAACACGCTGTCCAATGGTGTGTGTGACACACAAACTCTGTCCTATGGGGTTTGTGACACACACGCTGTCCAATGGGGTTTGTGACACACACACTGTCCAAACGGGTTTGTGACACACATGCTGTCCAATGGGGTTTGTGACACACATGCTATACAGTGGGTTTTGTGACACACACACAGTCCAATGGGGATTGTGACACACAGACGATGTCCAGTAGTGTTTGTGACACCCACGCTGTCCAATTGAGATTGTGACAAACACGCTATCCAATGAGGTTTGTGACACGCACACTTTCCAATGGGGTTTGTGACGCACACACTTTCCAATGGGGTTTGTGACAGACACACGCTGTCCAATCGGGTTTGTCACATAGACACTGTAAAATGGTGTTTGTGACACACACACTGTGCAATGAGGATTGTGACACACACACGCTGTCTAAAAGTGTTTGTGACATGCATGCTGTCCAATGGGTTTTGTGACACACAAACTCGGTCCATTAGGCGTTGTGACACACAGGCTGTCCAATGGGGATCGTGACACACAGGCTGTGCAGTGGGGTTTGTGACACAGACACTGTCCAGTGGAGTTTGTGACACACACACTTTCCAAAGGGGATTGTGACACGCACACGCTTCCCAATGTGTTTGTCACACCCACCCTGTCCAATGTGGTTTGTGACAAACACACGCTGTCCAATGCTGTTTGTAACACACACGCTGTACAATGGGGTTTGTGACACATATACTGTCCAATGGGGTTTCTCACAAAAACTCTGTCCAATGGGGTTTGTGACACACACACCGTCCAAAGGGGTTTGCGACACACACGCTGTCCAATGGGTTTTGTGACACACACACTCTGTCAAATGGTTCTTGTGAAACACACGCTGTTCTATGGGGTTTGTGAAACTCACAATCTGTCCAATGGGGTTTGTGACACACACGCTCTCCAATGGGCTTTGTGACACACACGCTGACCAATTGGGTTTGTTACACACACACTGTCCAATGGTGTTTGTGACACGCACGCTGTCCAGTGGGTTTTGTGACACACACTCTGACCAGGGGGGTTTGTGACACATACAGGCTGTTCAATGGGGTTTGTGACACACACGCTATCCAATGGGGTTTGTGACACGCACACTTTCCAATGGGGTTTGTAACACGCACACTTTCCAATGGGGTTTGTGACAGACACATGCTGTCCCATGGGGTTTGTGACACACACTCTATCCAATGGGGTTTGTCATACTCACTCTGTCCAATGGGGTTTGTGACACACACGCTGTCCAATGGGGTTTGTGACACACAAAATTTCCAAAGGGGATTGTGACATACACACTGTCCAATAGGGTTTGTGACACACACACGCAATAGAATGGGGTTTGTTAAACGCACACTTTCTCATGGGGTTTGTGAAACACAAACACTATCCCATGGGGTTTGAGACACACACGCTGAACAATTGGGTTTGTTACACACACACTGTCCAATGGTGTTTGTGACAAGCACGCTGTACAGGGGGTTTTGTGACACACACACTGTCCAATAGGGTTTGTGACAAACACACGCTATCCAATGGGGTTTGTGACACATAGACTGTCCAGTGGGCCTTGTGACACACACAGTCTGTCCAATGGGCTTGTGACACACACGCTGTCCAATAGTGTTTGTGACACACACTCTGCCCCATGGGTTTTGTGATACACTCACTGTCCATTGGGGACTGTGACACACACACACTGTCCAATGGGGATTGTGACGCACACACTGTACCATGGGAATTGTGACACACACACTCTGTCCAATGGGGTTTGTGACACACACGCTGTCCAATGGGGACTGTGACACACACGCTGTCCAATGGGGTTTGTTACACACACACTCTGTCCAGTGGTTCTTGTGACACACACGCTGTCCTATGGGTTTTGTGACACATACTCTGTACAATGGCCTGGTGACACACACGCTGTCCAATGGGGTTTGTGACACACACACTGACCAGGGGGGTTTGAGACATGCACACTTTCCAATGGGCTTTAGTGACACACACACGCTGTCCCATGGGGTTTGTGACACAAACGCTGACCAATTGGGTTTCTTACACACACACTGTCCAATGGTGTTTTTGACACGCATGCTGTCCAATGGGTTTTGTCACACACACTCTGTCCAATGGCGATTGTGACAAACACGCTGTCCAATGGTATGTGTGACAATACACACTCTGTCCAATGGGGTTTGTGACACACACGCTGTGAAATGGGGTTTGTGACACACACACTGTCCAAACGGGTTTGTGACACACACGCTGTCCAATGGGGTTTGTGACACACACACTTCCTAATGGGGTTTGAAACACACACTGTCCAAAGGGGTTTGTGACACACATGCTGTCCAATGGGGTTTGTGACACACAAACTTTTTTATGGGGTTTGTGACACACACACTTTACAGTGGGTTCTGTGACACACACACAGTCTAATGGGGATTGTGACACACACACGATGCTCTGTGGTGTTTGTGACACACAAACTGTCCAGTGGGGATTGTGACAAACACGCTGTCCAATGGTGTGTGTGACACACACTCTCTGTCCAATGGGGTTTGTGACACACACGCTGTCCAATAGTGTTTGTGACACACACACGCTATCCAATGGGGTTGTGACACATATACTAGCCAGTGGGCCTTGTGACACACACACTGTCTAACTGGCTTGTGACACACACGCTGTCCAATAGTGTTTGTGACACACACTCTGCCCCATGGGGTTTTTGACACACACACTGTCCAATGGGGATTGTGACATGCACACTGTCCAATAGGGTTTGTTACACACACATGCTATACAATGGGGTTTCTGAAACGCACACTTTCTCATGGGGTTTGTGAAACACACACGCTGTCCCATGGGGTTTGTGACACACATGCTGAACAATTGGGTTTGTTACACACACACTGTCCAATGGTGTTTGTGACACGAATGCTGTCCAGGGGGTTTTGTGAAACGCACACTGTCCAATAGGGTTTGTGACACACACTCTGCCCCATGGGGTTTGTGATACACACACTGTCCAATGGGGATTGTGGCACACACACGCTGTCCAATGGGGATTGTGACACACACACGCTGTCCAATGGGGTTTGTGACACACACGCTGTCCTATGGGGTTTGTGAAACACACAATCTGTCCAATGGTGTTCGTGACACACATGCTGTCCAGTGGGGTTTTTGACACACACAGTGACCAGGGGGGTTTGTGACACACACAGGCTGTTCAATGGGGTTTGTGACACACACGCTGTCCAATGGGACTTGCGACACAGACTGTCCAGGTGGGTTTCTGACACACATGCTCTCCAATGGGGATTGTGACACACATGCTGTCCAATGGGGTTTATGACACACACACTCTGTCCAATGGGGTTTGTAGACAAACACACAGTCCAGGAGGGTTTGTGACGCACACGCTGTCCAATGGGGTTTGTGACACACGCACTGTTCAAAGGGGTTTGTGGCACACACTCTGTCCAATGGGTTTTGTGGACACACACACATTGTCCAATGGTGTTTGTGAGAAACACTGTCCAATGGGCTTTCTTGCACACACACGCTGTGCAATTTTATTTGTGACAAAGACGCTGTCCAATGGGGTTTGTGAAACACACACTGTACAATGGGTTTTGTGACACACACACTGTCCAATGGGGTTTGTGACACACACACTGTACAATGGGTTTTGTGACACACACGCTGTCCAATGGGGATTGTGACACACATGCTCACCAATGGGGATTGTGACACACACAATGTCCATGCCGGTTTGTGACACACACACTGTCCAATGGGGATTGTGACGCATACACTGTCCAATGGGGTTTCTCACAAACACTCTGACCAATGGTGTTTGTGAAAACACTCTATCCAATGGGTTTGTCACGCACACTCTCTCCAAAGGGTTTGTGACAAACACGCTGTCCAATGGGGATTGTGACAAACATGCTGTCGAATGGGGTTTGTGACACACACACTCTGTCCAATGGGCTTGTGACACACACGATGTTCAATGGGGTTCGTGACACACACTCTGTCCAATGGGGTTTGTGACACACACACTGTCCAAAGGGGTTTGTGACACACATGCTGTCCAATGGGGTTTGTGACACATACGCACTGTCCAATGAGGTTATGACACACACGCTGTCCAATGGTGTGTGTGACACACACACGCTGTCCACTGGGGTTTGTGACACACAGTGACCAGGGGGGTTTGTGACACACACAGGCTGTTCAATGGGGTTTGTGACACTCACGCTGTCCAATGGGATTTGCGACACACACTGTACAGGTGGGTTTCTGACACACATGCTCTCCAATGGGGATTGTGACACACACGTTGTACAATGGGGTTTGTGACACACACACTGTCCAAAGGGGTTTGTGACACACATGCTGTCCAATGGGGTTTGTGACGCACACACTGTCCAATGGGAATTGTGACACTCACACTCTGTCCAAAGGGCTGGTGACACACACGCTGTCCAATGCGGATTGTGACATACACACTGTCCAATAGGGTTTGTAACACGCACACGCTATACAATGGGGTTTGTGAAACGCACACTTTCTCATGGGGTTTGTGAAACACACACGCTGTACCATTGGATTTGTGACACACACGCTGAACAATTGGGTTTGTTACACAGACACTGCCCAATGGTGTTTGTGACACACATGCTGTGCAATGGGGTTTATGACACACACACTCTGTCCAATGGGGTTTGTAGACAAACACACACTCCAGGGGGGTTTGTGACGCACAATCTGTCCAATGGGGTTTGTGACACACACGCTGTCCAATGGGGATTGTGACACACACACGCTGTCCAATGGGGTTTGTCACACAGACACTGTACAATGGGGTTTGTGACACACACAATGTGCAATGACGATTGTGAAACACACACGCTGTCCAAAGGTGTTTGTGACATGCATGCTGTCCAATGGGGTTTGTGACACACACGCTGTCCAATAGGGATTGTGACACACACATGCTATCCAATGGGGTTTGTGACACACAAACTCGGTCAATTGGGCGTTGTGATGCACATGCTGTACAATGGGGTTCGTGACACACAGGCTCTCCAGTGGGGTTTGTCACACACACTCTGTCCAATGGGTACTGTGAAAAACGCGCTGTCCAATGCTGTTTGTAACACACACGCTGTAAAATGGGGTTTGTGACACACACACTGTCCAATGGGTTTGTGACACACATACTGTCCAATGGGGTTTCTCACAAAGACTCTGTCCAATGCGGTTTGTGACACACACTCTATCCAATGCGGTTTGTCAAACACACTCTGTCCAATGGCGATTGTGACAAACACGCTGTCCAATGGTGTGTGTGACACACACACTCTGTCCAGTGGGGTTTGTGACACACACGCTGTCCAAAGGGGTTTGTGACACACACACTTTCCAGTGGGGATTGTGACATACACACTGTCCAATAGGGTTTGTGACAAACACACGCTATCCAATGGGGTTTGTGATACATAGACTGTCCAGTGGGCCTTGTGACACACACGCTGTCCAATAGTGTTTGTGACACACACTCTGCCCCATGGGGTTTTGTGATACACACACTGTCCAATGGGGATTGTGACACACACACGCTGTCCAATGGGGTTTGTGACACACACACTGTTTAGGGGGTTTGTGACACACACACTGTCCCAATGGTTTTGTCACACACACTGTGTCGACTGGGGATTGTGACACACACTGTCCAATGGGGTTTGTGACACACACATGCTGTGCAATGGTGTTTGTGACACACACACTGTCCAATGGGGTTCGTGACACACACACTGTCCAATGGGTTTTGTGACACTCACGCTGTCTAATGGGGATTGTGACACACACACTGTCTAATGGGGTTTGTTCACACCACACTCTGTCCAATGGGTACTGTGAAAAACACGCTGTCCAATGGTGTGTGTGACACACAAACTCTGTCCTATGGGGTTTGTGACACACACGCTGTCCAATGGGGTTTGTGACACACACACTGTCCAAACGGGTTTGTGACACACATGCTGTCCAATGGGGTTTGTGACACACATGCTATACAGTGGGTTTTGTGACACACACACAGTCCAATGGGGATTGTGACACACAGACGATGTCCAGTAGTGTTTGTGACACCCACGCTGTCCAATTGAGATTGTGACAAACACGCTATCCAATGAGGTTTGTGACACGCACACTTTCCAATGGGGTTTGTGACGCACACACTTTCCAATGGGGTTTGTGACAGACACACGCTGTCCAATCGGGTTTGTCACATAGACACTGTAAAATGGTGTTTGTGACACACACACTGTGCAATGAGGATTGTGACACACACACGCTGTCTAAAAGTGTTTGTGACATGCATGCTGTCCAATGGGTTTTGTGACACACAAACTCGGTCCATTGGGCGTTGTGACACACAGTCTGTCCAATGGGGATCGTGACACACAGGCTGTGCAGTGGGGTTTGTGACACAGACACTGTCCAGTGGAGTTTGTGACACACACACTTTCCAAAGGGGATTGTGACACGCACACGCTTCCCAATGTGTTTGTCACACCCACCCTGTCCAATGTGGTTTGTGACAAACACACGCTGTCCAATGCTGTTTGTAACACACACGCTGTACAATGGGGTTTGTGACACATATACTGTCCAATGGGGTTTCTCACAAAAACTCTGTCCAATGGGGTTTGTGACACACACACGCTGTCCAATGGGGTTTGTGACACACACACCGTCCAAAGGGGTTTGCGACACACACGCTGTCCAATGGGTTTTGTGACACACACACTCTGTCAAATGGTTCTTGTGAAACACACGCTGTTCTATGGGGTTTGTGAAACTCACAATCTGTCCAATGGGGTTTGTGACACACACGCTCTCCAATGGGCTTTGTGACACACACGCTGACCAATTGGGTTTGTTACACACACACTGTCCAATGGTGTTTGTGACACGCACGCTGTCCAGTGGGTTTTGTGACACACACTCTGACCAGGGGGGTTTGTGACACATACAGGCTGTTCAATGGGGTTTGTGACACACACGCTATCCAATGGGGTTTGTGACACGCACACTTTCCAATGGGGTTTGTAACACGCACACTTTCCAATGGGGTTTGTGACAGACACATGCTGTCCCATGGGGTTTGTGACACACACTCTATCCAATGGGGTTTGTCATACTCACTCTGTCCAATGGGGTTTGTGACACACACGCTGTCCAATGGGGTTTGTGACACACAAAATTTCCAAAGGGGATTGTGACATACACACTGTCCAATAGGGTTTGTGACACACACACGCAATAGAATGGGGTTTGTTAAACGCACACTTTCTCATGGGGTTTGTGAAACACAAACACTATCCCATGGGGTTTGAGACACACACGCTGAACAATTGGGTTTGTTACACACACACTGTCCAATGGTGTTTGTGACAAGCACGCTGTACAGGGGGTTTTGTGACACACACACTGTCCAATAGGGTTTGTGACAAACACACGCTATCCAATGGGGTTTGTGACACATAGACTGTCCAGTGGGCCTTGTGACACACACAGTCTGTCCAATGGGCTTGTGACACACACGCTGTCCAATAGTGTTTGTGACACACACTCTGCCCCATGGGTTTTGTGATACACTCACTGTCCATTGGGGACTGTGACACACACACACTGTCCAATGGGGATTGTGACGCACACACTGTACCATGGGAATTGTGACACACACACTCTGTCCAATGGGGTTTGTGACACACACGCTGTCCAATGGGGACTGTGACACACACGCTGTCCAATGGGGTTTGTTACACACACACTCTGTCCAGTGGTTCTTGTGACACACACGCTGTCCTATGGGTTTTGTGACACATACTCTGTACAATGGCCTGGTGACACACACGCTGTCCAATGGGGTTTGTGACACACACACTGACCAGGGGGGTTTGAGACATGCACACTTTCCAATGGGCTTTAGTGACACACACACGCTGTCCCATGGGGTTTGTGACACAAACGCTGACCAATTGGGTTTCTTACACACACACTGTCCAATGGTGTTTTTGACACGCATGCTGTCCAATGGGTTTTGTCACACACACTCTGTCCAATGGCGATTGTGACAAACACGCTGTCCAATGGTATGTGTGACAATACACACTCTGTCCAATGGGGTTTGTGACACACACGCTGTGAAATGGGGTTTGTGACACACACACTGTCCAAACGGGTTTGTGACACACACGCTGTCCAATGGGGTTTGTGACACACACACTTCCTAATGGGGTTTGAAACACACACTGTCCAAAGGGGTTTGTGACACACATGCTGTCCAATGGGGTTTGTGACACACAAACTTTTTTATGGGGTTTGTGACACACACACTTTACAGTGGGTTCTGTGACACACACACAGTCTAATGGGGATTGTGACACACACACGATGCTCTGTGGTGTTTGTGACACACAAACTGTCCAGTGGGGATTGTGACAAACACGCTGTCCAATGGTGTGTGTGACACACACTCTCTGTCCAATGGGGTTTGTGACACACACGCTGTCCAATAGTGTTTGTGACACACACACGCTATCCAATGGGGTTGTGACACATATACTAGCCAGTGGGCCTTGTGACACACACACTGTCTAACTGGCTTGTGACACACACGCTGTCCAATAGTGTTTGTGACACACACTCTGCCCCATGGGGTTTTTGACACACACACTGTCCAATGGGGATTGTGACATGCACACTGTCCAATAGGGTTTGTTACACACACATGCTATACAATGGGGTTTCTGAAACGCACACTTTCTCATGGGGTTTGTGAAACACACACGCTGTCCCATGGGGTTTGTGACACACATGCTGAACAATTGGGTTTGTTACACACACACTGTCCAATGGTGTTTGTGACACGAATGCTGTCCAGGGGGTTTTGTGAAACGCACACTGTCCAATAGGGTTTGTGACACACACTCTGCCCCATGGGGTTTGTGATACACACACTGTCCAATGGGGATTGTGGCACACACACGCTGTCCAATGGGGATTGTGACACACACACGCTGTCCAATGGGGTTTGTGACACACACGCTGTCCTATGGGGTTTGTGAAACACACAATCTGTCCAATGGTGTTCGTGACACACATGCTGTCCAGTGGGGTTTTTGACACACACAGTGACCAGGGGGGTTTGTGACACACACAGGCTGTTCAATGGGGTTTGTGACACACACGCTGTCCAATGGGACTTGCGACACAGACTGTCCAGGTGGGTTTCTGACACACATGCTCTCCAATGGGGATTGTGACACACATGCTGTCCAATGGGGTTTATGACACACACACTCTGTCCAATGGGGTTTGTAGACAAACACACAGTCCAGGAGGGTTTGTGACGCACACGCTGTCCAATGGGGTTTGTGACACACGCACTGTTCAAAGGGGTTTGTGGCACACACTCTGTCCAATGGGTTTTGTGGACACACACACATTGTCCAATGGTGTTTGTGAGAAACACTGTCCAATGGGCTTTCTTGCACACACACGCTGTGCAATTTTATTTGTGACAAAGACGCTGTCCAATGGGGTTTGTGAAACACACACTGTACAATGGGTTTTGTGACACACACACTGTCCAATGGGGTTTGTGACACACACACTGTACAATGGGTTTTGTGACACACACGCTGTCCAATGGGGATTGTGACACACATGCTCACCAATGGGGATTGTGACACACACAATGTCCATGCCGGTTTGTGACACACACACTGTCCAATGGGGATTGTGACGCATACACTGTCCAATGGGGTTTCTCACAAACACTCTGACCAATGGTGTTTGTGAAAACACTCTATCCAATGGGTTTGTCACGCACACTCTCTCCAAAGGGTTTGTGACAAACACGCTGTCCAATGGGGATTGTGACAAACATGCTGTCGAATGGGGTTTGTGACACACACACTCTGTCCAATGGGCTTGTGACACACACGATGTTCAATGGGGTTCGTGACACACACTCTGTCCAATGGGGTTTGTGACACACACACTGTCCAAAGGGGTTTGTGACACACATGCTGTCCAATGGGGTTTGTGACACATACGCACTGTCCAATGAGGTTATGACACACACGCTGTCCAATGGTGTGTGTGACACACACACGCTGTCCACTGGGGTTTGTGACACACAGTGACCAGGGGGGTTTGTGACACACACAGGCTGTTCAATGGGGTTTGTGACACTCACGCTGTCCAATGGGATTTGCGACACACACTGTACAGGTGGGTTTCTGACACACATGCTCTCCAATGGGGATTGTGACACACACGTTGTACAATGGGGTTTGTGACACACACACTGTCCAAAGGGGTTTGTGACACACATGCTGTCCAATGGGGTTTGTGACGCACACACTGTCCAATGGGAATTGTGACACTCACACTCTGTCCAAAGGGCTGGTGACACACACGCTGTCCAATGGGGATTGTGACATACACACTGTCCAATAGGGTTTGTAACACGCACACGCTATACAATGGGGTTTGTGAAACGCACACTTTCTCATGGGGTTTGTGAAACACACACGCTGTACCATTGGATTTGTGACACACACGCTGAACAATTGGGTTTGTTACACAGACACTGCCCAATGGTGTTTGTGACACACATGCTGTGCAATGGGGTTTATGACACACACACTCTGTCCAATGGGGTTTGTAGACAAACACACACTCCAGGGGGGTTTGTGACGCACAATCTGTCCAATGGGGTTTGTGACACACACGCTGTCCAATGGGGATTGTGACACACACACGCTGTCCAATGGGGTTTGTCACACAGACACTGTACAATGGGGTTTGTGACACACACAATGTGCAATGACGATTGTGAAACACACACGCTGTCCAAAGGTGTTTGTGACATGCATGCTGTCCAATGGGGTTTGTGACACACACGCTGTCCAATAGGGATTGTGACACACACATGCTATCCAATGGGGTTTGTGACACACAAACTCGGTCAATTGGGCGTTGTGATGCACATGCTGTACAATGGGGTTCGTGACACACAGGCTCTCCAGTGGGGTTTGTCACACACACTCTGTCCAATGGGTACTGTGAAAAACGCGCTGTCCAATGCTGTTTGTAACACACACGCTGTAAAATGGGGTTTGTGACACACACACTGTCCAATGGGTTTGTGACACACATACTGTCCAATGGGGTTTCTCACAAAGACTCTGTCCAATGCGGTTTGTGACACACACTCTATCCAATGCGGTTTGTCAAACACACTCTGTCCAATGGCGATTGTGACAAACACGCTGTCCAATGGTGTGTGTGACACACACACTCTGTCCAGTGGGGTTTGTGACACACACGCTGTCCAAAGGGGTTTGTGACACACACACTTTCCAGTGGGGATTGTGACATACACACTGTCCAATAGGGTTTGTGACAAACACACGCTATCCAATGGGGTTTGTGATACATAGACTGTCCAGTGGGCCTTGTGACACACACGCTGTCCAATAGTGTTTGTGACACACACTCTGCCCCATGGGGTTTTGTGATACACACACTGTCCAATGGGGATTGTGACACACACACGCTGTCCAATGGGGTTTGTGACACACACACTGTTTAGGGGGTTTGTGACACACACACTGTCCCAATGGTTTTGTCACACACACTGTGTCGACTGGGGATTGTGACACACACTGTCCAATGGGGTTTGTGACACACACATGCTGTGCAATGGTGTTTGTGACACACACACTGTCCAATGGGGTTCGTGACACACACACTGTCCAATGGGTTTTGTGACACTCACGCTGTCTAATGGGGATTGTGACACACACACTGTCTAATGGGGTTTGTTCACACCACACTCTGTCCAATGGGTACTGTGAAAAACACGCTGTCCAATGGTGTGTGTGACACACAAACTCTGTCCTATGGGGTTTGTGACACACACGCTGTCCAATGGGGTTTGTGACACACACACTGTCCAAACGGGTTTGTGACACACATGCTGTCCAATGGGGTTTGTGACACACATGCTATACAGTGGGTTTTGTGACACACACACAGTCCAATGGGGATTGTGACACACAGACGATGTCCAGTAGTGTTTGTGACACCCACGCTGTCCAATTGAGATTGTGACAAACACGCTATCCAATGAGGTTTGTGACACGCACACTTTCCAATGGGGTTTGTGACGCACACACTTTCCAATGGGGTTTGTGACAGACACACGCTGTCCAATCGGGTTTGTCACATAGACACTGTAAAATGGTGTTTGTGACACACACACTGTGCAATGAGGATTGTGACACACACACGCTGTCTAAAAGTGTTTGTGACATGCATGCTGTCCAATGGGTTTTGTGACACACAAACTCGGTCCATTAGGCGTTGTGACACACAGGCTGTCCAATGGGGATCGTGACACACAGGCTGTGCAGTGGGGTTTGTGACACAGACACTGTCCAGTGGAGTTTGTGACACACACACTTTCCAAAGGGGATTGTGACACGCACACGCTTCCCAATGTGTTTGTCACACCCACCCTGTCCAATGTGGTTTGTGACAAACACACGCTGTCCAATGCTGTTTGTAACACACACGCTGTACAATGGGGTTTGTGACACATATACTGTCCAACTCTGTCCAATGGGGTTTGTGACACACACACGCTGTCCAATGGGGTTTCTGACACACACACCGTCCAAAGGGGTTTGCGACACACACGCTGTCCAATGGGTTTTGTGACACACACACTCTGTCAAATGGTTCTTGTGAAACACACGCTGTTCTATGGGGTTTGTGAAACTCACAATCTGTCCAATGGGGTTTGTGACACACACGCTCTCCAATGGGCTTTGTGACACACACGCTGACCAATTGGGTTTGTTACACACACACTGTCCAATGGTGTTTGTGACACGCACGCTGTCCAGTGGGTTTTGTGACACACACTCTGACCAGGGGGGTTTGTGACACATACAGGCTGTTCAATGGGGTTTGTGACACACACGCTATCCAATGGGGTTTGTGACACGCACACTTTCCAATGGGGTTTGTAACACGCACACTTTCCAATGGGTTTTGTGACAGACACATGCTGTCCCATGGGGTTTGTGACACACACTCTATCCAATGGGGTTTGTCATACTCACTCTGTCCAATGGGGTTTGTGACACACACGCTGTCCAATGGGGTTTGTGACACACAAAATTTCCAAAGGGGATTGTGACATACACACTGTCCAATAGGGTTTGTGACACACACACGCAATAGAATGGGGTTTGTTAAACGCACACTTTCTCATGGGGTTTGTGAAACACAAACACTATCCCATGGGGTTTGAGACACACACGCTGAACAATTGGGTTTGTTACACACACACTGTCCAATGGTGTTTGTGACAAGCACGCTGTACAGGGGGTTTTGTGACACACACACTGTCCAATAGGGTTTGTGACAAACACACGCTATCCAATGGGGTTTGTGACACATAGACTGTCCAGTGGGCCTTGTGACACACACAGTCTGTCCAATGGGCTTGTGACACACACGCTGTCCAATAGTGTTTGTGACACACACTCTGCCCCATGGGTTTTGTGATACACTCACTGTCCATTGGGGACTGTGACACACACACACTGTCCAATGGGGATTGTGACGCACACACTGTACCATGGGAATTGTGACACACACACTCTGTCCAATGGGGTTTGTGACACACACGCTGTCCAATGGGGACTGTGACACACACGCTGTCCAATGGGGTTTGTTACACACACACTCTGTCCAGTGGTTCTTGTGACACACACGCTGTCCTATGGGTTTTGTGACACATACTCTGTACAATGGCCTGGTGACACACACGCTGTCCAATGGGGTTTGTGACACACACACTGACCAGGGGGGTTTGAGACATGCACACTTTCCAATGGGCTTTAGTGACACACACACGCTGTCCCATGGGGTTTGTGACACAAACGCTGACCAATTGGGTTTCTTACACACACACTGTCCAATGGTGTTTTTGACACGCATGCTGTCCAATGGGTTTTGTCACACACACTCTGTCCAATGGCGATTGTGACAAACACGCTGTCCAATGGTATGTGTGACAATACACACTCTGTCCAATGGGGTTTGTGACACACACGCTGTGAAATGGGGTTTGTGACACACACACTGTCCAAACGGGTTTGTGACACACACGCTGTCCAATGGGGTTTGTGACACACACACTTCCTAATGGGGTTTGAAACACACACTGTCCAAAGGGGTTTGTGACACACATGCTGTCCAATGGGGTTTGTGACACACAAACTTTTTTATGGGGTTTGTGACACACACACTTTACAGTGGGTTCTGTGACACACACACAGTCTAATGGGGATTGTGACACACACACGATGCTCTGTGGTGTTTGTGACACACAAACTGTCCAGTGGGGATTGTGACAAACACGCTGTCCAATGGTGTGTGTGACACACACTCTCTGTCCAATGGGGTTTGTGACACACACGCTGTCCAATAGGGATTGTGACACACACACGCTATCCAATGGGGTTTGTGACACATAGACTGTCTAGTGGGCCTTGTGACACACACACTGTGCAATGAGGATTGTGACACACACACGCTGTCCAATGGGGTTTGTCACACAGACACTGTACAATGGGGTTTGTGACACACACAATGTGCAATGACGATTGTGAAACACACACGCTGTCCAAAGGTGTTTGTGTCATGCATGCTGTCCAATGGGGTT